>NC_088999.1:5861757-6170270 GCF_963932015.1 Anas acuta
GGCCGGTTCCCTCATCGCCTGCCCGGTGAGCCCAGAAGCACTGGGACCAGTTACACCAGGAGTTTCTGCTGGTAATGGTCTCGGCCCCGTAATTTACCTGGGTTTAGAGAGCCCATGGGAACAGAACCACGGCAACTGACCTCCCATCCGCAGCAGAAGGTTTATTTCAGTGCTGTGGATGTACCTGAGGTGTTCACTGATCACTTTATCATCTCCAGTAGCCCTAAGAGTGCAATGTTGTATTCAAAAACATGTATTTATAGCTGGCTAATCACAGCTTAATTACAGAAGCTCAGCAGGCTCTTGTATGAACACCGAGGCTGAGGCAGTTCCACTAGGAAACTTTTTATGAGATAAGCAGAAGCATCAAATTACTTGAGATGTGTGAGAAAAACCTATTTAGTGTTAATTGGGGCAATTACCTTTTTTTTCTCATTTGCATGTGTCATGAATATTAAAACCATAGTAAAAAGAAAACCCTTCCACCGGCTCACCACTGCCCAGAGAGACGGGCTGCACGGAGGAAGGAAGGAAGGAAGGAAGGGTGCCCAGCCCAAGGGGTGGATGGAGCCGGCAAGAGTTGGACTTGATGATCCTTAAGGGTCCCTTCCAACTCAGGATATTCTATGCCAGAGAACAACAGCCCTTCCCTGACAGGGGCTGAGGAGGATTTGGGGTTAGGGATCGCTGTGAAGACGCAGATGGAAGCTATGCCATTTTCTCTCCCAAGGACGCATGTTGCTCCTGTTTAAAACTCACTTTAGAGTCTGCTGGGAGCAGATTTCAGCTCCATGATACCCATCTGAACACATTTAGGAACCGATCGCTTCATTCCAATGCCACTTGTCTCCTGCCCAGCACACGCCGGGGTCTTAGCCAGCTCCTGTCCAGCACAACCCTGTGGGCTGGGTCATGAACCAGAGACAGAGCCGCCTGTGCAGCCACGGCGGGGACTCCTTGCCACTTCCAGCCCAGTGTCCTAACGGCTCCGCAGCTCCTCAGCAGCCCGTTCCTCACAGACCTGGGGCAGCATGCAGGTCCAGCTGCAGGAACTTTGCTGACACCAGGCAGATAGTAACTTCTGTTAAGCCAAACGCCAAGCTGTACTGACCCAGAGTGAAATACTGATGAGATGATGTGTGCTATTCGCCTGCCTGCAGCAGCAGCGCCTCGGGGAAAACCCCACTGGGCTGTGGGTGAGCCCTCCGGCCATGGAGTGCTGCAGGTGCGTGGGCTGGATGATGCTGGATGATGCTGGACGATGGGCGAGGCCGAGCTTCCCAGTTCCTTGCCACTTCCCAAGGCATTCCAGGATGCTTGCTGTGCTCCCTCCCATCTGTAGGAATTATCCATGCTGGTGGAAGCAGCTGTGTTGCCACAGTAACCCCAAGCCCAGGACTTGGCTTTCCAGGAATGTGGGGAAAATGCCAGAGCCCTCCAAAGCACCAGGACGCGTTCTAGAAAGAACTTCTACTGGAGATAATTACATTCAGTAACACAGAAATAAACCATTAAAAATGACGGGTGTTTAAAGCCTTTTAAAAGCCTCATTTATAAACCTCAATGACGCTTCTGAAAACGTGCCTTAAGAAGGAGGAACGTGAGCTGAAAATTCCTCCCTGGAACCGCCCTGGGCCCCAGGAAAGCTGCTGAGCCCCTGCGAAGCAGTCACTGGTGTGGGACGTGGCCAGGAGGAGGGAGCCCAGAAACAGGCAACCCCTGCAATGGCCCGGCCAACCCAGCCAGCACGGCCGTTTTCTCACGTGAGTGATGGCAAAGCCAGGAGCTGAGATACCTCAGACTTCTGTCAGCTATTGCCTAGGAGGGCAAGGTAAGCTGAATGGGCTTGCTGGGGTGCAGGCTGCAAACAAGTACGTTCAGCTGACCTCTGTTGTGCTTTCATAATTTACCTCTACTAAAGAATCATAACAGAGCTATTTACAGCAGCCATTAAATAAGGCAATATTTCAGCATTGATTTTGTGTCTTTCCCACTAGTGCACACATCTTTTGATAACTCAAACCTTATTGATTTTTCTATAAACAAAAAATTAATATCTGCAGCAGGAGAGTATACAACTGGGTACGGCGGTGACAACCCGGCAGCCTCGTGGGTGCTGGCTGGGAGAACAGAACAGGAAAGGAAGGGGGAGAGAAAACCAACGCACCTGTGGCTTGTCTGCCTGAGGATTAACAAGAAGCCAGGAAAGAATGTCTGAAGAGCAGCAAATGGCACTGCGGGAGCTGTGCTGACCTTCCAACTGCCTCTGAAACTCTCTTCATTTACCATATTTGTATTTAATTCCAGCGCTCCTCTGCAGGCAAGGACACAGATTCCAACAGCCCAGGCACACCGAGGGCCTCCCAGGGCAGGAGACAGAGGCTGTAGAGGGAAGGGGAGATCCTGGGGAGTTGGAACCGACCTCGTTCCTCCTCCCTCCTGGCCCTGCTGGCACGGCTGCTGGCATCCAACACCTCGTTAGCGATGTGCCAGCGCTGCACGCGCCTTGTCCTGGCTTCCTCCGCACGGCACCATGGGGAGTCTCACAAATACACAACCAGAGCATGAGAAAAGGGCTTGCGAAGTGAAAAGCACAAGCAAAGGGAGGAAAAGGAGGGCTCCTTTGATTTGTCAGGGTTTTGTCCCCCCTCAGTCAGGACAGAGACGGGGGCTTTGACCAGGATTACATTCTTGCTAAGAAATCAGGAGCTCCTCTGCAGCCAGCTCTGCCCCAGACAGTCACTATTTGGCTGCCCTGCATGCCCAAACCCACCCTCTGGGGCTCTGCGTTGCCACAGACCCAAACGGTGATGGCATCTGAAGGCATTCTGCAGCCCCCTGCATCGACCCACAATCCCATGTCTTTTTGCTGCATTATACAGAGGAAGGCAGAGGACATAGATAAAAAAACACACTTTTCTCTGCATAGCTGGAGTCTGACCACGTTAACCACCTGAGGGTGTGAACAGCACCACTGGCTTCATGGGTGGCAGAACCCAGCTCCCAGTCCATGGGCACTGGGGCAGGAGATTAAGACAAACTCAGTGACTGCGCCACGGGAGTGGGAAGGTGCAGCCTGGTCTCACTTCGTGTGCCTAGGGAATGTTAAAAAAAAGGGCTAAATCTTTAAAAACTCCAGTCAGATACGTTAGAAAGCTATTCCACTCAAGCAGAGAGGCAAGGATTGCCAGGAGAGGTAGTATTTTTGTTAAGCAGGCAGCAGGGCTCCTTCCCCGAAGGCAGCACTCCCTACCTGTTTTTTCATGAGACGCTTTATGTGCTACTCGCAGTAAAGCAGAGGCTCTGCCGCTGCTGAGATGGGAGCCGGCAGGGTGTAGGCTGCCCACAGAGCATTTCTTCCCCTGTGTTATTAGCTGGCAGAGAAGGCCGTGCCATGCAGCAGCAAGCCCTCCTAGCTTCCTTTCCTAATGCCCGGAGTTTTGGCAGGAATGATGGCTGAAGAACAGTGAGATCACTAAAAACCAGTAAGATTACTAAACACCAGGAAATTATAGGGCAGCCACGCCTTCTGTTTTAATAGAGACAAAGGGTCAGGGAAGCTACAGCACTGATCATGACAAATGTTTTTTTCCATGTTGTGACAATTGTCTACCAAGCTGACTGTGAAGCAAAAATTACTTTTTACTTTTTAAGCACAAGGAGCAAGCTCGTGGGATCAGTCCCTGCACAGACAGTCTGAACTAATTCAGACTTGGTGCTCCTTAACGAGGCCAAGTAAGGGCAAGGCAGGCTTTCACAGCTCCCCCCATTTGGGTGTCCTTTTTTGATTTTTTTTTTTGTCATTTTGTATTAGTCTGATTCCATTAGAAGGAGTTGCGGGAAAAGTAATGGGCAGATAAAGGAATCCAACCAAAATCTAATGGAGAAAACCATTTCCTTCCATAGCCAAGAGGTATGACAGACAGTAATGGATTTCATACCCGCCTGATGTAAAGCTGATGGTAGGGTGAGGAAAATTTAGTGATAACAGTTTATCAACGTCCTGATGGAAGATAATGGGTTACCATCAGAGACATCCACGTGCGTGCCTCCTTGTCAGCTATTCCAGCCCCGTACCACGGCCGTCTCCCCTCCCTACCTTAATCCCCATTTGCACTATCTGCCGCAGGCAAAAGTCATGATCCTGTATTAGCATAACACCTTTTGCTTTCCATAAGCAGAAGGCAGCTCTAACTCACAACCCCGGCAACTGAAGGACACTCTAACTCGGCTGCCACAGCCTTCTATTTCAGGAAGCAGGCTGGGAGGAAGGTTTCGTGCCAGCTCTCTCCCAGGAAGCCTCTCCAAAGCAGCAAAAAGGCAATACCAACTTAAACTGCACTCTTGATAAATTAATACAAATTTTGTTTTAAAACCAGAACTGATCCAGGTGGCTGTTGGAAAAGGAGCACATCCAGCGCAGGACCTGGATTAGCAGCTCACTCCTTTGTAAGTGGGTTACTGGGACTGCACGGAGCTGAGGGTTAAGCTGAAAAGAGATTTGCTTCTCTAAGGACACAAATTCCAAAGTGCACACACGGCGCTCTCCCAGGCCTATACACCCCGTATCTTCACCACCCCCACAATTAGATGTGCTGCAAACTGCAAAACATCAGAGGCTTCTCTACCAGAACCTTGGTCCAACATCACCGATTTCCTCAGAATTACAGATTCCCATCTTCTCAGCACATTTGTGGCTTCAGGAGAAGACACAAATCCATCCCAGAAAGCACCAGCTAGAAAGTCTCCTGCGATCTTTCAGACCTGCCATGCAGCTCTGACATGTAATGCATAAAGACGCACTGCATAATTGCCGATGCCATTTTTTCCCTCCCCGTTATTTCTTCTGGAAGGCTGTTGCAGGTCCTGTCTCCTCTGACAGGATGATTTTTCTGTCTAAACTTATTCTTAGCCTGTTTATGCCCATCTGTTTTGCATTAATATTATCTGGGAGTTTAAATAGCTGCATTTCCATTTTATTTCGGTTTCTCCCCTGACACTGACCATATTGGCTAGGTTTTCCATTTTGCTTGACCAGGGATTTTCAGATGCCACATGGGAAAGGATTTCACTGCTACGGGTCCAGTTTCCAACCCTTGTCACCAGCTATGGCCCACGTTCCTTTTAATGCATGTTTATCCTCCAGCTAGTCAGCTGCTGAAAACAATCAGGATGAGAGACACAAGTGTTATTTGCATCTCCTTCGGAGACACATCTACAGGAAAGCAATCTGCACAAGAGGAGCTTTTCTGCTCAGGTGGGAGACAACAGGAGTTTAACTCTATCACTTTAGCTCTGATCAGACTATGGCTCCAGCACAGATAGGAGGATTTTTTCCCTAACCACCTCCCTCTGCTCAGAAATATCTTTATAAAGCAGCCCAGCCAGAGGGGGCCGAGAGCAGCACAAGCCTGGAAATGCAGTCGCTGGCAGAGCGTGCCCAAGGGCACAGCCCCAGCCCTCCTGGTCCTCCGGGGGATGCTCAGCAGAGCTGCCTGGCTCACCCCAAGCTTGCCCCAGCACAAAGCCAGGCTGTCTCTCTTCAGAAACCCCTTCCTGACACACAAATACTGAGTCCATTCAAAAAGAGCTTCTCCCACCCCCTCATTCCCTCGTGAAAGTGATGTATTAGCCCACCAGACAGGGGCTGTGTCAGCTGTTAGGTGTCAAATTCTGCATGTCAGTGCAGCATTTGCACATATATGTGTTTTTTTCCAGGGGCCAGTTAGCTGTAAACCAACGGAAACATGCATGCGGGCTGCTTAACAAAGAAACAGAACATTTCTCAACATCACCTCTATTTCACCCACTGCTTATTTGTTTTTCAAAGACTGAGGGCCTGGCCAGTCCCTTTCCTAGTTTGCCTAGGAAGTTCCCCCCTTGCCCACTAACGGGACAGGGGGCAGCTTTCTGCAGAAACATATCCTGGGCTCCTCTGGCCATTCGCAGCGATAACCACCCAACGCTCACCCTTGCAAAGCCCTTTCCAGCATACAATTACACGTGTGACAGTGCTGCTTCTCCTGCCCGTACCCATATGCATACCCAGCACAGTGTGTAAATAAATAGCCAGTGTCACACAATTTATCTTCATTTGTCAGCAGTGACAGGATAACTCACTTGTGACTACCCTACTCCATCCTCTCCTCACTCAGGAAGATTGATGCTCGCACAGACACTCCCCATCATGTTTTTACAGCCATCTGGACTCGGGCTGTTTCTGCTCTGCCAGGCGGTGGGAGCCTGGGGCAGCCACAGGGGCTGCACCCACAAGACCTCAGCCCCTGGCTCCAGCACCAGGCTCACGGCACCGTCCAGGTGGTGGTGGCATTATTTTCCCTCTGCTTTACAAGCTATTAGCTTGGCTTTACTACGGCATTTTGTCCTACACACTGTGGGTTTTTCATCAGTCCGTGTCTCAGACCAGCGCCCCTGATAACTTGGCTGGGACAAAGCCTGCAGGAAGGCGCAGGGAGCAAGGGAAAGCCAGGCAGGACCTGCAGCACTGCTGCGGGCAGGTGCCTTCCACTGTGCTGGTGCAGTGAAGGCTCCTTCTCCTCCTCCTCTTTCTCTCCTGCTGCTTCAGGGCCACGAGAGGTGGGCACAGAAGGGCACCAAGCTCAGACAGAGCTGAGCTGGGGCAGATCCCTGCCCTGGGCTGAAAGGGGCTGCTTGGCTTCAGGCATTGCTTTGGTGCTGGAAGGAAGGGCCTGCCCTCAGCTCCATGGGCTGGGGGCTCAGAGCTCCCCCCTCCAGCTGCGCTGTGCCTGCTCCCAGGGACCCTGCTCTGGGTGCAGGCAGAACCCAGCCCGGCCAGCTGACGTGCTGCCTGCTGTGCTCCACACACCCCACTCCTCACGCAGCGCCTGCAGGTCCCTGTCTCTCAAACACCTGGGGCACAGCCCCGGCTCTTATTCCCTGCAATGGGGAATGGCAGCCCAGCCCTAACACTAGATCCATGCTGCTTTGCTGAATCAAGGCCACAGGAAAAAAGCAAGTTTCAAATGCACTTCTCGAGCTTTCCCTGTTCCGCGGGCACAGGGGTCTCACTGTTCAGTTGTGCTTGGTCCAGTGGGTTTGGAAATTACTCACAAAAGCTTCTTATTTCAAACACAGCTGGTGGCAAGGAACTGCATTTCAATGCTTTCTTATGGCCTGCTAGTATCCCAGGAGCTTTCTGTGCCTGTAGTTATGATTGCCAGGGAAATGCATAATGGAATGAGCAAACAGTTTAATCTAATACACACCTGTATAACAACATTAGTAGTTGCCATGCGGCATAATGAGCACAGCACCTTTCCTAGTTATACAGGTGCTCCCCAGGTTTTAAATAAGATTGCATGTCCCCTGTAATTATAATACAGAGCTCGGTGTACTGATATGTAACATATATTTCCAGCACTGCTACCTGGCAAGAAGCATTTGAAACTCCCTAGAGAACAGAATTATCTTAAAGGCAGCATAAAGGATAATGACAAGATTACAATTCACGCGGTGAAATAATAATGAATTAAGGTGATGGTATTTCTCAATCTTATTCCCAGCCCCAATGAATTGAATTTGTACCAATTTTGCCTTGCTGCTGGCTTGTTAGATGGGATTCTGCTGGAGGTGGATGGTGCTGCCTACAACTTTGAACTGTTACAAAGACAGCAATTTTTGTATTACTAATTTGGCTACACTATCCTTGAAATGAGAAATTAATCAAAAGGTTAAGTGTCAATGTTGCAAATACTACCGGAAAACTTATTAAATTGATTAAAAAAGAACATTTTCCTTTCTTTCTCTCCCATAAAAAATTCCTGCAGGTTTCAAAAAGGTATCTTTGATTTTATTTTATTAGGAAACAGACATTTTTAATGCCGCATGAGCATGGCTTAGCATATTCATCTGCTTTGCCAGGACTGGTTCGTTAGCTGCTTCCAGTAGTCACGATCTGGCATCGCACCTACTCGGTGCTTTACTTTTACCCCAACTACTCAAAGATTCAGATTGCAGACGATTTTAATCTCTTCCTTGGTCTAGACTTAAAGCCTGCTCCGTCTGCATCTGGTTTGATGGATCTGGCAGAAAGGTGCGAGGGCACAGGCAGCACGACTCCCTCCAAAGAGAGGACCAGAAGTCAGAGGAGAGGTTTGGGTAAAATAACGTTGAGAGCTATCACACTTACAATAAGATTACTGCAGCTGACCCAGCTAATAAACCTTCTTACTGCAAGTGTTCAATGTTAATTTGTCTGTGAGAATTGATGTACATTAACACAGCCTAAGGAACACGCTGGGAACATTTAGAGCTGGAGCTCCCATGCTGTGAGGCTGACTGAAATCAGGCTTGGCTGCACGGTTCTTGCCAACATATGTTAATAGAAAAACATTTTAAAACAATTTTTATTTTAACACCACCGTGGACCAATTCAAGATTAATCCCAAATTCACACAGCAACACAGAAAAGTGGGCTTGCCCTTCACTATTTTGTTTGCTTTGAAAACGAAGGTGCGTATTTTAACAGGTAATTCAATTCCATGCCCAGGACGAGGGACCAGGTGCAATGTGGGCCAGAAGGGGTACGGGATCAGGTCTCCCTGCAGCACCAGGGACACACGAGCACCGAAGCCATCCCCACTCGGGTGCAGGAGCCGCAGCGTGCTCCCCACTTCCTCACCAGGACAGGACCACGAGGCACAGACACGTCCCTCAGCGCCCAGCTCTGCAGGCAGCCTGCCTCCGCCAGCGAGGGCTTCTTGGTGCGATTCCTCTCAAATTAGACAATTCTCCCAACAGCCCTGCAATAACACTCTTTATTGCTAATACTCAACCGCAAAATGGAAAAGACCTTGAGATGCGGTAGGTGGGCTGCAATGATAGCTCGCTTTTTAAGGAAAATAAGGCATTTACCTTATAAATATAAAATGATCGAATAAAGCAATTAGCGCGGAATTGCACATATATAAAGTGATTCACCTCTAATTGGGTTGTTCTGAAAGCAAATTAACTCTGAAATGAGGAATGCTAAAGAGATTTTAAAAAAATATGGAATCCTAATCACTGCAGAGGAAGACGTTTGGCAAAGGTTAGCCAAACACCGACACAAATGTGGATGGAAACTGATAAAAAAAGACCCAGGCCGTAGCTGCTTTTTTAAAGCAGACACTTCCTGAAGGACTAAAATAGAAAAAAGCAACTCGCTCCCAGCTAACAAGGCCAAAGTCATATCTGGCCTGCAGGAAAGTCACCAGCTGTACGCCACTCCTGCGCCCAGCTCTGACTTTGAGGAGTCACCTGCCCAAACCCCGCTCTCATTTGCATTCTTCTGCACCAGGGCTGTATATTGGATTCAATCACATCCCCACCTACAGCCATTTTGCTCCTCGAGTGTTCTGATTGCAGTTTATACAACTACTTGCAGCTGAAATTACATTGCCTACAGCCTTTTATTGATAGACTGGCAAGGTAATTAAAAAGGAGGTTTTTCCAAAAAAAAACTTGAATCAACATTGGGGGAATAAATCCATAAGATTACTCTTTAAACTCTAAGAAGGACAGTGGAGAACAATCCCCAGTTATAATGATGTTCTAAAAAAAATCTATTAAATCTGATAGTACCACATATATCTTATGTATTATGAATGTATTAATATATAATCGTTTTTTATAAATATTAATAAGAGCTCACATCTAAAGGAGCTTGAAACTTGCATTCTTAATTAATCCAAAATTCACATCATCTCTAAAAATACATATGCATTTCATTATTTTAGACCAATGCCTAGGAGTATATACCTGCAAAAACATCTTAGCAGAAGCAAATGCCCAGCCGAGTGCCACATGTACACAGGAAGAGTGTCTCCAGCTCCAGGAGCCTTCCTCCAATGTAGCCTGTCAGGTTATTAGCCACTAGCAGGGAGTGTGGGAGTGACAGAGAAAAGGCAAGAGAGAGCTACTGAAAGAAACCTGTGATTTGAGAAAGTCTGGCACTGCCATGCACTAGGAAGTTAAACGGAGCATCTGCCCAAGGACTGGCTAACACAGAACAGATGGTTTTGACTGGAAAGGTGCAAATGAGAAGCTGCTTGCATGCAGCTTGTTTGAAGTATTACACAAAAATTACTCCACTTTTGTTTCAAATACTCTCCTGGTTCCTGTTCCATTCCATCCCCACCAAAGGGTGCCTGCAAAGACTTTTGCCAGCCTCCAACAAAGGTTGGTGAGGCTTCATCCTTCTCTTTCCAAACATTTTCCAGACATAAAACATTTTCTGCTGGCCAGTTTCCTTTCACCACCTAGTATTTGTACTCTTCTCTCAAGGATTCTTTTAACAGTCTCAGGAGAATGACTCAGTCTGGGTAAGGCAGATGACTAAGGGCACAATAGTAGGAATTTCACCTTTAGTTCCTTAATCATTTAGAATCCAACAGCTCAGAAGAGCTATTCTGATTATACCACTGCACAGCTTCGCATGGACATTTTAGATTAAAGGGGGTGATGCAAATTTACTTCAACTTGGGCCCAAGAAATATCAAGATATGCCCATAGACCAGAGGAGCATCCTCCACTTGGCACACCTACGTTTTCCAACAGTGCACCCTGACAAACGGGGACTGGGGAGTTCCCTGCTGGACTTGTGTGGACAACGACTTCCCTTCCCTGACTTTTTGCTTCTGGTCTGTTTGTTGCCCAGGTCTTTAGATTGAGGGACTGCTTCAATGCACTGCCAGACCTCCTGCCAGCTGAGAGATACAATTAAAAATACTACTGCAGAAAAAGCTTGCTTAGAGTAAAAAGGTGCAGGCATGAAAATTAGATTAAGTTGTTTTTTGTTTTAAACACAAAACTGTGAAGATGGTAAAAGACAACAGTAGGTCTAGATATCCTATAGCAGTGGACAGTACTGAGCACTGCCAGGGTTGAACCCTGAGCTGCAAACGGCCGAGCTGCCCAGGCTATGGACTGCCAGAAGCACTGACTGAGAGGCTGGATGGGTCCACAATGAATTTCCCTCTCATTAAAATAAATCCAGTGTTGACATCTGAGAAGGAAGAATAAGTTCTGTGTCATTATTAAAAATATTTCAAAGACACTATTATTACAGTGTTTTATTGTTGAAAGATTTTAAGATATGCCTTAGAAATCTTCCTCCATTAATCAATAAGATAAAATACTAATTATAACCACAGAAAGGTTTTTACTGGGATTTGAGTGAACACAGTTCTGTTCTCAGAGACAAAGCAATGTATTAAAATATTGACTGTTCAAATATATGTTAGGAAAAACACTGATCTGAATTAGGTCACCTTAGTTATACTTTCTACATCCCATAGGCTACATAGAGGATACACTAATTGAATCTATAAGGCAGTCACTTTTTTGGCTTGTTTTATGTATCATGCTTTTTATATAACCACATCCTGATACGGATGCATAAATAGATAGGGTGCAGAACTTGAAACTGTACGTAGCACAGGAATCAGCACTGGGGCATTCGTGCAGCCCGTGGAAGCACTTCGGCACGCCGCATGGCACCTAAGGGACACAGAACAACATCAGCAGAAAACAAAGCATCCTTCCTCAGGGACAAACGTGCTCACATACTAAACCATCTGAACTGGAAGTCTGGGTGTGGGAACAGCTACCATTAAATTCGCCACTGGTTCACATCAGCCCTGAGCTGGGTAGGTAAGAACAGCAGCAACGCAGAATTTGTCTATATAGCCAAGGTTTAAATGTTAAGTTATTAAAGCACTGTGTAAGTAAATATAATAAAAACTTCAAACAGTAGAATGAAATATAAATATTTTTATCATATTTGACTGGCTGCTAAATTTATATATACTTTTTATTTCAAGCGAACCCAGGGCTTGGTGTTTAAAAATTAAATTCTCCCTCTCTGCATGAGTCACTGTCTTGTTAACTGGTGACCTACTTAGCTGGGAGGCTTTACCATTGTTTTGCTTTCTGTTCTCGATTGATCAGATTTTTGCTGCAAGCACAATCTTCAAGACCTTCCTCCTGGGTTCACATTTAACTCATCTCTTGCATTTTCCGTGGGTTATTCTAAGAGGCACTTTCCCACTGTCATCCCATACAGAACCTGATGCCTTTTTAGATGCCAATTGAAGCGTTCTCCTTTCCACTAAACCTCTCCTATTATGCCTAATACAGTCCCGTGTTAGATGTGCATTCAAAGCCGTTTGTAAGGCATGAATACATGAAGATCATTTTGTTGAACCACATGCAAGGAATACACAGCCACTCGCATGTCCTTTCTATCAAAAGCCATCTAATAATTAAACATGCACATCAGAAAGGTGAAACAAGCTTCACGGTGGCGATTTAATTCATTACGTCTCAGATACTGGCACTTCCTAAGCACTGAAGGTGGATTTGTCTTCCTACCAGATCTGCCCACATCACGGAGGGGTAATGAGGAGAGCTAGAGGAGCCCGGAGAAAATCCCTGTAACGAGCTTTCCTCTCTGCTAGTCAGCACATTAGTACCAGGGAATAATCCCAAATGGGAATACTTCTCCCTAGACTGAGATCTTTGACTGTCTGGTTGTATTTCTGTTGTTGTTGTGTGTGTGTTTTTAAGCTAAAATATTAATGAACAATTCCAAATTTCCTTTTTTTTTTTCTTTTTTTCATTTTTTTTTTCTTTTTTTCATTTTTTTTTTTTCCAAGAACAACCACCCCAGCACACCGCCAGCAGCACGCAGGGCTTGCTCTTGGTCAGGGTGCCCATCCACAGTGCCCAGAGCTGCGATGCCAGTTCCAGAAGGCTCGGCAACGAGAAGGTCATCAGGGCAGCACCTCCACATCAGAGGCTTCTCCCTATGGGCACTTCTGGCAATTAAGTTGGGAATTATCTATTAGTGTTTGCAATTCTACTGTAAATTCAAAGAATTCATTCACTCAAGAGATCCTAAGACATAAGAGGGTTACGTTAATGTCTGGGTTTTCCTCGAGGAATAGCACCTTAAAACCTGCTACCAAATCAGAAGAGTTGCAACATTTCACAGATGTTCTCTAAAAACATTCCCAGTGATCTTTACGAGCAACAATTAGCCAGGAAAAAGGCTAGCATTTCATCTGACGCAAGTCCGTTACACTTGCGAAATGCCACTTTCTTAAATTTTTCTAATGACCTTTTACGTGTCTCTACTTTTCTCTTCTTGGTATTTCAACAAGATGCCCGGAGTCTCTGGGGAGAAAAGAAAATTGAATACTTATTCCGTGGCACTTCAGAGAAGTGGTCTCCAAAAAAAACTAACCTCTACCACCTTTGGAGACATAACTAAATGTCACCAAGGAATTTCTCATCTCTCAAGGCAAATTAAACAGAGATTGGTCTCAGTTGCACACTTGACAGCTGCCATTCAAACTTCCTTGATATCTCTTCCCCCTTCATTTGGGGATTCATACGCTGCTGAGTTTCCAGGAGGTCGATGCCACCTGCTGCCGTGGCACCACGGCACTCAGCAGAAAGGGCCCGAATCCTGAATTAATGCTCAAGTTGCACAGAGCAGGTACTGCATCGGCAATGGGGTGAGGGACGAGCACGGTGTATGCCTCCGCCTGGCTCAGCGAGGTGCAAGTACTGCAGCGCTGGCTTTTATGTAAAATTCTGCCTCCATTTCTTTATAGTAAGCTTTGTTTCTCTAAGTGCTCATTTCCAAATAAATCATTTTCAAATGGCAGAGTAAAAAATATCCTTTTTACAATAATTGCTATTTACCATTTCTTTGCAGGTGCTGAAACTATTGTTTAACTCAGTTAAGAGTTTTCTTCCCGTTTTTTTTTGCATGCATGCAGTGACTACAAGGCAAAACAAGTGAGACCATCTCCCCACGCTGAACGCTTGCTGTTTACTCCGCTCCGTGATTGTTCTCACTGAGGCAGGTTACTCTACACTTAGGGCTGATTAAAACCTTGAAATGCAGTAAATTAGATTATCAACCAGACACTGGAGTAACAGTAGCTTCCCAGATCTGGGGGAATAGACAACAGCAAAGTGTGAGACAGAGCTGGGTGGTTATGGGAGGGAAAAGCACAAACTTCCGCACTGGTGGGCCTCAAGCACAATGCCCAAAACATGCCACGAGGAGGAAATTCCACCCCAGTCACTCAATTCGCAAAGTCAGGTGGCATTTTGCTAATTATCCCTTCAGAAAAAAAACACCTCACCCAGCCATGGCCTCAGCCCACCACCACATGGGGTTCAGCATCCTCGCGCTTCAGCTGCCTGGGACAGGAATCTGCACCCACGCACGGCACTGCGGGGTCATCAGCACCCTGCCTTTGTGCCAAGGGGGAGTGCTTTGTCTGCGTGCTGAGAGCATGCAGCTCCCTCGGATGCTTTTCCAGAAGACACCCAAGGAAGCCGCAACCACGGGGCCTCCCAGAGTCGCCTATATTCTGGAAGGAACAGCCATGCAAGATCAGACGTTTCTTGCTCTCCTGCCTGCCTTCATTAAGTGTTATCACCATCCTGAATAAAATGAATGAATGTCATACTCTGTCCTAATTTGGAAATGTGTCATCTTTTATGCAGTATTTTTTAAAGAAGAATTTAAGGAAAATTACAAAACCACAGCTCATACCAGAATTCCTCATGTATTTGCTGTGTGTCCTTATAGATCTGTTGAAATAGCACTTGCTGAGGTTTTTAACCAGCTGGCTGATAACACCTCTGAAAAGCTAATATAAATTGACAAGAAGATGCTAAGTGACATGACTCAGGTTGCAAGCTGCAGGAGTATTTCCTCTGTGATCTGTGCTTGTCCTTGAAAGCAATTTCTGTTATGGGTACTTTGTGCGTATTATAGAAAGCAAATTCATATATTTGCAAATGATGCAAAGGTTTCTATAGGTGATTACTGCATCCTAGGAGTGTCCTTGGTGATCTCATACTCAGTTGTCTCCCTTTGCAGAGCATATAGCTCAGCCTACAAGTGTCAGGGTGACAAAGCTGAAGCTTGCACTAATGCAGTAGATCGATCACTTGACTGAAAGATACACAGACACAGAAAACATGTTTTATACCTGTCATATTCAAGGGTAAACTTCCAGCACTTGAGAAAGCTGCTCAGATAATTCTGAAAAGCAGACAGTTGTGCTAGCCTCAGTGTCTAATCAAAAGAAAAATATGTTGTCTGTTTAACAATACCAACATTTTGAGACTCCTCAAAGCAGTTAACCCATGGACACAGATCAAAGGCATCTGAAGTTTGGCTAAGAACTTACATGATTGAAAACCCATGATGTAAATTTTAGTCATTGAAAAGTCAAGCTGAGCCATCAAACAAAAATAGTGTCTATACCCTGACATATCAGGGAATAGACATTGTACTTTCCAGGTGATAAACAACTGGGAGAGCACAGGCTTCAGATCGTGAGAAATCTTCTGGCTTTATACTGCAGTCTGGTTCCATCAATTGGAAAGTTCAGACAAACTTTATTTTAGGGCATTAAGAGTTGAAGGTCATGCTGTGTATCACCGGAATGAAAAATTCTCATTTCTCACAGAAAGTGCTAGAGTAATCCCTTCTGACTGTCGCTGCGATTGCATACACTGGATTAAAAGGCACAAACGGTGTGAAACGGCTGATGAGATCTTCTGGGCATCCCGATCCTTCTGCTGGTGAGCACTGAACTTAATGAATGGTAACCAGTGAAAATTGCTCCATCAGCGTTCCTTTCGCACAAAAAATGCTTTACATAGCAGCATTAGTGGAAATTCTGTCTGTAGGGACGTAAGCTCCGCACACCTGTACCCAGGGGCACACGCAAGCCTTCTAGCCTATTTTTTCCAGTTCAAGCAAACCCTTCTAGCTGGCTCTGCTAGGGAGATGAGGCAACACAACTTAATGCTATCTATATGGGAGACTTTTCATTTCCTCCTCCCCCAGGAACTGCTTAATTCATTAGTCTACTTCAGCCACACCTGACAGAGTGCAGAGATCAGCCTTGTGTTGTAAGCGAGTTCTTAAAAGGTTGTTTGTGCGAAAGAAAGGCTGCAGCTTTTGCCCCACGCTTTGCCAAACACCAAAGAACCCGAGGGGACAAGGGGCAGAGCAAGGAGGGAGGCTGTGAGTGCTCCAGGCAGAAGGCTGCACATCGGAGCTCATGCCTCATTAGACAGCAGAGAATCCAACCACAAGACGTGCACCTATAAACAAGGATCAATACACGGGCCTCATTAGTTCAGCCGTTCATGGAACGCCGTGTTTTCATTACACTCATGAATTAGGATTTTCAACCCACTGAGGGGAAAAGGGTGAGCTTTCAAAATGCAATTATGCCAACGCTGAAGTCAAGGTTGGAGGAACACTGTCAATAAAATGAAGGTTTGAGCCCGCTTCCAGAAGCAGTGCTGACATCTGTCTGATGGGCACTGGACACCCCTGACTCCGGGGCTGATGAGAGCTCTTTTAGACCACTCTGCAGGATAAAGAAGCGTTGAACAAACTAAATGCTGTGAGAATCAGGCCCCTTTTGGTTTACTGCCTACTACAAAAAACAATTAGCAGCCGTTGAATTACGCTGCAATTTGTCAACACCTCTTTGCTTTATTAGGAAGGACCCATTGATGCTGCAGTGGCTAACACCACATATTGGAGACCGATTAGCTGCTATCTCGAGTTAATTTGCCTTAAGACTCTGCCATTTGCAACTACATTTCTTAAAAAAACAATGTTGCAGCTCTCTTGCCTCAGTGTGAAGAACACTAAATGTAATTATTTCACAACGTCCTCACCCTCCTGGGAAAAATCAGAGCTAGTAGGTGTTCCACACAGATTAGCATGCATCAAACCATTAGGGGCAGGACATCCAGTGCCAGGTTACATCTCCCATTTCTGATCAGTAGGAAAAATCTTCAAACTGGGCAGGTGATGTGCACATTTTAATGCAAAGAGCAGGACTTCGCCTTCACAGCTACGATTGAGATCACAGCTCAGATATTTTTCATCTTAAGTGGAAAGCATCAAAAAAGGGAAAAAAAAATGCTTTAATGTATAGATACTGTATTAAAAAGACCTGTTCTCTAGAGTGCCAAAACCAGAGCACCATTTCCAAGAGCAACTGCTCCGCTCACTGAACAAGCTCCTTTGTACCCTGAGACCAGGAGCTGTGGCAGTGGCACCACCGCTCCAGTGCCAGTCTCAGAGCACTGGTGCTGAAAGGGCACAGGAAACCTTCGCTGTTATGTTTTATTTAGGTACCAGAGCCATTTGCCCAGATCCTCAAAAGCACTTGGACTTTTAATGCCCTTTGCAGAAAGCCCTGCAAGAGGTACACACGTAACCAGTTCTGACAGTGCCTGCCCTCTGAGCACCACACTTGCTCTGCCCTTCCAGCAGTGAGAAGTTAAGCAGAGGAACAAGATCTTGCTACTGCTTTACTCAGGGGCAGCACGGGCTGAAGTATCGAGATCTCCCAGGATTAAGACCTTTGCATGCAAAAATCAATCATTAAAACACGCATGAGCTGATCGGTTTCACACGTGCATGGCCTGTAACACAAAATACCTTGACTGCAGCCAAATGAAAGCCTTTACACAGTCTCCAGTATCTGCATTTTTCTTTGTTACAGTGACCTCCAGAGGTACGAGGTAACAACTGAAGTTCCCAAGTAGGAAACGACAGTTCACTCCCACGACCGTACCCGCAGCGATGTAGCACTGACTGGGCTTTGCACAAGCAGCTAAGATGGAAATTCCATTTTAAGAAGTTTACAGGGATAAAAGCTACATCCCCACACGTACAGCCTGCCTACCAACAAGAAGGTTCTGTAATTACAGACACTTTGTGTGAATGGTGCTTCCACACACGCTCTTACCAGCTCTGAAGCAGTGTCCTAACAATCTCAGAGACTGTTGGAGGGCAGATGAAAAAAGCCGAACAATACACAATGCTACCAGCCCCCCTCAATAAATGTTATGTTGCTGAATGAACAAGGTAAGGACCATCACTCTTACAATGTGTCGCACCAGAAGAGCTCTGTAGTGGCACTGCAGAGCCTCCTGGAGGGACGGGGCTCTCCCACAGGAGCGAGCTTTGCAGTCCAGCTCGGAGGAGCCAGGCTGGCTCTCTGGCTCCACCAGGGCCTGCCCTCCTTATCCTGAGCACATCGCTGTGCAGCAAGAAACAGGAAAGGAAGAAATCCTTCCCTTCTCCTCCCACTTTTGTTTTGCTGCTTTAGATTGTACGTGTGGATGCCCAGCTCCCAGCAGCGGAGGGCTCGGGTGCCCTTGGAGGGTGCCACCCGGGTGCTCATCACCCACGTCCCAGCAATACCAAGCACCCAACCTGCGAGGGAGCAGAAACCCCAGACCAGTGGGGAGAGAACCTGCCCTCCTGCCGAGCCATATGGGCCTCACAGACACCTGATGGCACCGTACTCAAGAGAGGTGTGCCCAATATCCCTGCAACTTGCTTGAGAGCCCCCAACTTCCCCTGGATTGTTGCCTCCTAAGCCATTTCCTCATCTCCTCCTAAATCTCACTGTGTCATCACGTTTCACTCCAACCTGGCCCTTCAGCAGCTCCGCTGTCGTGTAATAAGCAGGCTGCCAGCACTCCTACAATTAAAGTGCAACGTAAAAAAGAGGCTGCAACAAGACAAGAGCAAAAACTGAGCTTTGTATCAGCCTCCCAGCTGGCACATCAGTAATTTTCTGACCTCTCTACACAAAGCTGCAGTGTTTTGGGACACAGACCCTGAAGACACGTCCCAAGCACGGGCTATGTGCAGGGATTTTCTCAGAAAGCTGGGGGGACATGGGCTGAAAGAGCTGGACCCTCCCAATGCCTCCCAGGCCCCCGAGCCGAGGCATGGATGAGAAGCCAGAGGGATTTTTTCACTCCTGCTCCTCTGACAAGCACCGCAGACACGCCGCTCCCTTTTGCCTTTAGGAACGAATTATGGCTGCTGTAAGCAAGAGGATACGGAAGGGTGGATTTGGTTGCATTTACTAACCTAGTTTTTATTTCCTAATAGAATTTCCCATCTAGGATGGTGTTTATAAAGAACATTACGCAACAACTCATTAAATTCTTCATAACTGCAGTACTTTATTCCAGTTTAAATTGCAGACATGGCCTATTTTTATGCAAACAAATACTTTCTGAACAACTTTGAGCTCCCATGTACACTAATTAAATCTGTCACATGCACAGTGGAACCTTAAATTATATTTGCTCAGTCCTTCAGCAGAAAATGGTGCTTTGAACTGAGTACACGATGAATGAAATTGCATTTCTTGTCCTGCTTAGGGGAAAGGAAGGAGAAATTCCTCCAAAGCATCTTAAACACAATTCTCTGTAGTTTTCTGTTGAATCAAAAAGTCAACCTGCTGCACAAGTGTCACAGCAGGCTTTGTCCACAGAGGATATTCTGCTTCATAAGGGTGTTACAGAACACCCTGGGAACAGAGGCTAGAAAGAACAGAAATTGTGCAGGAGCAAACAGGGTCCATCGTGCACAGCACAGGCAGAGGACACGTACAGGTATTCTTATGATTTCCATTTGAGGTGTAGTGCCTCTGAAAAAAACCCAGATCTGACTCCCAACTTCAGTTGACTGAAAGCCCACACCAGGACGTGCTTTGTCTCAGGGGCTGCAAGCAAGAGGGAGGAGGAGAAGACAAGATGTAAGCCACCAGCTCACCTGCAGCAGCCGCTGGGATGTGCACGGGTCCTATTTCGGGGCGAGACCCCGCTGTTACCTGCCTGAGCAGAGGCCCCTTGGCTGCACAGGTCATGAGCTCTGCCAGAGATCTGCTGGAGAAGAGCTCAGCAGGGAGGCCCTGCAAGGAGCTGTACATCCTCCAACACGGTGCTCCAACACGGAGCACCAGCCAGCCCGGGCATCCTTTCCTCTCGGTGCAGCAGCTCTCGCTCTCTGCACACTTCATTAGCGGATGGGGAATAGCAAAGCATTAAAGTGGTGGCTGGCTGGGAAAACACATCGCACATTCCTTGGCTTTAAATAGTAAGAGTCAATGCGAATGGTCCTTAAGCTCTATTACAGTAATGTGCACTGCGTTTGTCATGGACACAGTATATTTCTGATTACCTTGTGTTTCTGGGAGACCAGCATGCATTATTCATAGGGGGAGATAGAGTTGGAACAAAAATATCCCTTCAGTTTGTATCACTGAGCTGCAAAAGGCTTCTCCTACTGCTAGCACTGTTTTTTAAACACCTAGAATGCTTAGGTCTGTTCTCTCTGCACAGCACTTAGCACACATTTTGCTCAAAACAATAAATATAGGTACTGCTGGTGGACAGGACCCCCCTCTGTTCCCTAGCTCACCTTCATCCTCCCCCACCATGTATTAGCTCTGCATGCAAGCGAACAGCAGGGCCGTGCTCAAACCACCTTCCCCCAGCCTGCATGCAAGGAAGAACAGGGGGTACGAGATGAGACGTGCAACGTTTCTCTTCCCAGCCCTGGAAGATTTACACGCAGAGGGCACCCCACGGCCTCTGCACCTAAGTGGGCTCCAGGAATCCTGCTCGGGCTGGAGGCAGCACGTGCTGGTGGAGCTGCCTCTCCAGGAAGAGCTCCCTGCGAACTGGTGATGCCTGAGCATCCTTCCCCCTCCAGGCAGCAGGTGCTTTGTAACTCTGCCATCCCGAATCCAAATAATCCTTTTCAACTCATAACATATTTTTAGGCACGGCATTAATATTTAATGAGACAGCCCACAGCAAGTTAGATAGCATAGCAATTAATTTTTAAATGGTGACATTTATTACAGCATGTAACTGCTACCTAACTTGCTGTGGGCTATCTGGATAAATGTCAGTTAAATATCTAATAATTCCTTACAACTTAATATGAACATAAAAAAAGAAGAAGCACCCTGTAATTATCCATTATTTGCAAAATTTAATTGAGATTTTAATTTTGGCATTTGGGTTTCTTTCTCTCATCTCTGCTTCAGCCTCTGAGGCTAAGTGATTTTTTGGTAATTTATCTATTGATTAATTTAGTTTCATCTGATGTTTAAAACCAAGCTGCTAAGGCCCAAGGTACAGCAGGGAAAACCCTGATTAATGTTGCAACAGCCTGAAATTACATCCAGCAGCGCACGTGACAGGCCTGGAATTGCCAAAGGGAACTAAAGCAGAGACTGGACCTGCAGCGTGCAGGAGCGAGGTGGTCAGACACCTGGGCCAGATCCAGCCCCAGCAAAGGCACACAAAGTCTCTGATGTGAACACAAAGCAACAGCAGGATTCTGCCATTCGCCAAGGCAAATGACCTGCAGAGGGTTAAGCTATCATGTGTTGTCCCAACATCTCAAATCCTATCTATTGCCCCCAGCCCACAAGACAATTATGAACAAAAGGGTATCAGGCAGCTCCCATGCTGTTTGACGTGCCAGTGGGATGAGAAAAGGGGAAAGCTTAGTGGAACACTGCGCTGGTGGTCCCGGCAAGTTTGATAGGAAAAGTGAGAGCAAAACTGAATGGAGTTCGAGTTACAAACCCTCCATTATCAGATAGCATTCTTTCCAAGAAAATTTCATTCACAAGAGCTACTAAACTTTATTAACACAGAGAGCACGTACTTCCACACGGCTCTGCAAAATAACCAGCTGAGCTGCCCCCAACAAAACCCAGCTTCTGCTGCTCACTGAACAACAGACTTGTGGCACTGGGTGAGGAGCGCTGAGCATCCTAGCTGGTTAGCTTTGAAAAGACAACTTCATACACAAAAGAATAATCTGATCAAAACTCGCTGAAAACAGAAGAAATAATGCATCAGCATAAGTAAGGTGAAGGTGGAAGTTTAAAAGTTCACAAGTCGTTTACCCATTTGACTTTGCTGTTTTTCAAACCCAGCACTACGCCTGCCCAGTTCCCCCAAGATTCTGCATTTCATTTCGAGACCGAGACTACGCTGTGGTCAGGGCACAAGAGGCTAGGTCCTCCTCTGACACAGCACACTCTATGCAATATTTAGACTCGACAATACCTTAATGGAACAGAATGGCTTGGCAATTTTGAGAGAGGCAATTTCAGGGGATTTTTCTTATCACAAGCCTCAGAACTGTACAGATGTGCACTTACACCGCTTCGTGTCAGGCCAAGCTTGAATTAGGGGCTCCATGTGGATCCCCTGGTAATTCCCATTTCGTCTACCTGGCTTTCTGAGTTTTCCTTTGGGGTTGAAGTTTCCCATGCGTTGGTCCCGTTCCAGAGGTGGCCGTCCCTGGGAAATCTGAACAAACTTGTTTCTTGATGCCGTCTCAGAACTTTTCAAACTCACCATCAGATTTTTGGCATGACACTTCTCTAATCAAGTTTCTACACTGCCCACAAAGGGAACTGACTCAGTACAATACTGCTAACAGAAACGAACGACCTTATAGCAAGGCTCGCTCTCTGCAAGGAACGTCTAACTTGGAGACACCTCATGCTGACTTTGGTCACAGCACACACTTTACAGACTCTGGAGGAGAACTGACCTCTGACCACGGGTTCATCTGACCTGTTCCAGATACCTACCTCAGCACATTAACAGGCTAAACACTGTCCTCTGAATCCTTCCTGTTTCTTCCTTTTGTCTCTAACATTTGGAGGAACTAGTTCAGACTTCGATACCCAACACCACAGGCTCGTACCCTAACCCCACATGCCTCCAGCTGGTCACCAGTTCAAGTAAGTTTCTCACACCTTGACCTCAAAGCAATTCGGAACAAAAGATTTTTGCTTTGACATAAACCTTTAAAATTTTAAATAGAAAAACTTCAAATTTATAACAAAAATTTCCACTTCGCAGAAGTTAGGACAAACTCTTATAAAACCTGTACGAAGAGTTTCTTTGCTCAAGAAGGCTAACCAGGAAAATCGACACCAAAGAATACCTACAAACCCTTTCTTCCAAAAATAAAACACTGTGCAAAAACCTGTCCATTTAGGGTGCATTTCTATTAGAAAAGGATTTGAAATCTTTCCAATTGAAAGTCTGACTTGGAGCACAAGATAGCAGCAAAAACATAAAACATAGGCATTGGAGATGACTGTGAACTGGCCCAGTTTAAGGTAGGCTCGTTCCTGATCAAAAAGGCAGAGAGGTGAGCACAATTATTGCACGTCTGGTATAGAAGTGCCATAGGAACTGTAATCAAAGGGTTTCAGTGTGAGGCCACGAACAGAGGAAAAGAAGCCCGAAAGTGGCAGTCCTTGCTCAATTCACAGCCCATGTGATGCAGCCGTGCTTCAGGCTCCAGAAATCCTTAACGCGTCCGATAGCCAGACCAGCAGCCTTTGAAGCCTCCTGCAACTCCAGCAAGGTTTATTAGCCCCAGATTACTCAAACGGTTTGAAATAAACCAGCGACTTAAACACTTCCTTCCGCTGAAACAAAACAAAAGCCGCCACAGGATCTATTAATCTTTCCTACAATAAAAATGATGCATGCTCACAGCGCTTCGTAAGATCGAGTTTACCACGATTATTCCCCTTCTCCTGCGGCGCCCCAGCTCCTGCGGCCCCCCCCGAATACAGATGCCATTTGGAAAGCAATCATTAGCTCAGGCAGCAGGGAATGCTTCACATCCCATCATTTACCAGCTGCCTACAGAGAAGCGCGCGGCCTTCTCCAGATAATCGAAACACAGGGTGTGCCCGGCTCCCCTCTTTCCCCCCAAAAAGAGGAGGAAGGTTGCTGGACATGGACTCAGTTTGCTGGTGGGTTTTTCCATTAATGTGCAAAACAGGGAAAAAAAATGCAGGAGAGGGTTGTGTCTTGGCCTTAATCATGCTGGCATCGTGACGGTGAGGTGGCAGTTGTAGTCTTTCTGACTCATTAATTACTGCTGACAAACGATGGTCCAAGCCAGCGCTAAATATGTACTACACACAGAAGCTGATTTCCTCTTAAGGACCCTAAATAGCAGGGTAGAGCTGTCAGAAATGAAGTCTGTGCCCACAGCTGTACTGCAGCCCTGAAGCACTCGTAAGCAAAGCTCAGACATCTTGGACTCGGACCTAGATCGGGGTTTTTGGCCTCCTTCCCAAGCTGAGAGCTGCCCTCCCCTGCCACAGCACCCCACTCCCCTCACCTAAGGAGGCTTCCCCCTTCCTCTGCTCGGGGCTGGAGAAGCCGACTCCTCGCAGAAGTTTCACTGAGGTGTGTGAGCGGCAGAGCCGGTGGCTTTCTCCATCACACTGCTCACGCGAAGCCTCCTCTTGCTTCGTGCTTTGTTGCTAACATGGCCTACAGAATAAAAGCTATTGAGGCTTCATGGAAAATACACTGCTTCAGAAACAATTCTGCTTGTACATCATACATTTTCCTGTCATTTTTATTCCCCTGGTATTTTATTACTGAGAGATATTTGCATGAAAATAGAATCTTTGTTTCATAAGAATTCATCTGCTTCTGTTACCCTGGTCCTGGAGGAATTCATGGTGAATGAACACTGTATTTCTCATGTTCTCACACACAAAAAATGCCAATTATTTAAATTATTGTATCTTCTGGAGGCTTAATTTCCCTCCATGAATCTCCTGTTCAATCACTGCCACAGTAATCTTGAGACCTGAATGGGAAGGACGGCTACCGAAGCAGCAGCTGTAGGAACCTGACAGTGGATTTTTCTAAAGGGCTCTGGGGCTCCAAAAACGCCGCATTTACATTCCACGAGGCAATCGCCATGGGACTGCCGCTGACAAGAAACATCAGGAGCTTTAAGATGGGGCATCGTAAGTAGGGGAAGTTTGGGATTAGAGCGTTGTCTGTCTGTCAAAACCAGCAGCACCGTCCTTCCCCAAGGACAGGTCCATGCC
Organism: Anas acuta; assembly: GCF_963932015.1. Taxonomy (NCBI): domain Eukaryota; kingdom Metazoa; phylum Chordata; class Aves; order Anseriformes; family Anatidae; genus Anas; species Anas acuta. The sequence continues at coordinate 5,886,558 of NC_088999.1, forward strand.
CAGAGGGCAATGGGTGTAAATGAACACATTCATGTTTTTCATAAAAACATATTACTTTGGGGAGACTGGCTGCAACAGCACACTTTTCACTTTTCAGTCCTTAGAGCTTTAATCAAAATTTGTTTTGAGATGCTTTCCAAAACATTCACAGAAATATTTTCCAAAAGCTGGAAGAACACTTGCAATTGAAAAAAGACAACCTGGCTTTGGAGACTAACGTGATGTTACTTTCAGTTAACATTTTGGTTTAAAATCCAAGAACTTCATAAAGAGGAGACGGGAAGCCTGGGACGCACTGAACACAACTGCATCAGCAGGGGGGGTTCTCCATATCACTCGGGTTTGGTGTCCTTCTCCTAGACCCACCACTGCCTGTGCTGCTGGATCTTGTGAGCCCACTTCTACAGAGCAGCAACTGGCTCCCCGTTAGCTGCCCCATCCCCAGCCTGTTTTGGGTGGGCTCCCCAACAACAAGCAGCCTTTCTTAAACCCCAAATACACAGACATTAATTCTTAGCCCAGAGATCCGAGTAAGCCAGATGGAAGCCTCAGTATATGGTACTTTTGAACAGGCATTTTGTTCCCTCCTCTTTATTTAATTGAAACAAATATATCCATTTAAATCTACATATCTTCCAAATTTCTAATGCCTCCTGTAATTCACACCAATCTTTTATCACTTGAAAAACAATCAGGTTCTTTACTTGCCTAATTCTGTTTTGCTTGCTCCCAGGCAATTTAGATCCTGAACCATCAACTCGTGCACATGTTCATTAGCCTCATCCATTTAGCTGCTTGGGCAGCTGTGCTATTTAATGGAGCTGAAAAAACTGCATGAATGCTCCCTTCCAACGCAAGCTGTAGACAAGGAACCTGCAGGGTTTCCTATCGCAGAAGCAGCTCACCCAGAGGCAGGGAATACAAGTGACAGAGCCAAGCTCGTCTTCTGTTTATGAGGCCGCAAATTCTTGAACTTCCCGTTCAGATTTCCCCATCTTGTGTCAGCTGATAGCGAGGGAATCTCAGGTCTCTTGGTTAGAAACAAGCCAGTGTGATTTCACCGCACAGAAACAGGAACAAGTATGTAATCCAGAAGCACTTACAGAGGGGTTTTTGAGCTGTTTCGCAATTCTGGCATATTTGAAGCACTTGGTTTGATGAAAACTATTAAGAAAGCCAAATGTATCGGTGCTGAAAACAATCAGCAAAACAAACCTTCACCTAACAACAAAACAGCAAGTTGTGAATTATGCCCTTCACAGTGAAGCTCTGTGCTGAGCAGCGCAGAGGGAGGACGGGTCTCACGCTGCCCCTTCTGCAGGGCCCAGTTTCACCACTGCTACTCCCACTGCACTGCAGCTGGCAGCATTAATTATTTTTTAAACCAAGTTCCCTTGCACTGGAAGGAAGAGCGAGCCAGAAAACATGTGGAGCATCTGCAACATCTTGCTGACTTGCAGATGGAATCAAAGAAGCGAACAGTCCCAGGAGGCTGCCTCCCGGTCTCCACTTGAAGGAGGCTGCACAAACAAAAGGGCTAACGAACCCCAATTAGCACACACGAGCATCTCCCAGCTAGGCAGACGCAGGAGTTTGTTTACAGCGGTGTGGTGGAAGCTAATAGTTAAAAATCAGCTTGTTCTCATTCCTCCCAGTTGTCCAGGCTACGGCTGTCCTGTTTTCCCTTCAATTACCAAATCAAGCATAAAATCCAACTGCAGAGTTACGCATACTGCAGAAAACCCATGAAACCGAGCGCAGACACCAGCAATGTAAAAGGCACTTGGGTCATAATTCACTAATAGGCCAGAACCAAAATAAATGCAAGCCCGTTTTGTTCTGGGAGGGCGGGCGATGGTTCTGCCACGACACCGCAGACGAGGATTTTGCAGAGTCACTGCGAGACTAACGAGCCAGAAGGAGCTGGTGGCTCCCAGCGCCGGGACAGGCAGCCTGCGTGCAGACAGGGCTCATCCCCATTCTGCGTGCACTTCTCCCACCCCGCTGGAGCAGGCAGGGCAGCGCTAATCAGCGCGAGCACGCCTGCTTCCCTCTGATTTCCCACAGGCCCTCTTCCCCTGCTCGCAGGGCTGAGATAAACTAGCAGCAGGCTTAACCTTTTCCAAAGGGCATTCCCTCATCATGCACCATTTCTACCATTTCACAGAGCGTGTCCCAGAGGATTGGGAGACCAGGCTGTGTGAGCAATAACCTTTGAAAGCCGAGTCTGCTGGGCCCACAAATTACGAAATTAATGGCTGGTTTTACCCGAAAAAGGCAAGTACACTGAGTAAACAAAAGGGAACAGAGCAGTCATCAGCTAAAAGGGACAGAGGTACTTTCTGCATCCCTTCTGTCACTGGATTCTGTATAATTTAAGGAAAGGACTTGCTGAATTTTGCTGCAGAGCACACGCTGCCTCGGGATTCTTCAGATGGATCCGACACGGCAGGAAAACAAGTTTCCTGCCTTGTTCTGGGTGAATCACCCCACCCGTGTCTGAGGGCCCCCTCTGCCAAATGATGACAAAGACACCGGAGCTCTGCTCCCCAGCTGCTGCCTGCCAGCTCCCGGGACAGCATCCCACCGCACGGGGACCAGTCCCAGCCCCCGGCTGCTGCTGCTGTGAAGCGAAAGTGTCAGGATGAAACCCAGAGGAACTGGAGCTGGATGGGGGGAGCAGCAGGGCTTTCATCAGACCTTCTCTATTCAGGGAGATAATAACCAGAGAAGTGAAACGTTTTTGCTTCTGGCAGAACTGACCGCAGACCTGGAAGTTTATCAGACTATAAAATCTTTAATCTGGTCTTCAATTGTATTTTATTTGAGTGATTTCCAAGGGTAGAAATGTGCATGCTCATTCTGAAACATGGTGAAATGTAACAAAATCATTTGCCAGACTTCTTTTGGAACAGATGGGGAGGTTTGCAAGTGTGAAGTGTTATTGAAAAAATGAAAAAAGAGGTCCCCTATGTGTTAGTGTGTTCAGAGCGAGCTCTGAGCAGATGAAAGCTCCTATACACTACATCCCATAAATATTTCTAAAACACCCTGAGGTCTCAGAACACCAGACACAGCTAGCAGCCAGGTCTGAAGGAGTGTCAGCACCTGACCAGCAGCCCTTTAGGAGAGCACTCCGGAGCTCCAGGGTGGGGTACAGGCCTGGTGCAGAGCCCCCCACTGCCGGGAAAAGCTTCCTCACCTAACACCGAGGGAAGAAAAGCCCCTTGCCAGGAATCAGCAGTCCCAAGGGATGGTCTCCTCAGGCCGTGGGCCCAGCTGGGATGCCCCCACACATCGCAAAGACAAAGCCTCAGCTGCAGGTCCCTTGGGGTGTCCGCTGACAGGCACCACTTGCACAAAGAGCACGCAACCAGTTCAGGTTTGGGAGGCTCTGAGAATGTTCTTACCCCACACCATTGGAGATAAGTACTGCTGGAGATATTTCCATCACTTTCAAGCTGTTCTATTTGTTGTTTTCAGCAGCTCTGAAGGCTGCACACCTCCCCTGTTTAAAGGAAAGCTGTCCCCCTCCACCGCCTGTGATGCTCGTCTCAGTGCAGTTCTCTGAAGGAAGGGTAGCACCGGGGGAATGTATAAATATGTGAGCATCTGAGAAATGCACATGTAATTCACCAATTGATACAAAAACTGCTAGGAGCCTATCAGTTCTGACAGTGATTTCCCCAAGGCTATCCAATTATAATACAATGAACTAGAACTACTAAAATCCTAAACATGAGTGTGTGTATGATACAGAAATGAGCCTTAAGCTGCAATTTAAAAACCATGCATGCAATGCAGAGATAGAGGATGAATTGTAAAGGTGAGGATGGAACAGAAAGCTCCAGAACCAGCCGCAGAGCTCTGCGAGAGGGACTGCCACCTGAGCCTGGCACTGACGTGGGTGGCACTGCCACCTTGCCTGGGGCTGCTCCGAGCTTCTGCAGGGGATGGATCCTTGTGAAGTGTTCGTCAGCAGGATCAAAGCCTTCCTAGCAGCCAAAGAGTACAGCTGAAAGCTGAGACAAGCAGCAAAATAGGAAGAAGTCTTTAAGGAATGTAGCACTTGCAATAAATACTTTGTGGCCCCCCGAGAGGGCTGGCCAGGGACATCCGATGCTGGGGCTGTTCCCCCACCCCAGAAGAGGAAAGGGCTGGTTTGCAAATACAAGATTTTGTGTCTGAGTTCAATCCCAGTCCTTCCCCACCCCGATTGTGCTAATCACTTCACCTGGTGCTAATCAGACGAATGAAATGTTCCTCATTGTTAAACCAAGTGATTTATTGGCTGCCATGGAATCCTGCCACCAGCATCACAAATTCGCAGAACACCGTCAGAAGCATTTCCAATGGCAGAACCTGAAGAGTAAAATATTGCCTCATTATTTATCCTTCCTCATCACACAGAAAGAGCACTGAGCACTGGAGAGGCAGCTAAGGCCCTTGTTGATTTCAATTGCAAACATAATCTAATACAAGGATTTGTTTTTGTAGATTTGTACCCAATGAGAAGCTGTCAGGAGCCAAGGGCAGCCTAGGGGCCAGCTGAACGCGGCCAGCCGTGCCCCTGGGGCGCAGTGCTGCACAACTGCCCCTTCCAGCAGCCAGAGAACTTCTGCTCTGGGCAGGTAAACATAGGTAAGATTTTTAAATAGAAGTAATGGACAAAGGGCAGCTCAGATGACAGCTACACGCATTCCCCAGTAGGAAATTTGCAACTTTTTTATAGTCTAGGTACTGCGGTAAAAGCTCGGGTATGATCAGGTTCCTGTGCCCCAATGTGCAGCCAAGCACACGATGCACTGAGGAACTGATCCTCCCAAAATCAGCTCTACAGAAACACCTCCTCCAATGAGAACTGCCTCCTTCTTTTGAGTCAAGGTGGCAGATTAGTCTGTGCTCATCCTTGGTATACATATATAAATATATATATATATAATGGTAAAATCCTTGCTCATGATGAAAACAGACTATGAAGGGAAGGGTGAGATGTCTGCGGGCAGATGTCTGAGCACCCAGCCACTTAACTGAACAATATTCTGTTTCCTCTGTGAACTTTTCAATGAAGCCATCAAAACAATTCTTGTTTACACCTAGAACAGGCAGTGTAAGATCTAGCCATGCTCACTTCGTAACTCATTTCTGATCTCAAATCCAAAGCACCCCAACCCCTGGGTGACTTCATCCTTCCCAAGTGCTTAGACCTGAGGACAGAATCCTAAATACCTGTGTTTTGGTGGAGCCAAGGAGTCCGTGAGCACCAGCACCCACGATGCTAGCTGTTGTCAGCAGTGAAACTAAGCCATGGCCGTCAAAAAGCCAGTGAGGAACCCCAGTTTCCATAAGCACCAACCCTGCTTGCAAGAGAGGGTTCCCACTTGTTTAAGAGAAGAGCTCAATTCTATTCTAGCACATCCCCTGGAGGGACAGTGTCCAAGGAATGTGGATCCTAAAACTTGGCAAGGTGGCACGGCGATGCAGTGGGCTGGAATTCACTTTAAAGCATTAGGAAGGAGCTGCCCTGCAGTCAGCCCATTCGAGGATTTTAATATCTACAGATTAAATGGATGTGACTAAGAATAGACACAAAATATTGCCTTGATTCTGCTTTTAGATGGGAAATTTGCTTGTGCTCCATTGCCAGGAGACTGCGTTAATTAAGTACTTACTCAGACTGGAGCTTGCTCAAGTCACAAGCAGTGCTTTCAGAGGGAGCCTGCTGATTTGAGCCAAGCACTAACAGGCTGCAGACATGCCTTGCATACAACCCCAGAGCACACAGACTTCCCAGGTCCTTCACAGGCTCAGAAGCTGCTGCACATTGATGGGTAGGAGAGGAGGAAGCAGCAGATACCACCAGTGGACTTGATCACAGCCATGACACAGGAGCACTTGAAAATTCAGACACAGAGTTAAAGGACTTCTGCTCACGAGACTTTTTTGAACATTTCTTTCCAGGCTTCAACCTACAATGCATGGTCATGGGCATGTATTTTATCTCAGATAATTTTTTCATCTCCTACCAGAAAGCTGAAATCCTGCAGGGGCAGACAGCAGCAGCAACACCCCCACATTCCTGAGCATCCCCTCCTGCCAGCTATCACCTGCGCTCTGCCGAGGCCAAGTTTCTGCTTGCACAGCAGGACGAACGCAGGCTGTGTGCTCCGGGGTCACAGCCCCAGCAAGGCTCACAGGGAAAGGGCCCAACTTCACGCTACCTCCAAGCAACCAACTCACGTTTGCTCGGTTCATGAACCCAATGCCAAGTTTTCTATTAAATTTCACATGGGGTCAGGAAAAGTCAGGGTATCTGCTTTTTGCATCCTCCATCATCACCAGTAAGAAACCCTACTCCGATGCCAGCTGAGGATTACCCCACTCTAAGCAGAGCAGGATGCAACTCATTTCTCCCAAGGTGCAGTGCCTTTCATGTGAAAAGGATTAAAGCTTTCTCAGTCATGGTGGTCAGTACTGTCTGTTTTAAATGTCACAATCTGAGATGGATGCAGCAAGTTTTAAGTGACACGCATCTTTTTGGTTGTGAGAACAAAAGGAGGTCCTGCTGTCAAACAGAATTTGAAGTCAGCTAATTCCACAGAGGAATTTTAGGATTAAAAGATAAGTTGTCAACCTGGTGTTTTAAGCTTGCCCTGCCTACCCACTTCAGAAGCCTGCAGTACAACACATGAAATGCCTAAAGTGATTATGTTTCATAAGCATAGAAGACACGGCAAAAAAATTGATTACATGGTGATAATGGGAATATGCTAGCTGTTTAGGTGTCAAATGAAACAATTCTGAAGAATATTTTCGCCTTTAGAATAATACATCATCTTTCCAAACTGCCACAAGCTCCCCTGTTATTAATACTCTTCAGAATGACTACAATTGAAATGATAATGTGTTTCTAAATTAATATTGCATCTTCCCATTTCAGTATCTGATGAGCTGTATCAAAACTTCATTAAATCACTCCCTGTTTTGCCAACTACAGCTTATAATCAGGCCTGAGATACACATCTGTCTTCAGATCACAGTCCACGCTCTAAGCTGTGTTCTAACTCTGGCAAACTCCAGCGCACGATGAACTACACTAATGGGATGAGAGAGAGAGCTAATGTGTTTTTCAGAATATGACACCATTTTTGAGTGCTAAATAAATATTGGAGACAATTAGCAGGCTTATCAGGCACTGACTTGGTGATCAGTTAAAAGTTTTCCCTTTTCTTCAGTACTTCAGGAAGCCGTGTTTTCCTCAAATTTCACATTAGTTGTACAAACTGAAATTGTTTATGTTCTGCCTGTTTTTCACTACAGGTATGAATTTCATCCCTTTCATGTAGGGATGCAGCACGCTTGCAGCATATACACACGGTGTTTTAAAACATCTACCACAGTCCAAGCCGCTCGGCATGGCACAGCTCAGCTGCTCCCGGAATCACACCACACGCCCTCCAGGACAGGAGTAGAGCGCTCCGTGCATCCCCACAAGCACAACGCTCATTACCTGCCTCAAATTTAAATGGTAAATGACATAATTCAGCTAAGGGATCAAGCTAACTAACTTCCACATGCACACATTAGGTCAGTAAATTAATTAGAAAGCAATTTCAATACTTGTAAAAATTTAAATCCCTGGCTACCAAGGCCAGGCTCTGCTTTCCCCCTTGTGTTTTTGTTTATTGCTAAAACCGACTGTAATTAAGCTGTATCTGCCAAGCCAGGATTATACCTACCTTTTAAATTAAAATAGCCCCTTCAGCACCTGCTGATAAATGCAGCTAATTCATTTAAATTCCCATTTCAAGAAAGACATTTCATTTCAAGTTGGAAACTTAATTACTTGGTCAGGGCCCAGGAGACCGTGCCACCACAAAGTGATTATGATTGCCGCGTCAGGGCCAGGGACTCGGAGGAGCCCTCTCTCTGCTCAGGCCTCCCACGTGTAGCAGCTGCTCGGCCCCTCTGCTCTCACATCAGCTTCAGTCTTCTGCTTGTAAGCCTCCAAAGGCAGAAAAATCAAGCAAAACCTCAACATATTGAATAATTTCAGCAAGGATTTCTGCTCTTGAAGCCTATCACCCAGCTCAGTCCCAGCTACAGCCCAAGCAGAGCCCACTCAGGCCAGCAGCTCTCAGCGCCCTGCAGCCAGTGCTCAGAGTGCCTGCCCCGTGCCTCCTTGCACCGTGCATGTGCTCCAGGATTTCCCCATGTCTGCCCCAACAAGCAAAGCAGCTCAAAGTTTCTCCCAACAGCTTCCTCCCCTGCTGCAGAGCGATGTACACTCTGCACCTGAAGCCCACCAGCTCCCCCGAGACGCACCCCGCAGGCTCAGTGGAGCCCTTCGGCACTGCCAGCACTCAGAACCTGCAAATACCCAACTCCCTTCTGCACTCACGGCTCTACATACCTTCCCCAGGAAGACATCGCAACACTGACTATTTATTTTTGAAGGCCAGTGTTACTACTGCGCTCCCGATTTCAGCCTTTGCCCCCAGCGGCGCACTGTGAGCAAGGAGAGCACAACTTGGCTGTTCAGGGCTCACCAGGCCTCATCGGCTCCAAGCAGAAAAGCCATAAATCAATTTGTAGTAAGCACTACAAAATTGATTTTTTTTTAAAGTTACTGTATAATGGCAGTTCATGTGATGGGACAGGCTTTGGAAAAATAGATCATCTGTTAATTTGCATTAATGAGCCTTAGCAGCGTTTTCCAGAAGGTGATTAAGGAACTGTACTAGCCTCAACCTCCGTCAATAGCACAAAAGCAACACGCGAGGCTTTCCCAGGCAGCGAGCAGAGCTGTGTCTGCTCCACCCCCAGCCTTTACAGGGGCATTTTGCATTAATACGTTGGTGTAGCTGCTGCTTTCAAAATCCCTCCCTCAACAACTACGGCCATAGGTTTCCCAGGTAATAATCCAAAGCTTTCCAACACACTGTGGCAGCTTTTATTGCCGGGGAATTGTGTGAATGTTTTCATTTTGACAGCGCTTCTCATTGCTTCGGTTCTCAGAGCTAGGAACAAACAGCATTTTTCCTTTCCAGGAGGAATTTGCAGTGCTGAAACATGAAACACCAGAGCTTGTCCTCTTTAGAAGGTATTTCTCAGGCTCCTTATTAAGCTATTTAGGTTGTTGAACCATGACTTCCTTAAATTGAAAGGACAAAGGGATTAAAATACATGAAAACACCAACTGAAACGCACAATGAGGAAAGCATTTGGGAAGCGTGGCTGCAGCAATGTTACATAAAAAGATTTAATGAGTTCTGTGGGAAAAACATGACTCTCAGCAATTCAGCTGCAACGCTTTTTAGATCACTTGCTCATTACATGCGCTGCACTGGGACTTAAACTTATTTTGTCACTTATTATGAATTGCAGCCCCGTGTTCTCTGGGCTTTCTCCTCCCCATTTCACACACACTCCTTGACTCGAGGGTCAGGGTGGTTGCTGAGGCCCATTAGTTAACGTTAGGTCAGAGCAGCCACCCCAGGAAGTTCAGGGAAGGCTGCTCCTTAAACATTTTCAAGTATCGCTCATGTTAGGATTCAAGCAACCCAAACAGCTTGAATGTTTCCCTTATGCTGACAAAGCTAGATGTTGAGACATCCCTAAGAGGTAAACATGGGTCTTTTAGGGAGTTGAGCTGAAGAATTCGGAAATCAAATTTGTTTAGTGTCAGCTACGTAGGAATTTAAATGCCACCATAAATAAAAATAGAGAGAAATTTATCAACTGCTGAAACAGAACTTTATCACAATGTCAAAGCAAAATGGCTAATCAAAAACACCTTTGCAAATGACTTGACCTGTGAGAAATTCCACGCTCCAAGGTCAGCTGTTATCCAAATCAAACGGGGTCTAGATTTTCTTCCTAAAAAGTTACTTTCCGTAAGAACAAAACGTTGCTCAGCTCAGAACTGAGAGCTGACGAGATTCCTTCTCATCCTCTGAGCAAGCCACTAAGTTCAGCGGAGCCCCTGGTCGGACCTCAGCTCTCAGTAAGAGAAGGAGCTCTTAATGTGAACATTAACCTTTTCCAAGGGTGTTGGGAGCAGGACAGAAGAAAAGGGAGAGATGAGCATGGGGGCAGGTCAGCATTAACTTCACGATGAAGAACAGTTGTCAGTACACCAACTGACGTACTGACAGCAGTGATGTGAGGACAAGCAGATTTTCCTCCGAGGTACCCAAATGACGGCTTTCACACAGCAAGGACATTACCGGGCTGCATGCCGTGGCTGGGGGCTGCCACAACCCTCCATTTGTGTGTTAATGTAGCTGTGCCTTTACACCACGCTCTTGCCGTGGCATGAGAAGCCCAGCACCAGTCCCTTGGACCTGCCCCTTGTCCAGATGCTGCTCCCCAGCCACCTCTCCTCCCCTCGCCCAGGGCATCTGTGACTGAAGGCCCAGGAGCAGGCAGGTCCTGCTGGCACGGGGCTGCCCTCCCACCTGCCCTGGTTGTCTTCTGCAATCCCCAAGCCCCAGGGCAGATCCCTGTTGCTACTCTGCACAGCTCTGTCATGCCAGAGCGTGGGTTTAGGAGCTCATTCGAAACTGAGCTCATGAACAATACAGCTATAGAAACCTGAAGCCATAATTAATATACGATCCTGCTAACACAGAGCAGTGCACTCTTAACACCCAGCATTATGAGCCACTTCTGCCTCAGCAAAATTCCTCTTATGCTTCAGAAGAGGAGCACGTGTTTTCTTTGCAGAATGCTGCTGGAGACAGAGGGCCAGATCCACAACAGGTGGAAATCAGCACGGCTCTACTGAAAGCCATTTATACCAGTTAACAGAACAGCTTGGATTCCTCACTGCTACAAACCCAGCAGTGCAGAAAGGGCTTTTTCAGGGGTGTCATCCCTTCTGCTGCTTCTCCTGGAGCTGCTGAAGCTCCACATTTTGTGCAGGAGAGCACCTTGAGCCAAACCTGCTCACAGCTGGCTGAGTTTGTGAGCAGCAAGGTGGAAGGTGCTGATCCCACAGCCCCAGAAAGTGGCCGGGAAGCCAAACCCCCGGGATCCTGGCCATGGCAAAGTCACGCTGAGCCACAGAACGACCCAGGGAATATCAGCAGGATTTGCTGCACGCGGCAGCCGAGGACTACAGAGCTGCACGATGCCAGGCTTTGTTCAATGATTCATTATCCTGATCTGCTGAATAATTCAGCATGCGGGATTAATGGCATATGCCACCACAACACATCCCGTATGGAGCCTGGCTCCCTCAGGAGGAGCTTTCTCCAGAGGTGGCAGCGCCTCTCCTGCCCCCCCAAGCTTGTGTAGTGTGATGGCTGGGGAGCTGCGGGCTCACTGGGGTCCCAGCATCGGGCCTACAAGTACCATAACAGAGAGGGATGGGGGGATAAAGAGCTCTCCTCTTAACTCTCACAACCCAAAAGACACCAGAGCTGTGTGGGTCAGCCAACAGCAGCATGCTCTAGCCTCTTCCAACAACACAGAGCAGCACTGGAGGCCAGGCAGAGGAGATGCTCAGTCCAACTGTTCTCTCCATGAGAAATCCCCCACAGCCTTTTAGTGGGGGTAACTCCACTCATCACTCACTTCTGCAGGCAGATTTCCAACAGCCTGAGCCGAAAGCTCAGCTGAGGCATCTCCTCATGCACCATTCTCACAAGTGCACACATTTGCTGATGTAAGAACACACACCAGAGGCAGTTCCCGAGAACCCGTTGGTCTGAACACTGCATCAGGCCTCCCTCGTGCCGGAAGGATTTTTGTATTGGTGAGGGAAGGACGTGGTCCTAGCAGACCAAGCAGCACGTGCTCGCTGCTTGTGGGGGCTCTGATCAGCCAGCGCTGCTGCACGTGGGATGCCCTGGACCCACCAGCTGAGGAACACAACCAGCACTGGCATCCTCCCATATCCTAATCAATAATAATTGAACAGAAGGCAATAACCAATTCAGAAGATAGAGATCTCGCTAAATTAAATTAACATGTACAGTGTAATCAACATTCATTAAGCCAATTTAGTCAAGTGATGACCTCAGCAGCTTTTAATCATATACTTAAATGTCAAATCAATATGCAGATTTGGTATAAATCTTTTCCAATTATACCCCATTAAAAACTTTGAGGTAAATAAATGTAACTGAGTCAGCTATGTCCAATGAATATAAATACAAGGACTCGCAGCAGCTAGCTGCTACCCACCCCCCCGTGTACCCACGGGTATGCAGTAACGGGGTGCGCTCACTGCTCATCCCACAGCACCCAGCTCATGAGTGCCCAAAGCTTTGCTCCTCTCCCCACTCCCACACTTACAGAAGCGACTGCGAGGATTCTCTGTGACCTGCTGCCTAGCTGCTTCTTCAATTGTCACACATCTGCCCGCTATCTCCAGTGACATTTGTCACCCTGGCTGCTGTTACACCATTTTCTTCCCTTCTGCGGCTGTTGTTGCGTTACCTGTGAATCTCACCTGCAAGACTGGGAGAGGCGAGAACTTCCTGTAAAAATGAGATTTCCAAGAACATTTTTCTAGGTAGTAAACAGGGCTTTGAACCACGGGAGGCCCCGGCACAGACAGAAATGCTCCACAGGCTCCCCTTGTCCAAGCTGTGCACACACACTGCGACGGCCAAGCCTTCCCACAATGAAGGTCGGCCCCACCAGCGCCCCGGTCAGCGCAGCGGGGCTGGCAGCCCTCCTGCAGGCGTGTGTGTGTCAGCAGAGATAACGCCACGGCCGCCTTTTTCTCCCTGTCCTATTATTTAGGGTGATTGCAGGGCCAAGCAGCCTGACAGGTAAACACTGGTAATGTCTCGATAATATCACAGCAGAGACGAGGGGAGTGCTGCGCCGGCAGCAGATGCAGCAGTAATGGGCCAGCCCTGCCCCTGTGCTGTCAGGCTCTGACCCTTTTCGGGACCCCTGCCCCAGCGCTCCAGCAACCTCACTGCAGGAGGGCCACCAGCGAGCCCATCTGAACACCGAGGGAGGTGTGGACAAACACCGTGGAAGCCAGAGGAAGGTTTCTTCTATTTAGGAGAAAATTGCTAATAGAGATGACAGAAAAAAACAAGTGCTAGAATCCAAAAAGCACTTTGATTTTTAGACAGATGAGCAGAAATTCACTGATGTCATTAGCCCTTTACACTTCCAAAAACCACTTGTCTCCTCCGGGTTTGTGGCTGCCACCCCATGTGCCCAGCAGCCAGCAGGAAAAGGGCACACGCTGCCACTGCACCGAGCTGAGTGCCCTGCAGCATCGGGGGCTCCGGCAGCACAAACACCGCGCCAAGGCGCTTGCTGCAGCTTCAGAGGAAGTCGGGCCTACCTGAAGGAATGCCACGAATGCCTTGCAGTTCCACCTTCTGACAGCCTCCTGCATCTTCTGCAAGAAGAAACTCCCTGGCCTTTCTGCTGTAGAAATGTGTATGTAGTACTGCGGGCAATTTTACCTGTGGGGCTGTCATTTGACCACAGCAAGCAGATGAAAAAGCAAGCTGAGGTCAGCAGGCAAGCAGTGCCCTGCGCCAGAACTCTTTGTGGTTAGCATATCAGGCTTCTCATCAAAATCTCCCTTATGTGGGGAGTAAATCTTCTTTAATGCATCATACCTATTGCTAACTCACAGAACTGAAAATCTCATTTCATGGGCTCCAGGTTTACCAGATTACAATTCCACTGCAGAGAGTTTCTTAAAGTAATACAAACTGCTAATAAAATATCAGCAGGTAAAAGCAGCATTTTTCTCCCCATCACCCCCAGTAGCGGGAGAGCACGGTCCTGCCCCACCGGCGCGGGGCTGCCCTGCTATTCAGGCACAACATGCGGGAGGCAGCCGCCTCGCCACTGCTCTCCGGTGGGTTTTCAAGCTTTTCATTTGTGCTTATCTAAAGGGAAAAGCATTTCCTCCAACAATAGCTGTGAATTTATGATCAACTCAAGATGTCAAGATTGCCGAGAGACACCCTCTTTAAGGCTGCTGTAAATTGTTTAGACAATAGGAAATGACAGCTTCTTTTATAGCTTACAGTGGAAAATCCGGGATGGAGTGCAGATTTATTATTTTGCAGTTAAGGAGACCACTGAATGAATATTCTTCAAAGGAAAGTAAGCATCTCTACATCTATTTATACAGTTATTCTGTACTTGTACTCATACTTCAACTCACAAAAGCGGGAGTTTAATTCCCTCCTGCACAGCTCTTGCTTCAGGGCTGCTCCGAGGCACGCTCCCAGCCTGGGGGATGGCTGCTGCGCATGGCCAGCTGTGGGCCTCGCTGGGTGACGGACCCAGCGCTCCTCTCACTTGCCACCTCCTTGCCTGGTAGCCCTTCTGCTCCTCTTCTTTGCCCTTACTGCAGGAGGCTCGTGCAGAGAGCTCTGAACCTGACCTGGCAAGTCCTGAGCTTCTGAAGCAGGGTTGTGCGCAGGAGCTCCCCGCAGCACTCGGTGGCAGCGCTGTGTCTTCCCTGCAGGACTGGGGCTGGTTTCTGATGTATTTTCGTTCATGCATATGAGCTACACCAGGGGAGCTTTACCATTTGGAAATACAAAATCTGGTTTTCTGAAGTTGAATCTACCACAACTCAGGTGAAATCAGTGGGAAATACAAATGCACAGCACTTCTGAGAACACAACACTGTGCGCATTTTCTAAAAAATCCAAGTGGGTTGTCGTAAAAATCCCCCTGTGAAATTTCACTTGCTCTGATGTTTCTATTTCTCCTCACACAAAAATCTGAAGCAACTTGTCTTTACCCCAAATTTGAGCTATTTATTCATAGCCAGGCAACCAAAGATCAAATTTATCAAACAGATTTCATCATGTGGAAAGCACAGCGATGAAGTCTAAATTGCAATTGACTGAATTTTGAATTAAGCAATCAACTGATTAATTACTTGACTTTTGTCTAATAAAGTAAAGTGTAAGTGACACGGCAAAAGAGTTACATTCCATTACTGCAGCTTTTGCTTTCCCCTGCTGCCTGGCATGGAAATAACACAATCGTCTGGTAATTCCAATGAAGAGATGCATGAGACTATCAAAAACACCTATTATACCACTGTGCCATTATTTTTTCTTGCTGTACGTCTTACAAAAGAGGGAAAACATTGGGTGTATATGTGTGTATATATACATACACACAAACAAATATTCTGTTTCTCCACATAGTAAACAGCAAGTACCAGGATATCGTCAATTCTAGCACAGAACCTATGATTCTATGATCCTTCATCAACATTAAAGTAGATCCAACCCATTGCATCTTTCAGATTGATTTCACCCTGATGAATGGGAGATTGTCAGAGTGGTCAGTGCTCCCAAATACATTAATCCAGTCTGAGGTCATCCTGGACTCATTTAAAATAGCTTTTAATGTCTCTGTGCCCCTGTGATACCTCTGATAAATGTCCAGTGGAAGACAGTCTATCCTGAAAGATGTCAAGGCCACAAAAACGAGGGCTGTCAAAAAAATCAGCATTAAAACCTGCTCCATGTGCTGTTTCTCTGAAATCCTTTAAATGGCATTCTTTGCCTGCTGACATTAATCAAGGGTGACATTCTTTGGAGGGCTGAGTGTGCATGTCAGAAGAAACTCTCCAGATCCCAGAGATGCGAATCACCTGGAAGCAGACAGTGCTCTGACGGGTGAGATTCTCCTCTTCCAGCTGATTACTGCACAGCTTCCAGCTGCGAGCAGCACTGCAAGATGCCACCAGCCTGGGCGTAGGGAGAAGGGAGGCCTGGCTGCCTCCTGCCCGAGGGCTGGACAAGCTCCCTGCTCACAAGCCCTGTGCCTACAGCACGTCCTGGGCAGCTGGGACAGCAGCTCCTCCACGAGCAGCTCCGTTTTCTTGGGTTTAAGTGAGCCAGGTGGGATTCTGATCCTGTGGCACTTCCATTGCTTCTGTAATAAACCCCCTCTCCACACCAGGCACAGGCAGCCAAGGGTGCTGCACCACAGAAGGACAGTACCGTAGTTTTGGTTTTAATTTTTCCCCATAACCATAAAACGTGTACTTCTTTTTAGCTGCTAAAACCCAACACATTTCTGTGACTTTTACTGACTCACAGCCCTTAGCTGATCTCCACTTTTTTCCTCCCATCAGCCACTGACCCACCAAAGAAAGCTGGTGGCACATCTCCACGTGCTCCCGTAACGCCCACTGATGAAGAATCCCCCATGTGAAGTCCCTCCCGTGCTGGCAGCTCCAGCTGGAAGGGAAAGTACACGTTAGCATTCCCATAATAAAAAGGAGTTCTAATTTTAGCAAATGAAAAAATAAATGGCTACAGGCCTATATAATCTACACATCAGCACAACAAGATGCTTAGTCAATAAAATAGTTCAACTAAGTGATCTCAGCATGTAATTCCATAAGGATTTTTTTCAGAGGGAAATGCTATCATTTTCCATTTCTGTTTAATGAATCATGTGAATTATAGTAACATTACAAATGGTTCTCTTTGCAGCCTATTAGTTTGTTTCTGTAGGGTTCTAATGGAAGACATGCTTCATTTAAATCTTAGCTTGCCCCCCAGCCATAAAGAATAAATTGTATTATCATAAGCAGTTACCTTTTAAAATGATCTTATCTAAAGAAAGTATTCTGCTTTGTTGAGGAGGGTTATTACCATTTTAGGCAAAATGCTGCAAGCACTTCACTTTTTTTAAAATATAAATTGCAGCAGCAAAGAGACCAAGGGGCTGAAACTGTCTGGGCATCCTCTAAGCATGAGGATGAACAACATCTTCCCAACACTGCTGTTCCCATCAGCAGTAAATTGAATCGTTCACAGGTTCACAGAGTTTAAGGCCATAGGCAACAGCACAATCACTTAGTCTAAAAATCCCGTGCATCACAGGCCACTGCATTTCACCCACTTGCCCCTCTGTTGAAGCCAAGAGCTGGTGCATTTGACTAAAACGCAACTAGTGTTCAGCTGAAGCCTGTCTTCTGAAGAGCCTCCTGCCTGGGTTCAAGCGCTCAGGTCAGGAGAAGAGGGCTTCACCCCTTCTAGGGGAGGCTCATCCAAGTGAGGGATCACCCCCATCCTCGCTGCTTTTCCCAAGTTCTCTCTTGATATAGCCCTGAAGCATCACAAGTATTTCTATTTTTACTGCCTACTGTCACAATTTCACAGCAGGGCAAACACTGACTATATTACACACACATTCATATACAAAATAAATTCATATATTCATAAATTCATTCAAGATAAATGAGAAGCCGCTTGCAAGTGAGCCTGAGCAGTCATCACACACCTAGAACATCACGGTGCTGGGCACCCCATGGCACTGCCCCCAGGAACCCCATTTGGCTCTAATCACCCCACAAAACAGGTGAGAGAAGCTGCAGCCCAAGCCAGAGTGGATCCCCAGGAGCGAGCGGGTATTTGCCACCTGAGGCTGGACCAGTTCATTTCACTCAGCAGATCCTTGCCCAGATTCTTCTTAAATAGATTTTGGTGACAAAGACTCAGCACCTTCCAGGTAGGGCAATCCCACGCTCCACCAGTTTTAGAAGTGGTAAGTGTTCATAATATTTGATTTAAACATTTATTTTTTTTTTCTATTCAACTCCCTTTCTTCTAGACCTGTCTAAAGTGACGGGAGACTTTCCTTGCAGTTATGTTTTATGCATTTGAAGAACATTCTGCTCAGTCTTTTCTGGACTGAGTAATTCCAGGTTCCCTGACCTTTTCACATAGATCAGCATTACTTCCCTACTTGGAAATTACGTTAGAAGGCACTGGATGTTTTAGGAACTTTTAAGCAAGCTAACTAAAAAGTACAAATAAAATTCATGAGTTTTCTAAAGCCCGCCAGGACCACTTAGCTGAAGAATGCTCTATCTTGCTCTTTTTCAAAGATACAGCATCTTTGATTTGAATAACCCGCATCACTAAGCCAGTAGCTCTCCTGCCCAGTCTAATACACGCACTGAATCAGAAAATATTATGGTCCAGGCAAGAGCATGGACAACAGAAGAATCACTTCTGGTGATGATGGGTCGGTGCTGATAGAGTGTTCCACTTCAAGACGCTTCGGTTCACGAGCTACTACGCAGGTCACTAACTGCAAGAAGCCTCCATTTATTCCGCATCCTGTGCCAGGTTTGTCATATGAATCAAGTGATATATATTCATAGCCCAGCTGCTATTTGGACCAACACGGTCCAAACAGATGAACAGCAGTGACAAAAACACCAGGTAACTCAGTCACCGTGCTTCTCAGTAGGAATGAAAATAAATAGGGAATAAGAATTCTTGCTACTGTCAAGAAAAATTAGAGTGCCATCAATTTAATGCAGTTTTGCTTTTTCAATAAAAATGCATCTGCTCTACCACACTGAACAGTAATAATACCCTGTAAGGCACGAGGTCAAAAGCCTTCTAATGACATACTGGGAAGTGTGCATTTGTTTTGCCCACCTTGTGAATGACATTCTTATTTAAAACGTGAAAGAAAATACATACCCCTTGGGGAGGAAATGCATTACACCACTATCTATTGTAGCTTTGACACAAGATGGGGATGACAGGCTTCACAGGGTTATTTTCTGCAGTATGCAGAAAGTGGGCGTTAATTCCTAATTGCGTACGTACATAAGCACACGCACGCCCTGGAAGCAATGCGTTGCTCACC
Organism: Anas acuta; assembly: GCF_963932015.1. Lineage (NCBI taxonomy): Eukaryota > Metazoa > Chordata > Aves > Anseriformes > Anatidae > Anas > Anas acuta. Next base: position 5,905,197 of record NC_088999.1, read on the forward strand.
ACTGGGAAGCACCAGGCAAGAACACATCGCAAACTTGCCAACTTGATATATTCCAATACACAAGCAATCAAAATAAATGGTATAGAAGGCCCTACAAAAGGCATGTCAGCTGCCACGCCAGGGTAAGGGTTGTCCTGGCAGAAGGCTCGCTTGTCAGAGTACAGAACTGCCTCCAAGGCTCCAAGGCCTTGTGACACTGAGGAGAGCAGCCCTACTGGGCTGGCATCCTGCACACTGCCACGCACCGTCCGCCCTTCCTTTGTTATCCTGCCTGAGAATGGGCCCAGTGGCAGCTGCTTGGTGAGACCCAGAAAGCAGCATGAGCACCAGATTGGTGACAATCCTGGGAGGGAAAGGACATCACCCACCCTTGGGGTGTCCTCTGGGCCGGGTGACCACAGCACTCCCATCACCTGCCAGCCCGGGGCTCCCCCAGAGCACAAGCACTCCCAGAGCAGAACAACCTCCCAGGGAGGTCCAAGCCTTAGTGTGTGAGGGCTGGGAGGCCCCCTCTTTCTGTTTTGCTTTTTCAGTAGCTCCCTGTCACAGAAACCTGTGCGTGGAAGCCAGGCAGGGGGGGCTGACAGCTTCCAAAGCTTTTGCTTGCCAGCTGCTGGGCTGCAACCAAGCCCTACCGCGCTGAGCTCCCTGGCTACACGGCACAAGGAGAGGCAGCAGCTGTGTGCCAGCGCCTCCTGCACTTGTGACTCGCTTCTCCTGGACTGCCCCAGCTTCGTGCCACAGGACCACGTGCCTCCAGGCTCACCTGAGAGCTCTGAGACCTGACACTGGAAATCTGGCCCAAGCTAACCCTCCACAGCAACAGCACGCCTGCCCCAGTACAATTATTTCTGTGTGTTTTGGTATCGATCACGTCCCTGATCAGACAGCTTGGGATACTAATTGTAATTATTCCTGAGTTCCAAGGCAATAAAATTGCCTGGAGTTGTCAAAGGGTAGTTTAAGGCACAGGGACTCTACAAATTAAACCACGCTGGCAACTTTAAAGAGCCGCCTAATGGGTTTGGCTCTAGCAGATTATTAACCGACTCTCCTGAGAAGTCCTGCCATGGGGAAAGGGGCTTCCTTTTATGAACTACAGAAAATAAGTTAGAGTTTTCTCTCTTCTTTGTAGGTAGAAACAGCTCTACTATTCAGAAAAATGAACAAATTTCCAGAGAAAAAGAATACAAAATTGGGCCAGCCTGCAGTTGCACAGGAGCAGCTGGTCCCCAGTTGGCAGCCCAAGCGTGCAGGCTCCCCACTGAGAGTCTCACTTGGAGGCTGGGGAAGGACAAGAAAGGGGCAGTGGGGAGGGAACTCGAAGTCCTGTTCCCAAATGAACCCTCTGAGATCCAGGGATGGGGAAAAATTCCCAGCAGAGCTCAAAGGGGGCAGGAGATTGTCGCATTAAAACCCTCCAACACCACGTGCCTTGCCCAGGCTCCTAAGGGAAGAGGTTTTCAGATTTCAGGTGAAATTTCTCCGCCCAGGAAGAATTGAGAACAGCGAGCAGCCTCTTTTCCCCTAGAGCATGCCCACTCAGACAGGAACTGCCCTGTCCCAGTCTTCTTTCCCCTGGCCAAAGACACTGCATGAAGTGCAAAGCAGACAAAGAGATAAATTAAGTGATAGTAAATAAACAGCAGCTCAATGTTAAAATTCAAGGCCACAATCAAGCAAAGAAATATTGCGGTCCTTATCTCTACACACTCTGCTCTGCCACTGATGCCAGAGGCAGTAGCCTTTATGGGACCAGAACGTGATCTGTTCGTAATTGCAGAAGTCTCAAACACCAGGCTTTTGTTCCTACAGAAAAGTTTTGCCTAAGAGCTATTTCAATTCCAAGCAGCTGCCTTAAAAAAAAAAAAAAGCAACTAGAAAACAACTTAATATGTAGGGCTTTACTGCAGAGGGCTCATTATTGACTGAAAAGACAAGAAATAATTATGTTGCTGAACAATACATTTTGTCCCTATCTGAAAAGTTTCAGGGACTAGACGATGGATTTGAGGTGAGTTCGTGCACCTCAGCACAACTCCACCTGCCCTGGGAGCATGTACCTTGAGGAAGCTGAGATCTTCCTCTTCAAGGCAATTCAGTGCTTGCCACAGGTAGAAAACAAACAATGTGCAAAGGGTAAATACAAAGAAAGGGCATGAGCAAGCCTGTGGGCCGGGGCCAGAGCATTGGGTCTGGGTAAGGCTCTGCTGGGCTCAGAACACCTCCCCGACGTGTGCCTGTTGGATGTGTGGAAACTCTCCTACTTGGAGGCACTTTTCATCAATTATCTCAACCCATCTGGCTCCTTCTCTAAGTTGCATTGATTATGAGCATCCTGTGCCCTAGAGATAAAAACCACCAGCCCCATTTCCCCCCTGTGCCTTCTCCATATTGGCTCATAACATGATGAGACTGGTGATGAATAGCCTGCTGGGAAATCAATAAGAGCACAGACATGTCACAGCCCCAAGATTAATGGAACTGACTTGGCACAGAAAACTTTCCTTCGTCTGCACAGCCAGCCCACACCACTTGTCACTTCAAGTTTCCCTAACCGTGAGCACAGATCTGACTCGCGTGGCCATCCCCTGAATTTTAGCGATTTCCAGTCCTAGCTGCACAGTCACCACACCAGGTCCACATCAGAAGAGACCCTGAACACTGAAAGAAAAAGTATTTCAAGTAGTTATGAGCAGAATACAAAAATGACTAAGCAGGAGGCCCCAAACACTATCTTCACAGATTGGTTCTGGCAGGGTAGCAGCTGTATTTTGTTAATGATAGATAATCATTTTTGGGAAGGCCAATTAACTTTTCAATTAATCCATCAAATCAGTCCCACACCTTGCTTCGGTTTCAAATCTGATACAGCTCAAAACCACACTCCTCCAGTGACTGCTGCAATTGCCCATGAAGGAGCTCATTGCTAGAGCACCTCTTCCACATCCCTCAGGCATCCGAGCATCTGTAGAAGAAAAGCCTCAATCTTTAAAAGTGAGAGGAAAATAAAATACACTTCCGTAAGCCACAACTATATGTGTGGGGGAACTGAGCAGCAGCCAGTATTCCAGAAATCAAGCAGCAGCAATGACAGGGAGAGCTGAGACAGGACACTGCACAGACCTAACTCTCTAATTTAAGACACTGTCTCAGAGAAGTCTGCTGAGCATCTGCTGGTCACTTTCTGACTATTCTGTTAGCTCTGCGAGGGCCCGGACAGTTGCACATGGCAGGTCTGGAGAATGCTCAGCCCTATGGGCCAGCACTCCTGGAAGATGCTTCTGAGAAGCAGACAGGACTGCCTGAGATTCCTGTATCAGGAGGCAGAGCTGGGCACATTTACCATTTTGCCTTCTTTGACCCCACTTTTGTTCTTCCAACAGGAGAAAGCTCCTCTGGTAGCTCTGCATTAGCTCACGGCTGGTAACACTCCTGTTGTGCTTCAAACAAGGCTTTGGGCACACTCCAATGCAATGCCTGTGTAGTGTCATGGCAGGTTATCACACCCATTTTATAAATGTAGAAGCTTATTCAAACATCAGTCCCTTTCCCCAAAGCACCAGAGCAGATGGCCCACCAAGGTCACGCAGGTGCTCTGCTGCCTCCATGAGATGCGAGCAATTACTGCACAATCCCCAATCTCACTCTGGTGACTAGGTGACTCACTAGGGTGCTGACTAGCTTCAAATCTTAAATGTCTTATGTACACAACTCCAAGCACTTTATCCAGCCTGAACAGTCCTGCTCTTGCCCCTAAGCACCCATACAAGCCTGCACAGAACTGATTCTCATACACAGCATCCAGCTTTCAAGTCTCAAAGTGTCCTACAGAGTGCAGTATCCCTGTTTGGAAAGCCATAAAGCCATTTCTGTGGCTGGCTACGGCAATTCCTTCATCTGTTACATTAGGATAAATAATACATGTCTTCAAAATTACCTAGATAAGTATTTCTCCATTTAAAGGCCTCTGTAGTGCTGCTTTCCCAAACTCAGCCAGAAAAGCATCCCCAGCAGCTGGGGGGCATGAGAGGAGCACATGCCGCCCGCATCCAGACAAGACATGTCCAGCTCCAGCACTCCCAGGCACCACGAGGGGCTGCAGCTGGGGTGGGAGGTTAAACATTGAACTCTGCTCCTTCTGACACTGCTTCAGCCTTGATTTGCTCTTCCCAGCTTCAGCAGGATGTCAGAAGCTAGGGATTTGCCTCTGATTTCTTTAGCAGGCAAAATCCAGAGCTCACTAACGCTGAATTAGTGTGTAGCTTTAAAATACAAGTGATTTAGGAAGCTTTAAGATGAAGTTTAAGATTTGCACCAGTTAATATAAAAAGAAGCCTGGATCAAAGGTCCAAAAAAGGATGAGCCCCACCATAGAAAATCCTTACAAATTAGTATTTTTTCCTGTGACAAGAAAGCCATTTCTCGGCTGTGCTACTTGCACAACATTTCTAGAGCCTGCTCTGCCTTCAGCGAAAGTTTCAAGGATTTTCAATCTATAACATGCACCCAAAGGGTGTGTAATTAGAAGTGCTTTTGATTAACTATTAAGTAGCAAATAACAGCTGCCATTAGGTACGGATTAACAAGGTCATGCAAACTCCAAGAATCTGTTCTGACTCAGTGTGTTCAGCCAAGCCTGTTTTCTCTAGCTCCTGCGAACAACGCGGTCTGAGGCTGCATTCCCTACGTGCTGTATCAACACCTCGGCACTAACGAAGACAAGAGCCACTTACACTGCACACTGCAAGCCAAAACATTTCAGCATCCTCTCCCCCTTACTGTGCAACCTCCAATTACATTGTAATACACTGAAATAGGGCAGGGTGTGAACAGAGAGCTGTCCCAGTCATTTAACTCCCGATAAATACCTTGTGGTTTTAGTAACAGCAATTTTTCACCAATCATTACGTATGCAGAACTGCACCTAACTCCTCCTGTCGGGCAGGGTAAGTGGAGGATTTCAGAGCATTAGGGCTGTACCACTACTGCTGGTGGATTTCCCACCTCCGTCCACAAAACCTTTTAACTTCTCCCCGAAGCTGCATGCTGCTGATGCAATTGCAGGGCACAGCCAGCGACCCCGGTGCACCCTGTGTACCCACAGCAGCGCCAGCCTGTGGCACCCACCCCAGCCACCACCAGGCAACTGAGGTGCTCACATACTGTCTGCTTGTCACTTGGCCCCTTTCAGCACACCTCAGCCAGAACATGCAAGGCATTTATTTAAGCCCCTTCATCCAGCCTTAATCACTTTCAGTCTTTAGAAGTCTGTTTCCCCCTCCATGCCACCAGTTCCCAAATAAATGAGCAAGGGACTCTCAAGCCTTTCAGGAGCACACCCTACAGCTTGTTTTGCAGGACCTCCAGCAAGCACAGCAGGCCTACGTGCACAGAGGCTGCTCTTGAAGCACAGAAGAGAGCAGTTGCAATGAAGTCAGAAGCATTGCACACTGCCCCCAGGGCTGCACCTTCAACACAGCTCAGGTCCAGACCTCTAGGAACATTTTCCAGTCCTCGGCAGGCAGAACTTCATCCTTAATGTTGCCAATTACAAAAAAAATAATTAATTATTTTTCAACCTGTATTCATGGGGCTTAGAAACCACAGTACAAAGCTGCCCCACTCTATGTAAACTAACTGGCAGCACTGGAAAGCCGACCTAGATCCTGGAAACAGAGGAGTGGGAGGGAAATGAAAGCATGTGTGTAAAATACAGATAAGAAAGCAAATCCCAGCTGTCTTCCTTATCAGCCCTTCCTATTTCTCTGGCAAGAACATGTAATTTTGTGCCGTAATAGCAAAGGTTGGAGTGACTGCTGTCACATTTGAATGATACTGCTATAGCTTCCCTCTTTATATGTATCTGAAATAGGAATCTTGGAATCCGTTCTCTGGGTACCATTTGTTTTCCAATGCTTGTCTTAGTCCCTCCTTTTCTATAAAATGCACCTTTCTGAAGCAAGGGTCTGAGATAAATAACAATACTGCCTTGTGTGTTCCGAGCCTTTCAAAGACATCGTATTATTTATTCTTTCAGTGAGCTATAATTTGCGCTCAAACATGAGGAAAAACTGAGACCAAAGGAATAAGATTTACCCAGGCCAAGAGCAAGTCCCTGCTGTAACAGAGTTCCTTCTGTCTAGAACTGAAATATACACCTAATTCCTTCCTTCCTGAAAGGACCAGAGAGCACGCTTGTATCAGAAAACAAAGGTAACAGTATGATTTTATCACCTCAATAGAAAAAGCACAAGTTCAGAGAAGCAGCAACTGCAGGTCCAAAATAGTTGGCTAAATGGGAACAGAGCTGCCCAACAGAGAGGCAGTCCCAAAGACTCTGCTGAAAATACAATTAACAGAGCACACAAATCATCTATACAGGCTCACAGCTGGTTTCAATCTACAAATTTCCCTCTGAAAACTTTACAAAGAATCTGTTCAACACTTACACATTGCAGCCTTAAGCACAGACTTCGTTCCCATTCAGCTCTCAGGAGTTATTTTTCTAATCACCAGAGTTAGCACTATACGCAGTATTATACATGATCAGATTTGTATGAATGGGAAATAGGAATTTCTAGACAATCAACAATTTTGCAATGCAACTGTAAGTAAGAGTTGAATTAATCTTTATATTTCAAATCTTAAATCTTTACTTAATGTGTACCTAAGGACATAGCTTAAATTCTGCATATGCACAGTTGTCAGGTTTTGACTAAATTAATGCTGTAAATGCTGTAGAAAAAAAGATTAAGTGAAATAAATTCAGAGACTCGTGAAATTACACAGGCATTCTTTCTACCCAGAATTATAGAATGAAACTAGTTTCACTTTTCAGAACCCTAGAATGTAGCTTTCAAGAACTCCTATCTGCTTCCTCTGTGTTAAAAAGAAACAATCCAGTCTTTTTTCTGCGTCTGTTTCATTAGAAACAGACCCAAGCAGTGGGTCCGGCACTGCCCTTGCAGTGGGAGCAGCGCCTTGTTACTGCACGCTCCATTTCCCGTGTGACAAACATCTTTCAGCCCCACTTCCCGAGCTCTGCCACTTTTGACTGATAGCAGGAAATTGAACTGCACTAAGCACACATTAGAAAATCTGATAAATATTGTTTGGAAATATAATTGAGGTTTAACTGGAGCATGAATTTTTCACTCAGAAGCAAAGATTTCTCCACTTATTTATGAGAAAGATTTAGTGTTACAAACAACGATGACAGTTAAGATAAATGTTAACCTAAGTTAGGCTTTTCCTCATAACCTGCAGAGCCTTCTTTTTTAAAAGTGCTTTAAGTCACCGCCACACGCATCACTAGGCAGAGCTGCAAAACCTCGACAGAACAACCTCATCCCCTGCCCTTTTCAGGCGAGGCACTGGCTGCAAAGATCAGAAGCACCTTTTACATTTGGGGTTCAAACTCCCAAGGAATGTTTTTGAGCTTCAAGCTGCAACTGAGGCTTGCTCTACCCTTGGATCAGGTTTTGTGTCAACACCACTTCCAACACATCGGTTGATAGCTTCGCCATGAATATGTAAGAGCCAATGTTCACCGAAGTTGTTTTATGATGCACGAAGACTCTTCTCACATGGCAGTTTTGCTCTCAGCCTGTACAACACTTCCACAATATGAAGAGAGAATCAGATCAAGGTGGCCGTTATCTAGGTACCTGGGGTAACTGGAAAAGGCCCTCGTTTTTTTAAGCTTTAAGTAATCTTGGAACTTTCTTACCTACAATGCTGACAGCCTGGTGATGAGAACTGCACAAACTGTTGTCAGCACCCAGTTTGCACCCGGGCTGTGCCAGGCACTGTGCAAGCACACAGAGCAGGCAAACCTTACATCCCCGAGGAACCCAGCCAGCTGCACTAAGTGCAAAAGCATCTTTAGGTGGCCACGGAAAAGCTAATTCCATGTGATTATCCGACTAGTTGACATTAAACAAGATTTACTTACATACTCTCCTCTCATCTGTGTTTCCATAGGTTTAAGGCTGCATTTGAATGCAACAAGCACTCGCACTTGAACCACAAAAACATGTGCTGCTCTAATCAGCTCCACTAACAAGGAACCACCGGCATCAACCAGTGTTCTATTAAATCAAGGATGAACATTAAAAATTCCCATATAGCATCAGGTCAGAGCCAGCACCGGACTCGAATGCTAACGGCTTGCCCTCCTGCTGTATCTTTCTATTAACACTAGTTCAACTGTGCAAACAAGATAGTAACAACACTCCACTACACAGCAAATGCTGAATTCAGATCCCAGCTCTGTGCCTCATAAATTTTCATCCTGGCATCACTTCTTGTTCTTTTTACAGCATTTTAAAAATGTAGGTTATCCTTTGCATTTTAAGCAGGCACAATTGTATCAAATGCCTGGATTTTACAGCAGCTGAGATGTTCCCAAGTTTGATGAACTGATCTCAAGTGAGATAAGTTATGTCAGTTGCCTGCTTTGTCAGTAAATCAAGAGTTGACATTTCCCTGATTTGCAAAGGTTTAATGTTACAGTGAAGAAAAGTATGTTCTTGAAAATCTGTATGGCAAGGTTAGATTAATAAGCAATTTAAAGAAAACGTCCCCACGTAATGGGCTTGGAACATCCAAACTCAATTCTAGTTCATTGATGTTTCTGAGGTTCTTTTTTTAGGAACTCCAAAAATGCTGTATAAAACATTTTATGGAATATTCCATCTATGTGCTCCTTTGCTTTACAATAATTGACAACATTTACATATATTTCCATGTCATACCATCCCATAAATTTGCATATATACGCAGGTAAAACTGCTTGCATTTAAACATGCTGCTTGAATGAATTTTGGGAGCTGAATCACATCTCCAATCAGAGCTGCACAGCTCCTACAATCCCCTCTCCTTTGAACTGCTGCACCCCCTTGTACCTCCTGCTCCTGTCCGGGTAAGCTGCTGGGTGCCAGCCCATTCCTGCACACCCACCTTCCTGCCATGTAACGTGGGGAAAGCTTCCCACCCCGCGGGATGCCTTTCTGCTCACCCAGCACACGCTGAGCCCAGGCAGCAGGGAAGCCTTGCTGCCTCAGCAGTCACACAACCATCCCCCTTGAAGCAATTTCCACGCTGATTTGTTTCTGGTCCCCAGAGAGGAAAGTAGTGCTGCTGGAGCTGGCTGGTGGGCAGGTCCTCGGAGCCTCTCCCACCATGGTTAATGGGAATGCTTATTTCAGCAGCTGCTGATAAACGGGAGGGATTTATAACTCACCCCGTGTTTAAATATTGGCAATGGTTACTTTTCTAGGGGTAACTACACTGGAATAGCTTAAGTACTGTTCAGAAGCCCTGTAAGAACTTGATCTGTTATTAAAGGATACGCATGGTGTGAATTTATATAGATGCAGAGCTTTTAAGGATTTTTAGTAGGAAACTAATGAAAGCACTAAGGCACTAAACCACCTCTAAGCGAAAGGGATTCACCACTGATTGCACCACCCAGCATTTCCCACAGTAAGGTCCCCATGAACCCCTGGAGCACCAGTGCAGGAAGAGCATTGAGAGCCATGCCCTGCATCAGTGCAGCTCTTCGACCCAGATGCTGTAGAGATGAAACCTCACAGCTCAGTTCCCCAGCCCACCAACCCTGCAGAAGGCCCCACGCTGCCTTCCTCTCATCGTAATTCTCCTGCTCTTCTCTGTATGCTTAATTCACGGAAATGCAGGTTTTGGGTGGTGACACTGTTCAGCAGGGCAACACGTTCTACTTTAATGCAGAGCTGAAGAGAGTGATTCTACCAGTTTTCATCTTGTGAAGCCATCCTCAGACTTAACCCAATTTATCCCAGTTTGTCCATACTGTTTTCTGGAGCTATTTTTACTGCTTTGAAACCGTGCTTTAAAAGCACAGATGGTTCCTGAAATGAACCAAAACAAACCCTACTTGAGCCGGACTGGGAACGGTTATATTAAAGTGTTAGATTTTATTTATTTTTTTAAATCACTGAAGTGATTTAGAGTTGCGTTTTGATTTACATTAACTAAAATGTACTGGTTAGCAGCAGAGATGCCATGAATTTCAATGTGACATTTGGCAAGTGTACTAACCATCTGGCCCCTGCAAAGTGTATGCAGGGCCTCTCGGAGCCTCGTGGGGGAAATGTTCACTGAATTACACGCTGATCACCATCAGTAACTTTTTTATAGGACCAGTCACCACAGAATCTGATTGAGCAGTGGTTTCTGCACGGGAAGTAGACAATACAACAATGGGAGGTTACACGCACTACTTCAATGTCCTTTTGAACACAACTGAGATTTTCATGGCAGATACTGATGAACCTGAACCTTCACTTGCACAGTGAACCATAAACCAGCTGCGATGCCCAGGCTCCAGCAACACAAGCATGCAGTAAGGCAATCCCTCGCCACTGCAGTGGACAAGAAGCAGGACCCAACAGCTTTATAAGAGGGCCAGAGAAGCTTCCCAAGATCTCACAGCAAGTCACCAGAGACACACACACAATAGCCTACAGCAGCCAGTTCTTCCTATCTAACAGAGCAAGCTGCCTCCAAAGGCCTCAAACCTTCAGGGAGCTCAGGGAGCTGCACTGGAAGGCAGCATTTGGGAAAGTGAGGACTTTGAGCTGCCCAAATCCATTCCCAAAAGCCGTGTTCTGCTCTGAGCAGATGTCGTTTTTAATAAGTAGTAGTAAAGCAGAAAGAAAAATGAACTAAGACAACTGACTGAAAAGCCTGTACCACTGAGCACCCAGAGCTGCCCAGGGAAGCAGCAAGCGAGGATCCCTCCTCTTGCATCAGCTGCTCTTGAAGTAACAGGGATTGCTCATCTTTGGGACTAGGATTGAGACCGAACTGAACTCTGCTGGCTTAATTAGCTAACCATAAGTAAACATGCCACTTGAGGGCATAGTCACAAAAGACACTTCTAGGCAACTGATATTCTTCCCATATGTGCACCTTTTCGGACCTCATTCAGCGGCTGCTTTTAAGGTAGAGCTCTTCTGAAAGCAGGTGGCAGTGGGGCGAAGAGGATGAGAATTAATACAAGAATACATTGTTATGAAATCAATTATTAAAAGCAAGAACCGAAAACTTAAGGATGCTAAGACCCAACTCCTCATACAAATACTTCTGGTAATGTATAAAAAGAAATTGAGAAATTGCAAGATTATCTGTGGAAGCAGAATGCAGCTCTAAGCTTGTGAGATGGTACCAACAGCTCTTTACCTTGAGCTTCCTTTGTATTACCAGCATTTGCATTACAATAGTACTCAGAGGCTGCAGCAGAAGTCAGCCTAGCATTGTGCTTAGCATTTCACCAATAGAAACAGATAATTCCTGCCCTGAAAGCTGTGGAGTTCACTCTTACGATGGGAAGAGGAAAGATTATAATTAACTTTTTAGCACAGAAGGACACTTCAGCTCATATATTGAAACTGAGCTCAAATCAACCCCCATCTAGTTCAGTCTCAGCACCAGGCTTCCTCTCCCATCCGCCAGGCTCTTGTTTTCCCCTGTCCTCTTGAAGCTGCGTGAAGGTTTCTCTCTTTTGAGCCCTGTGGAAGGCAGGGATGGCCACAAATGAGGTAGTGTGGATGGCACAGTAAGTTAATGAACTGTTAGAGGTCTCTGGACAGTTGACTTCTGGGTTACTGTAATCCTTGTGGTTCGGTTTGTTTAAACACTTCACATTGTCTGCCAGGTTTGTAATAAAAGGTCAGAGGCAAAGAACAGCCGGAGAAGGAAGCAAGGTCAGAGAGCAGGAAGCTTTAATTTCCAGTGCAAGCAATAATATAAACCCGAAAGTCAGACAAACGCAGCCACCCTCCACATGGTAAGCAGCCAGCATTCACCTAATACTTTTCCTCCCACATCTCAAAAACCATCTCGAAAAGCCACCGAGAGACCCCATCCACTGCAATGCTGCTGCACCCAAAATGCCCTTCTCGTGGCTGCAGCCAAGGTGAGCATTTCTCCTCCAATAAATTAGTAAGAGGGCTGGAGGAATGGATAACACCAGAGAAAGACTCGGTAGCCGTAACCATGCCAGTAGGACAGCTTCACTGAATTGCCCTTGGGTTTCTGAGCACCCCGTGCCCACCCAGGAGGGTCCAACAGAGTCCCCACCTGCATGGCCGGCACGTGGCACTTCGGTGCCTGGAGCTGTCCAGGGAAGAAGCCAGCGAGGATCCCTCCTCTCGCCTCAGCTGCTTTCAGATGGCAGGGAGTGTCATTGCTCATCTTTTGGACTAGATCTGAGACCAAACTGAACTCTGACGGCTTAATTAGCTAACCATAAATAAACATCATTTACAAGACCTAAACATTTAAAACGCCCTGTTAAGCATCTGAAACATAAATGCTTAATTACAGACTAGCTCAAGATTTAAATAACACTGGGATAAATGCTGGATAAATGCTATAGAGCAGCTGTCTATGAATATTTTACAATGAGATTGCTCTCTAGTCTCCATGGACCTGGAGACTATCAGGTTAGGAAGAACACATTCATTCTTCACAACGCCTGTTCTTCTCTTTGCCTGTAGAGTGCAACTGCCCAGGTATCGCTGCTAGCTCTGTTACAGCTCGCTGAAAGCTTTATCCTCCCTGAAGTGTCCACAACGAACCCAGATATTTGGGTTTCCCTGCTGCTGTGCTAAATTCTGTTCCTCTTATCTTCCCTGGCTCTACTCGATATCCAGCTAAGACACTAGAAGGATTCCTTTGGCTGCAGAGTGCTCTGGAACAGATCTCAGGACTTATTAATGACCATCTTTAACATCTACAGAAAAGGCACAGTTTTCATTTCCTTTAAAACCCATTTACATTATTTGAGTGGTATAAAGGGACTTTAATACCCCCCAAAATAAGGCCACAGATGGCTAAGTGGCACAGCTTCAAATTACAAAGATAAGAGAAGTCACTGGTAAACCTTTTTTTCATCCACTTCAACCCCAGCACATTACTGCAGTGGTCACTGTGCTTGTGCTGACCCTGGCTGACACCTCCACTGCTTGTGAATGTAGGCCTGGGACCTTTTAGTAGGGGACGAGCAGCATTTGCCTGGCTTTGCCCAGCTGATCCTGAGATGCATATTTCAGATCATCCTGGTTTCTCATGAATTATGTACAGGTGTTAGAACAGCTCGTGGAAGCTCAGCTAAGACCACCAGTGCAGTGGGTGCAAGGCAATACTAGAGAGTTCTTACTCCAAAGAGATGCAGAAAAGCCACTGCTGCTTTTACCCATGACCAAGTCCCTTTGTCTGCCAAGTTCCAGCACCATGCCAGATCTCAGGATTTGATACCTAGAATGCAGCAAAACGCCTCAACATTCCTATTCCACCAGAAAAATTCAAAATGTCTCTGGTTTGAGTTAGAACAATGTACTCAAAACATAACTATTCAAAGGCTTTTGTCCCAAGTATTAATATGACAGTCACAGGTCCCATTTAATGTGAAATGTGAGCAAATAGACAGCGACTGAATCAGCCTTCAAAGAACAAAAGCAAAGCAGCTAATTTCACCTTCAGATGAGTAACACTCCATCCACTGAATCTGCTGAACATCTGCAGTGTATTGATTGCACTTAAACAGCTGCCTTTAGAATGCTAATTTCAGCTCTGTCTCAAATTCAGCACTTCTTTCCACAGAAGGCACTAGCTGCTCAGCTTTTTTTCTGTGAAGTAAATGGAGCAAATGATTTTTTTTCTTTAACTACAGACTAGAAACTTCATTCCAATTAAAGTGACAGTAATCTATTAGTTAAGGAAATAAAATTCTTACTACAGGAAGGGAAGGAGATACTTAAGCCTGTATTTCAGTTCATTCTCTATTAATGATGAACATTTGAAGCCTGGCAGAAATAGATCTTGCATTTATTGCTATGAGTATATTAAGAATTAACAGCAGGCAGAACAATAAATAAAAGTCAAACATCTTCACCCACTCTTTGCCAAAGAAGTTCATGGCACAGCTGGGTTGACCAGAAATCTGTACCAAAGGAACATCAGAGCAAATCAACAAGGTCTGCCAAAAGCAGGGCAGACCCTGGTTATTTTGGCCCTGCCACGAGAAGATGTGGAAGATGCCCAGTGGACAAGCTGGGAACACAGCAGAAGACTCAACTCCACCACCCTGCCGAAGCAGCTGCTGCTTCCCTGATCCCTTGGGAAAGGCTACCCGGAGGTCAGGGTCACAAAGTCGCTTACTTGTGTTGCTGATACTAGCACTGAAACTAGGCTGTTTTGTTATTCTTTCATTATGATTTTTCCTCTGGTGGTTTCTTCCACTGATTATTGCACCAACTTAAGGCTCTCAAATCCCAAACAGTTTACAGCTCTACAATAAATCTTCAGTGTAGACAGTTTGCATTATTTCCCCTTCTCTGCATGTATTTTATTCAATGCTTCCAGATTTAGGTACAAGTGCCAACTGTACTATCCTCTTGGGAGACTTCTAGGCATGTTTTTATTAGCCATCTTAGATCAAAGCAGTTAATTTGTATTAGTGTAAATAAAATGCAGTGTCTTAATGAGAGGCTAAAGCTTCATTTGATTCTTTGTATAGCGCATCATCTGAAAACACGTACGTAAGTTTCCACAGCCTGGATTTTCTATTTAGGTTCAACCACGTACATTCCCTATGTAAAGTACTTAGAAGTCTACAAAGAACTTTGAAAAAAATAAAGTGCACATTTTCATTCCATCTTGTAAGATTACTCTTCTCTCCACTCCCCCCTCCCAAGAGCTTTTCTAAGCAACAACACACAGCACAAAGTTCTGTTCAGTTTAAATAACTATCCACACATTCAGATGATTTTTTGAAACTGTTCCAAACTGCTTTGGGAAAGAGATCAGATTTTGAATTCCTGTGCATACTGCCTTGAAATATCCAGCTTCCAGGCCCTGAGAAAAGAGCTTTGCAGAACTTTTTTTTTTTTTTTTTTTTTTTTTTGCCAAAATCCAGCCAGCCAAACCATGCTTTGATCCACATTAGCACACACTACCCACCTCTGGAGTTCTAGTATGACTGTTCAAAGCAATCCAAAATCTCTATACAAAGCCCCAGCCAAAAATTCTACTTTGATGGATGCCAAAGCCAGTTTAGAATTTTATTTTGTCACACATTTCGTAGGGAGAACTTGAATGCTTTTTCCCTTACAGAAATCTGTAGTTTGCAGAACACTCATTTGAGAGAGCCTCTCAAGTGGTTGGGACCTGCAGCGTATTCCAGAGAGCTGATGAGAAGCCCTCTGGGTAAAGCAGCACGTGCTACAGAGCAGGGTATACAAAGCCTAACACACAGACAAGTTCCTAAAATGGGAAGGACTGAAGACCTGTGTAACAGAAGATAAGGCTGCCTACAGCAGCCCCACACACCACTCCAAGCGTGCTGGCCTGTTCACAGAACAGCACAACGAGTGCACCGCGCCACGCAACTGCCAGGTTCACCATCAAAAGAGCTTCTTTGAATGCCTGTGCAACCCATTACTGCTCCTGCCTTTCCTGGTTAATGCTGCTAGCTGAACAGCCTGCAGAGGTTTTCCACCACAAACACTTCTTCCACTGACAATTAAGCAGATTTATGCACACAGTATTAAGGAAAGATTGGAGCAGGTTCTGTGCGAGCAGAAAGGATTCGCCCTTCGCTGCACACAGCCTCCAGCTGGCATCAGGGCACTCCACAGAAGGCCAAGGGAGGAGCAGCACCTACAAATCAAGTTTCAAAAACCAAATCATCCTAGAAAAATTATAATTTGAGTGATGCTCCTGCCCTCCCAGGACTCAAGCCTGCAGCTTCGGGATCTTTCACCCATCTCTTAAGAGATCTAGCCCTGATCAGGCTGTGTCTGGGGCTGAAAACTAACAAAAATTTTCATTTGGTTTCAGCTCTCAATAAGTATTCTTGAAAATTCCATCCTGAGCTTCACGTGATTTGCTTTATGAAGCAAACTGAAAGAATTCAGAAGTTTGGAATCGCTTCTACCAAATGTACGTATTAGCAATTTTTGCTATGACCTATTTCTCAAGCATTCTCATGTAAAAAGTATTTATGGCAGTTCTGCAGAACGAACTGAAATTAGAAAAAATCCCTGAATAGAGCAGAACACACATTGTGGTTCATTTCATTATTTAAATGTGTTCTTTTCACTCTAAACAGCAAAATTAAATAAAGAAGGAAAAGAAATACCTAGCCTTCAGAATATTTCAGGAGTGACTTGCATTCATATCTGTCTACATCTCTATATTCATGCATATAGGGGATGAGGATGCATCAATTCTATCTAGCAAATGGAGTTAATTCTCATACAGAAAATGTGCCATTTAAATTCCAGAAGGGATAATGAACAGCACTGGAAAAAAAGACCACAAGAAAAACACGATAAGCAATTGAAAATAGCTTTCAATGACTACAATGTATTTTTCTAAATCTGCTGTTATTTCATTTGCTGGAGATATGGACACTTGCCCAGTCTGCTGGAGTAGGTAAGTCAGTGCAACCTATCAGCCATCTGTTCTAATTGGACATGCAGCCTGAAGAAACATTATAAATATGCAAAGAACTACAAAAACACCCCGATGGAATAGCTGGATAACAATAGCTTTAATTTTTCATTTGTTTATTTGATTTGCCTGTAATGAATGAGTTACTGGAGCGACATCTGGAATAAGTGAAATGAGACAAATGCAACTTTAGGGCAAAATAAGTCTGCTAGAAACAAATCTGCATTTTTATTTTTGATACTGGTTTGGTTTTTGAGCTGACACTTTGCTCAATCATCTGCACCGCTTTGTCATGAATAGGTGGATGGGGATCCTGGTTTTGTTTATGTATTAACTGCTAGCTTTGAGGGTCTCTAGTTAGTCTGGTAAACTAGACAATTTCATGGCCCTGTCACTCACAATCAAATTTTCTGATTTAATGCTTGGAGCAAACCAGAGTCACTACACCAAATGAACTGAATGATGTATTGCATTTTGCCATCAAAGATGTTGAAAGTGTTTTCCCCAGATCTTTGCAATTCAATGGCATAAAAAAGCATAATTGCACCTGCAGGGCAAGGATGGATGGACTGATGCAAAAATCACTTGAACAAAAACTGTCATAATTAGAAATGACAGGGAGCTGAAGGTAGCCAAACCCACACCACAGCTTTGCCACATAGAAAGGAACTGACTGCACATTAAGGCCTTCAGAACCAGTAATTTTAGTGCTTTCACACAAACAGGAGACCAAAAAAGCCACCAGAACCACATGAAAGCAACCAGCTGGCATTTAGTACAGGCATCTGCCCAGAAGACTTCTTCCATACAGCTACCTGTACAGCACACCACAGCAGTCTTCTGGCAAGACCAAGCGCAGCGAAACTGAAGGCTAGGAGAAACCAGACAATCTCCAAGACAAACATGCTTGGGTCCTGCAGTGTTTGGCCAAAGCATCCAGATGATTCTCAGATCACTGATGCAGGACACTGCATTTGCATGTGACATGTATTAATTTTACTTGTATTTCAGTTTGGGGAAGCTGTCTTGGAAGAACAGAGCAGTGACAGCATCTGCATGCTTGCAGGAGACCCATGGTGGTGAGGTAACTGCCTCGAACAACACCTATTCTCAACACCAATAGTTCAGAAACAGTTTTAATACATCTTACTTTGAGCAGCAATTCTGAAGAGCAAAATAGCAGTCTTAATTAGAAATTAGATAAACGATTACCGTATTATGTTCAATCTTTCTAATGTGCCTGAGTACACAGAAATAAAAACACAAAATGCACAGTATATTATAAGGAGAAAAAAAATCCTCATATATAAAGTTAATTTTCAGTTAGCTTTGCCTCTGATGTCTCAAACAGTTCCCCAAAAAGCAATTCATCTGAAACATGTGGATGATTTGTGAAATTGGAGGCATGAGCCTTGTAAGCTTAAGGAAACCTGGATTTAACCTTGTTTCACTATCCCCTGGTCTACACACACACAGCACTCACCACCCTCACCTCCAACACATGCAGATTTGGGTCTGACACAGACTGGAACAGTTGTTTTAATAGTGCTGAGGTTATTAAGATTTTTATATCCTACCACAAAAACAATGGGAATCCAGTTTCCAGCAAGTAGGTATCATTCTGCAATGCTAGTTGAAGCATTAACTTAAGCATAAAACAGGAGCCACCCCCAAGCAACCCATTCTTCCCCAATCACTTCTCCACCATAAGAAAAGGCAATAGATCAGCAACGAGATGCCTGATGTTTTCAAGAATATCTTCGTCACATTCTTCTCTAAGCTTTTTATTTCTTTGTCTGTGTTATTTTTATGGGATATTTAATGGAAGGTTTCAACAACCCCATCACAGAAAGAAAAGAAATAGGAAAAAAGAATAATTAAATTTTTAAAGGTTCTTTCTGAAGGAAAATGGTCTTATATCATTTTAAATGTTTAAAATCTAGCTGACTCCAGTATTTCTCATGATGACTTCAGCAACTTGGAGAGCAATTTGAAGCTATGAAGGGAGCTGGGAAATACAAGCTATAGTAAAACTACATGGATTACCCCATTTGAAGGGAGAAACAGCAGAACATATGTTCTCGACTTCAGAGAAGAGTTTCATGAACCACACCATACTGCTATGGGCCAAAGCAGTTGGCGCACAGCAGTGAACGAATACAAGGACTTCTATGTCTGTGGAAACCAACCACTGGAGGGATGGGGAAGTGTCTTTCACCATAAGAAATGCATCTGCAGAGGCGCAGAACACATGGAAAAACTGCAGCTTTTATCAATAACAGAATACAAAATTACTTACCTATTCACTTACCATCCAATCCATCAAACTGCATCCACAGGCATACTTTGACCACTAGGGCTGTGCACCCATGCAGCCAGGAGAGAGAAAGGAATATCCTCAGTCCGTGTATCAAAGTAGAAAGTTTGAAACTGAATTCATTGCTGTGTGGTGTCCTAAATGCTGTACCTGAGCCCCGTTTGGTTTGTGATGTGTGCTGGCAGGGAGTGCCAGAGGAAAGTGGGGCACTGGTGGAGTGTGCTGTAGGCAGCTGGAGACTTCGTAAAAGTTGCTGAGCAAAGTACTATTTGATAGAGTGCTTATTTATGTTGTTTTTTTTTAAAGCTTTTTAACATATTTTGTATATAAAACATGCACGGTAAGTAGTGTGGTGTTGTATATGAACCGAGTGCAGAAACATAGAGAGGAGAATGCTTTCTTTTGAACTGGAGGTGATTTTCAGTTTGCAAAGCTTGCCTTCAAACAGGCGGTGATCAGTTTGCAGCTGGCAAAGCGATAAGTTTAAGGGGGTGCCTCAGGTGGTGAGGGAGAACTATGTAATTCCAATAGCTTTTGCAATCTTGTCAATTCTTGACAAAAAACAATTGCTATGGTGTAAGTACAGCATGGCCTGAGTAGCCTCCGTTTCTCATCTCTGGAAACGCAGTTTCAGTGCTGTTCCTGGCCCCTGCTGTGAGGGGAGGATTCAGCCCTGGCATTACAGGACAATGAACAGTCTGACATCCTGAAGAATTTGAGAAGGATGGTAGCAACAGCACAAAATATCATGGGAAGCACCATTTTATTGACTTGGGTTCATGTGGGTTTATTACTTCCCATACTGTCAAGAGATTGTAGGTTTTGTGTCCAAGTATCAACTTTCAAACACGAATTTACAGAGGCATTTAACACACCCCCAGGGAAGCCACTCTGAGGCTCAACACTTCTCCCCATTAATAACCAGCACCTCACTTCAAAAACAATTTTTTCTCTCACCTCCAAGCCAACAGAACCGCACCCTCAACCACTGGCCCCTCATGACAGGGGCACTGAGCCACGCCATGTCCTACCTTTCGATGACAGGCAATGAGTCTGGAACACTCCTCCCTCAGCAGCAGCCTCCACACAGCAGCAGGGTCTCCACACGGTGGTCTCCTTGAGGCAGGGGCTCCAGCAGCATCTCCTCAAAGCGAAGTCTCCTCATGGAATCTCCTCATGGCAGGCTACCCAGGCCTAACAGACGAGCTCAGCTCCAGGCCTTCAGGGACGAGCCCCCTCATCCCACTACCACTCATAGCACCACAGGCACAGCAGGGCTGGTGGTTTCCTCACAGATGGGTGAGGAAGAGGAGTCTGCCACCATCAGCAAGGGATCACAGAAGGCTGACAGCGGCCAGGATCAGTCTGGAGCACAGGGTAGGTCTGTGGGGAAGAAAAAGGCATGAAGTGAGGGCCAGGGCCCAACCCAGGGAAGGTGAACAGAACAGCTGCTTGAAGCCACAGTGGTAGGCTCAGACAGACATAATACTTACCAAACTGAAGGACAGCACCCTGGAGGCTGAAGGCCTGGCTGGGGAAGGAGGTTGTGACTGGGGGCATAGATCAACGCAGGCCCCAGGGCAGCCTGCCTGCTGCACCCTGCATCTCCTGAGCACCTCCAAGATAGCTCTAGCCTGAGGGAAACAAACTAAAAACGCTGCTTTTAGCGCCACATTTCCTTCAAAATATAACACTCAGACACCCCTCTCACCCCTACAGCCGGCAGTAAAGTCTGTGGAGTGGTGGGGGGGCCGTATTTATAACCTGGGTGCGGAGCGGGCCAGGCGGCCAACGCCATTTCGAGGCCTGCAGGGAGCGCTTTGCCCTTGCCCCTCAGCACCAAATGGTGGCCGGCAGAAAAGGCGGGCTGCCAGGGGACGGCGTCGAGGGAGGCTCTGTGAGGAGCTGTAAAGAATTACGGCTTGCTGAGGGTGCATTCAGTCTTCGTATGCGCTAAATAATTCCTAGTTTTCTACTTAACTAATTTTCTGTGTTTGGAGAATAGGTAGGAAGGAAAAAAAAAGTAACTTTTGTTCTGTTTTAATGCCGGAAAGATAAGTTTAGTTACACTTGTTGACTTTAAGGTGTTAATATCTTTTATTAGAAAATAGATGCATTGTTGTATGAAAATCTCTTCCAATACCAATTTTCAATTCATTGCAAGATCCTTTATTGTTGAAGGTTTTTTACATAAAGTATCTGCAGAATAGCTGATGTTAATAAACATATGCAGATGTAATATGCTAGAAAATGCAACAAAAACTGGGAAGTTTGCCCCAAAAAGGGCTCCAGGAAGAGATCTTAATACTTGTTCATTCTTTAAGGTGATAATTACTTTTTTTATTCTTAACCAGTGCTGATGAAGGTCCTGGAGCTGGTATAACCCTCCTGTGCTGCTGGGGACAGCTCTGACCAAGGAGATGAGGTACAGAAGGGTTACTGGGGGTGCCCTGTGCGCAGATGTGACTTCTTGTGATAAAATCAAGGATAAAAAAGGCTCTTACTTCAGCCACAAAGCTCATCCAAGCTTCTGTACCAAGGGATAGGAAAGCCATTTCTGTCCTTATTCTCTCAGAATTGAGACTTGTTACTTACTGATACTGCTAGTCCGTTTTTGAACTCACCCTGGAAGATAAAAAATACTCATAAAATCCAAATTACATAAAAGTTACAAGTAGGAGCAGGTGGGGGAATGAATGAGATTATATCTGTTTGGGTATTTCCCACCTGGATTTGTTTAAGGTTGTTCTGTTTGCTTTGTTACTGGTTTTATCCCCTCCAAACACCACTCCTTATTACATTTCTGTTTGAAAAGTAGAAAGGAAAGATCTGGGCCCATTATCAAATTTCAGGGCCCTTTTCAAAGAAGAAATTCATAAGGGTTCTGTGAAAAAGCTTCTTATCGCATTTTTTCTAAGCTGATAGAAAATACAGCACTACTAACTGTGATAGGAAGCCTTTTTTCCTGGTGTTCCTAGGCCAGTACTAGGACAATGATGCTGATATTTACTTTCACAGACCCTGCAGAAGTATTGTAGAAAGTCCTGGGAAATCTTAAAGCAATAAAGAAGCCTTCCCTTCCTTCCTAGTTTTTAGGGTACTAGATCACACTTCCTACTTTTCCAGACCTTAGAATCATGTGAAAAACTGCCTCTTGGTGGTGTTGGAAACACTTTTCTACATAGTCACAAGATTCACATGTTTCTTAAGCAAGCATCAAACCAAAGCTAAAAGTCAGATGATGAATGTTGCCACCTGGGCAGCCCTGTTTCACTGGCCAGGAAGGAGAGAAGCAGAAGAAGGGACACCTCTTAAGGGGAATTCAACTTCAAAAGAATAGCAACTATTGAGGTTGGTTGAAGCTGTGAGTGAGAGCTGAAGCAATGTGTTTCGCCTTGCCTATTTGGGCTCTTTTAAATGAAGAAGGCTGGGCTGGGAAAGAGGGAGGAGGAGCAGAAAATAAAAGAAATGTGGAAGCTAATCCCAAGCACTGTGAAAAGGTCATATGCTTCGATATGAGTAATTAATTTTCTTAGAGCAATGTTGAAAAGGTTAACCTGATTTATGGAATGCAATTTAATTTAAAATGTGTTGTGTACCTTGTTAAAAGGGTCCAATTATAGCTGCTAATTCTGTGGACTGACACATGTGGTATGGTCTGATAATAACCCAGTGTGAGGGGGAATATGTGCCTTTCAATAATTAGACATGGCCTATTGAAATTTGAGGGAGAAGGGGTAGAAATGCTGGAGGAACTGTTTTCTTTGTATCCAGGTCCCATAGTATTGTCTTTCATTTACCTGCACTGTGAAGTACTCAGTGATTCATTTCAAGTCAGGTTTGAATTCAGAGTGGCAGTTTGAGATGGGCAAAATGCATGTTTACAGATTGTCCCACTTGTCCCTTTGGCATAGACAACAGGACTCTGATTTAAATGGCCAGACTGCCCTGTGACAGGGAGGGACCCTTCACGAGCAGCTCACACCATATCCCTGAGAGATGTCTCATTGTCTAAAGCAACTGCCACAGCGTGCTTCTGGAGTGGGGGTCCTTGACTGGAAGGGCTTGTGGTCTGAATCCGCAGTCTGGCAATATTAATCGTCCTAATTCACTCCTTACTTAAATGCTCATCCTTCCTGGGCTCTGCAGTATCCCAATTACCCTCTGCTCCTGCGGAGTGTGTGCCTGGCATCCCCCAGAGACCTGCTGCTGTGCCTTGCTGCTCCACTCCTCAGCAGCAGGGAACAAGAAGCACCCCGTGATGGTGCAGCCCTGAAGCCATGCTCTACCCAACCCGCAGTGAAATGTGTTTTCCTCCAGTACCTTATTTTCTGTCAGTCTGTCAGCATGCAATGTCACTCCCATTGTGTTTTGTAGCCACTCCTTCAGTGAGCAATTAATGCAGTGCACATTAATGCAAAGTGACTAATAGCTGGGGAGGGAGGCATTCCTGCATGTAGCACATAATGTTTTGAGCAGTGTTCTGCATTATTCCTTCCAACAATGAGCTTGTTCTTTGCTCGATACGCTTAAGATTAATGGAGGAACAATTGTAACCCAAGGAACTGCTTGACAGAATACATCTGTTCCTAACGCCTGGTAAGTTGCTGCCAAAATAGCGTGGCTACAAATGGGCGCTTTGGAGGTGGTAGCCCAAGCTGCAGGAAACAAGCAACTGCATTGTCTTAGTTTGATGGCTCTCTGGCTTCAGGTGTAGCAGTAGCTCAGTGAGCAGGAGGGAAACTGCCAGGGGAGGAAATCTGATGCTAAAATACTCCTGGTTGCGGTTTGTCATAAAGCTAAAAAATATGCCCTGTATTCAACATGGAGGTTGCAGTCAAAAGGAGTTTCCAATGTCAGAAACACAGCGAGATGTGTACAGATGGATTTCCAAATTATTGTAGGCTGCAAGGGCTGAGCAATTGTGACATGACAGGGACTGTCTCCTTGCTTCCTGGTACCCTCCTATGCATCATTTGTCAGTGGTGTTTGAGGAAAATAAGCTGATGTACTCAGGGTTATTTGTTGATAAGCGCCGTGTTTTTACTGCTTGGGTATTCCATTTGCTGAGAAAAGTATCTCAAGCTTACCTTAAACTTTAATGAAGTGCTGTACTAGTGGAGGAATAAATCAAACTTCTCTTTTCAATAGCATTGAGTGGTCAGAATCAGGAGCAGCCTACTTTTGTATTAACCTTTCCGATTTTCATTGCTGTGACATTGAGCATTGAAACTTTTTGAAATCTTTAACTATTCGAGGATTAAAAAACTTTCCTGTTGGTCTGGAAGGGCAGGGATGGTGGAAGAAACTACTGTCTGTCTTGACCAACCCCAACTATCGCCACGTTCACTTCTCTTCTCGGCCGTTACCTGGAACTGCTTTCTAATGCCGTCGCCAAATTAGCTCAGCAAACTGCATCTTGTGATAACTTCATTATGCTATATTGATGTCTCAGGAAGCTGAAAGGAATAAAATGGCAATTTAGCATAATGAATAACTGGATAGGGATGCCAAGGCAGTGAAATGGCTGTTTCCTGCTCTACCTTTACCCAGTCAAAAGTCATCCATTTCACTTCCTGCTGTGTGTTGGTCTCTTATCTGGCTTTCTCACCCAAAGAATTCTGCCCTCAGAGGAGCACACAATGATTAGCATCATCAGGTGAAAAACTGCTGTTTGTATTACCACAATATTAAAGGGGCAATTGTCATTTCTCAGCTGCAAGGAACACTTAAAGCAAATTACCTCGATTAAGAGAATAAGAATTGGGGAACTGCTCTCAACCTGATGCATTGAGAAAATCTTCAGATAGGATGCAACATATCCGTTTGTCATTGGGGGGTTTAATATTTACTACTGTTTATGAGATTTTGTCATGCTCTATTACAATTCATAGATTTGTTTCTGAATTCTATGCACTAAAATGCTTTGATTTATAGGGTATAGGTTCTTCTTTCTCTGAATTCCTTTTTATATTGCCATAAATGTGGTCAGTGATGCTTATCTCATGATATTAATGTGCCTCTTTTAATTATATTGTCTTGCTCAAGAAGTGCACTTAGTTTGAAAGAAACTACACATTGTTAACTTCTGGTAAGTGCACACTTCTGGCTGGAGTGCTGAAGGCTCCTTCTGCACAGCTGTAGGACATCTGAGTGGTCATGTTCTGATCTTGGAGCAGCAACTCAGGTCCTTTCTGACTCTGCTTCATGTGGGACTCCAACTTTAGATCTTGCCATCATTTTTTGTGCTTTCTCCTTACCTGTTCTGTGGCTTCTCCTTCCCACTAGGTGCCCCCCAAAACTCCCCGTGTGACAGCCTGTTGGAGCAGACCAAGCTGTCAGCCTTGCGTGGTGCTGCCCTGCTTGCCGAGCCCAAGGAAACACAAGTGTGCCTGTGGGATTTGACTTCCCCTTTTTAGGGTCAGGGTGCTATGATTCCCTATTGATTACTTCATCTGTGTAATTACAATCAAAACTACAGGGATTTCAAGCCTGATTGACTTCAAATTAGAAATCTATTGGCTTGGCTGGGCTCCTAATCAACAGGATTAGGAGAGAACATTGTTTGGGTCTGTTTTTTTCTCTATAGGCTTCATTTTAGGCAACTAAAGATTTGACAGAAGAGGTCTGCGAAGGGATGTGCTCTTCCACTCGGCAGAGCAGGGCTTGCAGCCCATTTAGCTCCTTCATTCCTGACCGCAGCTCTGCACGTGATCAGCATGCACAACTGGCATCCTGTTTTTGTGACCTTTCTACAGTAACAGTGTGTTCAGGAATCAGGAACAGAGGCTGGTGGTAATGGCAAGAGGAGCCAAGGAGCTGTCTGGCCACAGGCCCTGCTCCCAGCTCCTCTTTGGGTACCTTGGGGCCGTCAGTGAGGAGGATGGATGCTGTTAGCCAGCACGAGGGCTCCCTGATGTCTGTGAGCAGGCAGTGGGTTCCCCTTCCCTGCCTGCTGGGATCAGCAGGACCCATCAAGGTAGGGGACAGCCCTACCTGTTGGGATCTGGGCAGAGGGTAATGGGGTTCACCAATACTCCCTGCTGAGGAAAGGGCTGACAAGTGATGGGTGCTTGCTTCCAAAAAGTCTCTTGGCCTGGTGTTTGTCTCTCTGAGCGAAGGAGCATTAGTAGGCAGGGAAAGGGATTTTTTCTTTTTTTTTCCAAATAGGTTTTCATTTAAAAGATGCCAGAGCCAGCAGATTAGTGTCTTGACTATATAGGTTTCCTAAAGATAAGGCAGAGAAATTGATTTCAATTACCAAAGTGGATAGACAGGCTGCTCTGCACTCTCCCAAGGATTGTTAACCCTCAAGAGACAAAAAATAAAAACCAGGAAGGGGGGTTTTAAACCTCAAGCCATTTCCTTAGGAACAGCAGTGTCTCTCACGAGCGTAAATCCCCACAAAGGGAGAGAGGTAAAGAAAGAGGGTTTATTTGAGGATGTGTGGTGATCCTTTTGATACTTGGGGATTTCAGCTAGCTTTCAGGTCCTTCAGCAGGGCTCAGGAGGCCAAGGGTTAAAGTGACTGCAGGGATTAAAGGATTTGGTGACTTTGAAGCACCAGGTTCTCCTTCTGGAAGAGCAGCCTGGCTGCAGGGAGGCTTCTCTGTGAGGGCTGGACCCCAGCTGAGCTGGGAGCTGGCTCCCAGTGCGGTGGTGGCTCTGCTGGGCAGCCCCTCTGCATCATACCAGCACTGCTGGGCAGTGGCAGCAGCTCAGGTGTGCCTACAGAAAAAGATCAGCCCATCTGAAAATTCACACCCAGGAGATGCAAGGGGGGTTGGGGTTTGTTGCAGAGCTGGCACCATCCCTCACCTGCAGAGAGTGCGGCACCACGGCACAGGAAAAGGCAGGGGAGCGATGCCACCGGCATTGCAGAGAGCTCAAGGTGAGCCTGGGGGGAGCAGGGGGAAGGAGAAGGCTACGCAGGGAGAGAAAAACAGACCTGGGGGCCAGGGCAGCAGGAAACACCCCCGTGTGCCCTGCTGGAGCTGCAGAGAGGCAAATGCAGGAGGTGTGCGTGTGCCTGCCAGGGAGCAGGGGCCGGCAGCTGCCTGTTCCCTTGGCACATGTGGGCAGGCCGCTTCCCCTGCCTCCTCAGACCTCTCCCATCTGCTCTTCCCATATTTACACACCCAGCAATTTCTAAAATGTCTCCATAATTGTGTCCACAGGGTGCCTGCTTTCCTTCCCTTCTCAAATTCAATTGCCTATTTTTCACAGCTTCGCTGCTGCTTAATAATGGGCACCTTGCAATAGATTTTTCCACTGTTCACTTGCTGGGTGTCTTTTGTCCTACCACAGGGAAATTTGCCCCCATAGGTCTCACAGTAGGCTTCTCAGCTGGATTTCTCACAGGCTTTTATTGCCAGCAGCCATCTGCTCTCCTCTCCAATTACTCCAGCCCGTTTCTCTGATAATATGCTTTGCTGGGTTCACCAGCAGCTTCTGCCTCTTGCTAAACCTCCGCGCAGACCGTTTTCTTTCCCCAGGGCATTTTGGTGAGGGGTTTCACTGGTCAAATCTTACGTTGCATGTTGATGTTTCTGAACAGAAGGAATTCAGTGGTGCTGTACTGTGAGAAGACCAATGTGATGAGCATATTTAAGCAAGGAAACGCATAGCATATCAATAAGACTTTGTTCCAGACCACGGAACGCATTTTGTTCCTGGAAGCAGCTCAGCAACTGCAGTTTTTTTGTCCTTTCAAATAAAATTACATATTTAGGGGAAACATCCTGTGATTTGTAGCTTGTGTTAGTTGTAACGTGGACAAGGACTGCACCTGCCCTTGCAGCAGCAAAGCTCTGGTGAAGGAAATCCATGTCACAGATAAAGCAGGAGCCCAGACTGCTTACTGCACTATCTGAAGGCATCCTGGCATCAGCTTACCCATCAGGATCAGAACAAGGCTGATCCACCTAATACCTAGTTCTTGCTCCATACTCTTATATATCATGGGGAAAAAAAAAAGGTTGACTTTCAGCAGGAGCAAGAGACAATGTCTTTTTTTTTTTTTCTGGGGAGGGAAGAAGAGGCAACTGGGGACCAACCCTGGGAGCAAGGTGCTGCTCTGTTGGTCCAGCTCTGCAGGACATCACCAGCACTGATGCCACAGAAGCACCTTGCTCCCATGTAATAGCTCTCAAAGAGGCTTTCCCATGCCTGTCCTCAGTGTGCAGCATCCTCTCTTCCTACCTTTTGCATTTTGTGAAATTCTTCACACTCCAAGGAGAGGATGTCCCTGCCATGCCTGGGTGGCACAGCCGATTCTGGGTATAGCCCCTGGCACCAGGCCTAGGGAGGCTGCAAAACAGCAAATAGTTCTGGAGATGCTTGATTTCCTTCCTAGCCACCCCTGCCTAGTGAAAAAAATGGTTTCTGACATAGCAGACATGTTAGCAAAAGTATATCTAGATAAAGAACTGTGTTCTTTTTCAGACACTCACAGCCAGAATGTTTCCATTCCCAGTAGTGTTTTCGGTGAGAAAAACCTAATCATTTCCTCCCTAGTAGCTCACTTATTTTCCTTCTGACTTATTCTGTGGTCAGTTCCTGGCTTTTCAGATGAAGATCTCGTGATTAAATGCTGTGGGAGTGGGTGTCAAAGGATGTATTAATGGCATGTAACCTCGTGCTCGCCCAGCTTTATCCTCCTCTGCGCCGTGCCGAGTAACGCAGTGGGACCTTGATGTAGTACTGGGCTTGCTGGAAGTGCCAGAGGTGAATATTATTACCAAGACAGATGCTTTGAGGGCGCTAATTGGGTAAAACTGGATTTCATTCATTTCCCAGGATTTCCAATGGACTTGCAGATTTCTTTCTGCTTTGCTTGTAGCCGTTGGCATCATTAATGCCTAGATTTAATATGACAGAGCTTTAATTGTACAGGACAAAGGTGCCTGGTTCCCCGCTTCACTGATCAATTCCAGTTCGTAAATTATCACAGAAACAAAACTCTTCAGTGGTGCTGACAATTAAGTAACATCCTGATAAACATCCCCTTTTGTTTTATTTAAATGAAAATGCCTTTATTTCCACAGAGTCGTATCTTGTAACAATAAGATTCACTGTCCCTGAAGCTTGGTTAATTAAACACAGTATTTGCAATCTCCCCAAACAAGCTGTTTTATGGGAGCTGATAACAGGGTTTCCGTTTCATAATGTGAACAATTGGGTTATGCAAATGCCAGGATTTTAAGCCCCTATGATCTGTTTTTGTCGCCTTATTATCTGTTTCTGTCTGCAAACTCCAAATATAGACATCCCAATTAAAGCGGCTAAATGCCATTAAATCCAACTAAGATGTTTTTTATCAGTTAAAAACTTCCGCAATTTAATTAAAAATATGGTTTGAAATTGGCCTTTCCTGGCCCAAACTCCGCTCCCACGTTCCCATCTGTTTGATTCAATTCTTCCCCCAGCACCCCCGTGGTTTTCGTTCCCTGCTGTAGCTTACGAGCCCTTTGGAGATGGGGAGAGCCCACTGCTCAGCCAAGCCTGTGCCCACCTCGTGGCACCTGCGTTATTAAAACAGCTTCCAGCTGACTCGGGGAGCCTTGCTGGATGCTTTGGTGCAGAAATGTGACTCGGATGTGACAGATCAAGGATCCTGCCCGGGCTCCTAGAGGTGACAGCGCTCGTGGAAGATCACCCTGTGCAGCTGATCTGATTGCCACCATAGAGCATGCGGTGTTTGCGGTGTGTGTTCAGTGTGTCTCCTACCTGTGGATTAGCAGCAAGAAAATGTGACCATGAAACAGGGAACAAGCTTGGGTCGTTTCTCCAAGGGCTCTGGAATGCCCTCAGCCATCTCAGGCACACACTCACGGCATATCTGCAGCTCAGCTCGTTGGCGCCGTGACAGCCTGGCTATCTGAGCACAGCCGTGAGCTGAACACATGGGGTGAAATATAGGAATCTGTTCCCTCTTGGACCAGTTGTTGCTGAGACAAGTTATCTTCCCCGTCCTCTTCGGTCACCATGTGTCACGTGCTCCCTGCACGAGGGATGCAGGAGGAGGAGGAGGAGGAGGCCCTTCTCTCCTGGTGGAGCACAGCTGATAAGAACCAGTCCCGTTTAATAGCTGCACTTGGAGATGAGGTGAACACGAGGCTTTCAGAGTGCTCTTGTCAGGGAATTGCTGGATGCCTCTCAACTCCCACTTTTCCCCAGGAGGATGTAGCCGATCACCCCAGCTACGTTCCAAGCAGGCTTTGCACTGCTTCCGAAGTGCAGTAATTTAACTTTATATCAACCATATTTGCAGCAGCTGTCAGTCAGCACGACAGCAATATTAACACTCTTGATATCTTTGTTGTGAGCAACAGAGAATGTAATATTCTTGAGGGAAGAAGCAGCAATCGCTTGAGCAGTTGCTTACAACCCAAGTGACTCTCTATTGAACTGGGAGAGGTTCAAACTGAATTTTAAACATAAGAAAAGACTTGCTTTTAGAGTATAAAGTGACTTGAATTAACTTTAGACCGACAAGAGGAAGTAGAGGGAATCACTGGAATAAAAATGTGAGACGGGAAGATTAGAAGGACACATTCTGAAATCTCATAAAAATGCAAACTCACTTTTTTCAAGGCATTGACTCTGTAATGGCAGATTTACATTTCTTTAAAACTTGCAGGGAGGGGAAGAAGGGTGATTAAAAGGGAATTTGTTATCCTCGTGGTCTTAGTTGAATTCAAACCAGTTGCTCAGAGAATACTGAGGGTGGTTTCTAGTCCACATTTTCACCAAGGCGTCCAATGGGAAAATAATGGTACTGGATTTCAAGCATTGGTGTTTGTCTCCTCATTCACATCCATTTTGGGGGAAAAGCAAGCAACCATTCTTTGTTTCTCAATATTAACTTTCTTTAATTGTACCTAATCTCCCTCTTCCCCTCAAGAAATACCCCTGCATCAAGATAAGACACTGTCTGCACTGGGAGGATGTATCCTACTTACTATTTTTTTTTCCCACAAGATTGATGACTTATTAAGCTATGATTAATTAGAGGTTTGAAAATAAAATTAAAGAAAAATGCACTTCACACCTTGCGCTGATTCTGCTCTTGGCTAACCCGTGCAACTTCTGCCATTGCTATGTACCAGAGGTCAGTACACTTTTTTTTTTTTTTTTAGCATTCTTCTTCACTGAAACCCAGTTTTGGGGTGCACAGCTCCATAGCTCCATGGCCTGAGTGAGAACACGTGCTGATCACCATGCAGAGCTGTTATTTTTTCATTTAGGTCTGGAGCAGGGGGTCCCCAAA
The DNA here is from genome assembly GCF_963932015.1 of Anas acuta. NCBI lineage: Eukaryota > Metazoa > Chordata > Aves > Anseriformes > Anatidae > Anas > Anas acuta. The sequence goes on from NC_088999.1 coordinate 5,936,288, forward strand.
ACCTTCAGCAGTTGTCATAGCTACAGCACCTCCGTGGCTACCCCATGGGGGGCAATCAAGGAGCCCCAGCCTGATGTAGCAGACAAAGGAGAGGGGTTTGCCAGCGTTGGAGAGAGCTGAGCACTAGCTAAGCCAGCCGAGGTATCCTGTGCATGCTCAAACACCTTACGTGTGGTTCTGTGCTCCTTGAAGCAGCGTGCCAGCAAAGGGGAGCGAGCACCTTGTGCTCCCTGGCAGCAGGCAATAGAGATGAATAATGGAGCCAGAAGAATGGCTCGCAGGCGTATCCATCAGGTACGAGCTGATACTATCAGTGGCAGAAATACCCTCGCCTTTGTCTAATAAGCCAGGCAGTACAGAACTGAGTGTGAGGTGGCGGTGGTGACCGCAGCTCCTGGAGCACCAACCACATTTTCGGGGAGGAGCTGAGAGACAATGAAACCTGGAAGTGCAGCTGAACGCTGTATGCCTGCAAAGAAGCTAATGCCTTGCTGCCAAGGGAGCCCACAGCAACAGTTGTTAACCACGTTATCAGCTGTGTTTTCAGCTCTAAAATAGAAGGCTTGGATGCTAAAATTAACATTGAGCAGACTGAAATGAAGGGAAGTGTGATGTGGTTCTTCTAACTCCAAAGTGCGAGAGAATAGGAAGCAGGCTGCTTTATTGCTGTTACTTTCTGCTTGCACAGCTCCTGCGATTGCCTGTTAGGTGACATTTGCACTAGAGCAGTGGCAGTTTAGTGGAAAATTAAAAAAGAATCAAACACTTGTAACCCAAACTGTTTGCATGGTAGAGTCTGCAAGCCAGCAGGGCCGGCTGTCAGCAGCTCCCAGAGCAGAGAGGCAGAAGGAGAAGACAGGATTTGGTGACAGATTTCTGAAGCAGAGGTGTTCTGTCAAGATGGTGTGTAGGGCTGAGACCAAGCTTCATAACAACAGGGTGCAAAGGACAGGCTGGAAAGTCATCGTTCTTCCAGCAATGAGTGCAACAAAACAAGGGGACAAAGTTGTAGTGGGCTCATACCTTTCTCATTGTAAGTATCCAGATGGTGAAGAAGCTTTGGAGAAGTTGCAGCCTGCAGAGCTTCCCTTTGGATGCCCTGCTTGATGCTTCACCATCAGGATCACAATTAGCCGTGAATCCCACTTCTCCCAGTTTGTGGAAATGTCAGCTTCCCTGATATTCCTCGGAGAAAATGTTTTTGAGAAAAACACAGATGGTAAATCAATTCCTGCATTTTTCCTTTCTCCTTTTCTATCAAGCTACTAGCATTGTCCTTTTGGGAATGTACTTATGAACCATAAACATCTGTCATTTTGCTGCAGACAATTCCCAGCCCATAGCCGAACGCCTTCCTCCCTCCTTTATTTTTTCCCAGAGGCTTTTCTGGCTGTGCTGGGTATAGTTTAAGATGACTGGCACCAGTGCAGGTGCCCACAGGCAGGAGCTGGCTGACATTTGCCTTGGTACATGAAATGAGGGCTCGTGGCTTGTTTTCCACCTCCAGAGGCAGCAATTTAGAGAAAAAGAAATTAAAAGACATTAGGCTAGGACCCGAAATAGCTCCAACAGCAACTTAGGACAAAGAATTATGGAACAAAAAGTTAAAGAAATGTCAGTAAGTGAGCATCATATTGAAAGTTTTGGAGTCTGTCCACCTATCTTGTGTCCTGCTCAGCGTCAAGGTTATCGTTAGCTGCGTGGATTGCCAGTGCTGCTGCAGGATCCCTGCAGCGCCGGGCACTGCACAGGCTCCGTGCTGTGCTTCAGAGTGAGCTGCATTGCGTCCTGGGGGAGAGAATCCCACCTGAGAGCTGCACCAACGCTAATGCAGGTATGGAAACACCGCACAAAAAAAGGTACTGATAATCTCGTGTCATTACAAGGGGAATGCTCCCTACATGAAGGGGCACCGGAGCTCAGTTATCCAGGGTAGGCATATCAGAATGTCCCAAAGAGTCTTCACCCTTCCATAAATATCATTGAAATTTGCATTCCCAGGCTCCAAAATCAATTACAATTTTCCTCTAGCAGGGACAGGACAAACTTTCTGCCCGTGTTCTCTGGGTGGCTCGCTGCGTCCTTCAGAGGGGCAGAGGGAGGCAGCAGGGAGCGATCTTCCACCACCCCCTACACCTGGAAATTCGCAGGAGCTCCACGTTCAAGCCAAGGGTGTCGGGTCCTGGTTCCCAGCTGTGAAGCCGGGAGCCTCTGGGGTTTGTTGGATGCTTTCCAGCTGCCACCTGCCTTCCCTCCATTGTGTGTCATTTGTCACTGCTGAAAAATAGCTCAGCTGCATGGGCTTTATTCGTAGTTTTATGAAGAGTATTGTTGCTATTTTATTTTATTTTCCAGCAAAATTCACATTCGGGGATAAAGTGCCATTCACACAGGAAGATTTAGTCCCTCTTCATAAAGTTATACATTACAAGTGAAAGGGGAACAAGCATGGGCTGGCAGCAGAAAATTGAATTAGCTCAGCAGCACATAACACAAAATAAGATAAATATTGTACAGAAATATAATTGAAGTTGTATTATTTATCCTTCTGTTTTGGGTTATTTGTCAGAAAGCAAGCTGCAAGTTGCAAATTAAAATAGCTATTGATTCTAAAGTTGTTTTAAAATATTTTCTACATTCAGATCCTTTGAAACAATTATCTCAAGGTGTCATCAAACAGCCGAATCCTTATTTGTATCAGGTTCGGGGAGATAATGCATTTCCAGCCTCTCTCCATGGTTCGTGAGCATTTCAAATGACACTTTTTAATAGAGATTAGTTCCTCTGGGAAGAAGCGGGAGCACAGATGTGATGGGAAGGGCAGCAGGTTGGTGCTGCTGTGTTTGTTGACTTGAGCTTGCAGGTGGGTGCCAGGGAGCAGGGCAGCTGAGCTGGGGTGCCCAGCACAGCCCAGTGGGGTTGGGAACAGGCTGGGGATCCCATCCTGCTGGCAGGGATCAGCCCTCGGGGAAGGAGCTGGGCTCTGCATTAAATGATCCGTGCTAAAACAGAAGGGAACTGCTCCTTCTGGGGCACACTTCGGAGGAGCGTCTTTGATCAAAATTCTCCCCGTCTCCCTCAGATTATCATATGCCTGCAGGGTTATTGCTTGAATGTAAAGCTGGGGTCAAGGCAGGAGAGCGTTCACCACCACCATTAAACTTTTAGCACCACGATGCCACCTGCAATTTGCCTGGTTCGGCTCCTCAGTGATTAGCTTGAGCTGTGGACAGAAAATGCATCGCAGGGTCTGGAATTAATTTGCAGAGTGCAGTACAGCAGTGGCAGGACAAGCCCCCAGCTCAAAGGAGTGGAGTTCAAATAGCATTGCCGTGGTGGAACGGGAAGGGGGCCGTGGGCAGAAAGAGCCCCGGCCCTTTTGGACATTACAGTCCGTGCCGTGGGGCAGCTGATGCTCTGCTTTGTCCTGTGCCACTGCTCAGGAGTCCTGCTGGCATCTCCGTGCAGGTGTGTGTGCTTGGCAGGGAAAAATTCTCTGGATTCTCTAGAAATTAGGTGCTTACTGTCCCTTTATCTAAGAAAAGAAAGGTGATTTCCTCATAAATTTGTGTAATTTTGTAGTCCTTTATTTTCACTCTGACTTCTAACACTGATTTAAAACCAGGAGGGTTTTCTTCCTGGACTGAACTTGCCAGCAGCCTTGGGGACGCGTTGCTGCATCACAGACTTAACTCCTGAGTAAAAGACCCTTTCAAGTCTTCTGCTTTACATTTTAGAGGTTTCTTTTCCCTAAAGCTGACCTTTGGGACCCCGTTCATCAAGCATGAGTTTTTATTCCGTGGGCAAAATCCTGATCTTAAGCCACAGACCCCAGGCTCCTCCAGCCCTCAATTCCATGCGCATCCTGTAAGCCTTCTGAAAGTCATCAACTCTTGTGATTAAACAGGATTCAATGGAGCATTCATCCAAGTCTTGATGAGCTAAAGACTAATGAACTAATTAAAGAGGCTTCATTGTCTCAACAAGGTGGATCAATACCTTATTACTGTCTTCATGGGAAAAGAAGCAGGAAGAAAGGTGAGGCAAGAAACTGCAGAACTGTTTGAAACTGAGGGCCATGAAGGCAGATCTGAAGTGCAGACCTTGGAACGAAGGGATGGAGGGAAGGAGAGGCACACTGCAAGCCCTCTGTGCTCTTGGGAAGAAGTTGAGGAGCGGATGAGGGGACTCGGACCACAACAGTGACACCAACTTCGTAGTTTTCTGTTTATAAGCCTCCTCTGCAGACAGGAATAGGCAAAGAGAGGGGAGATGGGGGTGGAAATAAATTACCAGAGCAGCAGAGATCACTGGCCCGTGTGTTTTCAGATATATTTTTCTTCCAACAGTGACCAGATCCAGAGAAAGCATAAAGCAAACTCATCCTGTGCCTGAACAACTGGGTGACGCACTTCTCATTAGTGTGGAGGAGTAAAGCGATCATTTTGTTTTGACTCCCACTGCTCACTCGATAACCTGTAATGTAAGTTGCCATCTGCCTGGCAGCTAACGGCAAGCAGCATCCGCATGAAAAGAGCTAGCCAGCCAGAAATCCAGCCCGCAGAGCCCGCTCCCTGCCGCAGCAGTGGCCAGCTCAGCCCCTGGCAAGTCTCGTCCCCTCTGTCCTCCCCCTGCCACTCTCAGCCCCGCACACCATCCGTTTCCTTTTCCCTCCAGCGGTACCAACGCTGTGCAGCAGCAGAGGAAACCATCCACTCAATTTCTGTAGTCCTGTGGGGTCTGATTCTCATCCCAGCCGTACCAGTCCAAATCCAGCACATCACCCCTGGCACATCTTCCTGCCGGGTTACCTGCAGTGGGAGCAGAGCAGCCAGCATCCCTCTTCTTTCCAAAGGAAAGGCATCAAACATTTTTCCCACACCAGAACTACCCTTGTACGTTCCTGCTTACATTTTCCCACTGTAACAAGAAGGCAAATAGTCCCTCAAATAATACTGACTATTCTCATTACGGATCTCTGCTGAAGACAAATACCTGGAAAGGTCATCCAGCTGTTTCTGTGTGCAGTGTGCAGGCTGTCAGAGGCGGGGTGGATGACAGCGTGCTAGCACAACGTTCCTGCCTCGGCTGTGTATGCGGCAGGAGAGACTTGGGTAGAGTTTGGGGGGGGGGCTGCTTTTGTTTTGCAAAATAAACAGAAAACAGCCCTTGTGAATAGGAAAGAAAAAACAAAATGCATAAAAAAATCCATCCGCTACAGCATTTGAGCCATTCTCCATGGGTCCTCGGAGTCTCTTACTGTTTGAGTTAAGGCTCCTTATATAAAGTTTATGGGTCCCATCGGGGTGTTTTTAGTAGATTACATTCAAACCAGCTCATGCAACGTGGGTATGAAGCAGTCAGTAAATCAGCTAGCTTAGCTCGTAAGCTTGTACATGGCTTTCCCAATGAGTCTCAGTGCTGGTATAATACCTCTTATTATTAGCTGACATCTGGTAAACAAAGATCCTGCTTTTGATACACATTGTTGGTGCTTTTATAGCCTCAGCATACACACAGTGCTTGGGAAAATTGCCGCTTTAATAAGGAGCTGAAGATTTGTCTACAAAATGGTCAAAGCGTGCCTAACAGCAGTAAAGCCTTGCTGTCTTTTCACTGGCCCCTCGGTTAATTTGACCCTTATTCCTTCTGATGCTCACAGAGGTCAAACTCGGAGGAAGACGGCATTGGGATATCTCAGATCCGCTGCATCTGCTGCAACCATATGGCAGACATCTATCTCAGTTAGTGGAATTTATACTTGCAGGGTATATGCTTTAAGATCTCCCCTGCTTTTCTTGCTCTATAAATTGCTCACATCTAGATTATTTGAGTCATAGGGACAATAGGCTTATATGGAGTCCGTAAGCTCTGGGCTGGGACAGTTGATGTGTTTCACGGGCCCCTGAAGAGTGTCTGGTCCTCGAAGGCAGAAATCAGACTGAGACTGTGCTTTCTGGAGTTTTATTATAGAGACATCCATCTTTGCCAGTCACTTAGACAACAATGTGTCGTCTTGTTTTCAAACAGATGCCTCCAATCTGAATTTCGCTCACATACATGCATTTATTATTCTCAGCAGCGCACTTTGATTTAAGCACCAGGACTCCAAGCAACTTCTGTCTTACACATCACTCTAACAACGCTCCTGCTACTGGCCAGGAGCAAGCAGCAATGGGAACCTGCCATCTGTATGAAGTGCGTTCACTTTGAAGAAACAAAAATCATTTCTTTGATATGTGGCATCAGCAGATACGTGATTTGCAAGGAGAGTCATCGGCAAATCGTTCTTCTAGGGGCAGTTTATTTAAATCAACTGAACACTGATTTATTTGCCTTTCTCTAATTACTAAGGGGGAAAATGACTCAAAGTCTGGTGTTACCAAAATCCCTTACCTTGTAATTGCTGCTGTTTGTGTGGTGTGTGTTTCACCAAAACGCAGCCCTCACTACTGCATACGAAAACCTCAGCATTTAATTAAAGGCAGATAAATCACTATTTTTGCCATTTTCCTTTCCAGTTGTCACACAAAGCCAGCTTATGAGAGGAAAAAGAGTCCGGATGCTGAACATCTGCTTTGAAAAGCCGAGAAGACCTAACGCAGAGCTCTTCTCTTTTTTCCCTCCTTTGCATGGGAAGCACTGCATTGCTTGGTAAATCCAGCGTGTGAGAGGAAGATGCCAGCACATCAGGGCTGGCAGCAGCTCGCACAAGCAAGGCATCAGCAGCCACGTGCTGGTGGCAGCAGGAAGGGCTGGGGCTGGTGGCCCCTTGGGCAATGGGTCCCAGGGAGCCCAGGCCAGCGCCAGGACCCCGTGGGGATTCTTCCCTGAAGCGCTCCGAGAATGAAATACTCTTTGTTGTTCTGGAGCCTGAAACTTCTTTCCTTTCGTCAGAAGTTGGTAATTGGAAAGCAGCAGCTTAGGCCTCCCGAACAGAAAAAGCTGAATATTTCTACATTTAGAAATGTTTTTGAAGTTCGGATTTTTTAGAAGCAAAGCCCTGAAATGTTCAGTGAAAGCCTTTTCCGTGGGGAAAATCTGTCTGAATAGACAGTTCTGAACAAGCCTGTAATTGGCATGAAGTAAATAAACAGGTCTTGCTTATCAGTATCTGCAATAAATTTTGTGAAAAATAACATTCTAAGATACAGAGGCATATCTCTTTTTTGATAAACACCTCTACAAGTGGCACATTTCCCCTCCCTCAGGGTTTATCCTTCCCTGCTCATTATGTTCTGTATTCATCATCAGAGAGTCGTATCTCCTCGTAATTTAGATAGTGCAGCTGATAGTGTTATGTATGGCACGGTTGCAAATGGAAGTTCGGCTTTGATTTCCATTATGCATTACCTTGTCTGACTCCCTTTTATTGTGCAGTGGAGTAAATGACCTCCCAGATATTCAGGTTCAGATGTGGATGTGTTGGTAAATTCGAGTCTTGAAATTTCCATCCAGTGATAAAATGGAATAATAAAAAAATCACTTTCTTCTGCTAATACCTGAGCTCCTTTTGGCTGTCACAGCAGCATTATGACTAGATTGTATTTTGTAAAATATAAGCATGGAATTCAAACGATGCGTGCTGGTTTCTCTTGTTGCAAAATAATACAGCATAGGCAAGAAAAAAAAATCAGTAGATGAGTTGTTCTACTTTTATTACTATTAGTTTTATATGAACTTGACAGATGATTGTTGGTATCAAATTTGTCAAGTATAGCATTTAATTAAATAGCCTTCCACATACCAGTGTTGAACATCACCTTGAATAAAATTACTTGTCTCGGATCCAGGCTGGAAGGGTATTAGCAGACAGGAACAGGTCCTTAATTGTGTAGTCATGTTGGTGTGAAGGCTGTCCCTGCTCCGTTCTCTGAACACTGGTGGTTGACATGCAGCCAGAAATGGCTGCTCGAAGCCCACAATTAGTCTTCTTGCTATGTAGTCCAGAACATTAACGTGGATGGAGAGGACTCGGCTCCCAGCTTGGAGCTGCATGGCCAGAAGACCCACCCGTGAGTCCGACTCCAGCACACTTGCTGTGGTTCCCTGCCTCGTCCCCCCCCCAGCAGCAGGGCCAGGGGAGCGTTGGCAGCTGCCAAATGAACGCCCGAGTGGCCACAGCGAGGGGAACTGCCAGCAGCTCTTTGGCACTTTGTCTTGTCCTTCACCGCAGTCATTAGTTTGGGCACACAGAGGGGCAGGAAACGCTGCGGTGCCGCTGTCCTGGGAGCAGAGCCTGAGCCTGGGGCCGTGCAGGGAGCAGGAGGGCTCAGCAGGGCTGCAGAGCAGAGCGGTGGCTGGTGGGGCTGCCAGGACGGCTGTCTTCTCTGTGCCTTTGTGAGTCCATCAGGGTATGTGGCATTTCTCCGTGTCTCAGTGGGTTAATTAATTAATGGACCTGATGATGGAGCTTTGTATTAAAACACAAACTGCATATAAACTGCTCTGTGAATGCTGCCTGAGAACCCTTGATGCCACATTACAGAGCCCAGCATTTTGTTATTACATTGGATAAATGTTATCATGTTCGTCTGTTGTAGAAATTTATCTAGTTTACACTGCAACTGAGAAACATTAGTTCTTTAAACTCAAGTAATTTTTCTTTAGAAAACAACTACCCAATTACTAGCATTACTTATTGGATTGGTTGCTTTCTCTATTAAATGGGACACAGTGCCAATCAAATCAGATAATTCAGCCACAAAATCAATGGCACCACATTTACTCAATCAAATACATTGCTTAGTAAATTATATCCATATGAAATTAAATAGATGAATGTACTCGCTGCACACTGGAATTGGGCTTCATAATTTTGGCACACGCAGGTTAAAAATAAGGAAATCGATGAGCAAGAGAGAATGTATTTGACATCAGTCACTGCATTTAATACATTAATTTCTTCACTAGATTAATCAACTATTGATCATCCTTCAGCTTTCCGGGAAGCTGAGCCATGTGATTGCTGTTTGCTGAGCTCTGCCCATCAAAACCTCTTGGCACGGGGATTAAACATGCCCCAGCCTCTGCCTCCTGGTGGAGGCACCCTGGGGTCTGAGTACTGTATGGACCAAGGACATGGCTCTGAGCAGCCTAATCCCAGCTGCCCCATCTCCTGCTGCTGTGCAGAGGTAAGCCTGGTTTTTTGGCCCAAATATTTGCCTGGCCTCTCAGGTGGACCTGGCGACCTTTGCAGAGCTCTCTGCTGCAAGCTCAGTGTGCCAGCACGCAGGCTACCAGTGTAAAGCCCTTCTGGGATATGTCATTAATCATTCAGCTTCCAAATGAGCCTGGATAGCTGAACTGTAGCCCACCTAACACAAACCACAGGCACGTGGCGCAAACTAAAGTAAATTCAGTGGGCTTGTGGTTGCCAATGTGGAGCCAGTGGGCCATGATCTCTTTTTAAATCTGCTTACTGCTTTTCTGATGGCACCACAGAAGGATTTTTCTGGATGCTGCAGGTACTGAGAGCAGAATCAGGGTCAGTCCTTCCACAGTGCAAATGGAGACTTGATCCCTGCCTTTTCCACTCCAACGTGAAGTGCTCATAAACGGCTTGAATGGGAAATTGAAGTGGCATGGCACATAAGGGGAGGGCAAGAAATCATCATATGTTTGTAGACAAGTGACAATTTCTAATCTCAGCATTGTGAAGCATCTGATTTACACCAGGACTGCTTATCTTTATGCCATTGCTAACCTCTAGCTTCCCTTTCTCAGCACCGTGCCAATAACACAGCTGTTGTTTGTCTCTGATAAAAGAAAAAAAAAAGGATGGGGAGGAGGAGGGAAGAAAACATTATAAAAATACATTGTGAAATGCCAAAATAGAAATCGTCAAAGCGTGTGTCCTACTTTAGAACATGCTGATGCAAGTAAGCAGAGAGCAAGTGCTTCACATTTGTAACTGAAGTTGGCTTGTAAGAAGCATATATCCCTCCTGTGCCCTGAAATCAATTCTACAAGGCTTAGGATTGCACAGGTTTGAGTAGAAGATGACAAGGGTGATAAAATTAATTAGCAAAGCAAGAGACAATCCTCAAGCTGGTTTGACTGGCCAAGTATATTACATATCAACAATGGCTTTATCTCCCCGACAAAGAGGGACACGCTTCCTGCTGAAGGTTATCACAGGTGATGTGACAGGCGCAATTGTTTCCATTTCACGATTCTGCATGACGGAGCCAGACAGGTTATTGAAACAGTGATTTTCCAGCTAACACATGCCTGCCAGTCAAGTGAATTAGTAAATACAGGGCTCTGGTCACATCCCGAAGTTATATTAAAACCAGAGATGAACTGGAGCAGTTTGTCATGGCCTTCTTGCTCTCTCCCCTGTCTCCTCATCCATTCGTGCTCTGCACTCAGCCAAATTCCTGGGGCAAAAATGTTGTGTCTGAGATGTTCTGCATCTCCAGCTCAGCTCCACAGAGCCAGGCTAAAACCAGTTCAGGGAAGTTACTTGGCACAAGGGACTGCCCATGTATGTTCTTACAGATGGCACTACAGGTGTCTTTCTGACTGTGTCAGCCCATGGACTTGGATCCCTACGAATATTCGGGGTTTGTACAGCACAGCAGAGACACGCAAGCAGAGCTGAGAAGACACAGATACCCTGTAAGTGCCTACAGTAACTTACAGTAATATTGTTAACAATTAGCGTGGCTGACTAGCACAATTAATAATTCATCACCGTAGGGGCTTGCATGGCCTTTTTAATCCAGAGGAAAGCAGACAGGAAGGAGACGGTTGTCTTTAATTACAAAAAAACTACTTATGGAGAGATAAATAAGGACCAAAGTTTGTTACTTTTTTCCCTCAGTAACTGCCTTTTCTAGGCATAGATGATGCAGATTGGAGTAAGCCTCCCTGGGCTAGGAAGGGGGCACTGCAAACAGCACAGGGCCATGAGATTACCTGGTGGTACGACTCATGCCACCTTGCAGGGTATCAGTGAGTGCATACAGACAAAGACTTTCACTCCCTGGCATTTTCCAAAGATTCAGGCTCATGGGTGAACTAACACAGGTCTGTGTCTGCTCATCTTAGGTTATTGAAATGATTCGGTGGAGAATCTGCAGAAACTAAGCCGGCGGAGGGCCCCTGCCTGTGATTCCCATTCATTTATCTCAGCTCTCTGACACAGCAGCCGCACGTTGACTGGCTCATTCATCAATAACCCGGTCACACTGGAGCCCGTGTAAGAACACCATTAAAATTAGCACAGACAGATCTCTAATAATCACAGCTACTCTTGGAAGAAACAAAGCATCTTTCTTTCCGAATGCAGAGCCGGTAAATGAGAATAATCCGTATCTTGATGTGAATTTCCATATAGATGTCTTTTTTTGTAGAAAAGCTTCCCATGCAGGGATACAGACAGGTAGATTTGGAGTCAGGAAGCCCAGCCCTTTTCTGCTACCTAGAGGTGGGCCATTAGGAGGCGAGGGGGCTGCAAACACACTTCTCATGCTGATGAGGTAGAAACCCCACGCTGGGAACAATCTGAGGTGTGCATGCAATGGGAACTTCTCTGCGAAATGCAATCCTTTCTTGGCTAGGTAAATCACCTTTCATCGTCTGTGCGTGTGGAAGAATCATCAAAAATAGATGGATGGGAGGGCACAGCAGGTCCTGCACCAGCAGGAGCCCTGCGAGCTGAGCCAGTGGCTTCATGTTCAGATGCTGAGGTTCATCCTGGACATACGTCCTTCACAGGGTCCCATTCCAGAGCATCCCACTACGGCCAAGAGGGCAGGTTTCACAAAGCGAAGCAGGCTCGTTCCTTCTGTTCCATATAACACTTTTTTTTCAGTGTGTCTCTGTTCATTGACTAACTGTCCCCTTGCGTTAGGGAGAAGCAGCCTTCCGTACTTCGCAGATCGCGTTCTGTCTGCCGAGATTGTTTGCTCGTTTGTGCTCTATTGACATACGAGTCATAAACTTTAATGGTCAAAGGGAGTACATCGGAAACCAAAGACTACAGAGCAGAGCTGCTGCTGTCCAGACAGAAGAGGGCAATGGAGAAGCCCTCAGCTTCTGCTGCAGTAAACCCGAGCTGCAGGGCAGAGGTGCCTGGGAGGCAACCGCTGCTGACTCTTGGAGTTGTTCAGAAAATCCCCCTGTGCCAAACGCTCCTGCTGCAGAGCTGTTGAAAGGAAACATGTGAAGGCTGGACCCTGAAACCCAAATCTTTGAAGTTCAGAGGAGTTATCCTCCATTTCACAGAGAGTGGCCCAAATTCACAGTGGGATGATGCTCAGGAGGCAGAGGAAGGCACTGGGGAGAACTGCAGGTATCTGGGGAACTGGGGAACAGTTTCCAAAGCACCTGTGTCTCAGGAGGTGGCGTCAGGAGCATGTGAGTAATTAGACAGTGATTAAACTTGAGCTAAAAGCTTCCAGTGTGGTTTTGAATCCCAGATTCAGGCACAAAGCTCTGCGTGGTGTGCACACCTGCAGACATTTAGCATGGTGGGGAGTAGCACCCCTCGGGCAGCAGCAGTGACTGTCCCTGGCCACCTCTGGAGCAGGAATAGATGGCACATAAAGACTTCTCCACAAGAAGGTGCAGTAAGGGAAGCTCCTCTCTGCCAAGCCTGAGGCCTCCTTCACTTTAGACAAGCTTCTTTATTTTAACCCCAAATCACAACTGAGCCAGTAGCCTGAGGAGAAGGGCTCCGTACCCACCATACCTGAGTTTGCTGTCCCTCTGCTGTTCCGTCCTGTTTTATTTTTCCAAAGAGGAAAGCAGAACGGCCTCTCCAGAGTGCAAAGTACCTACAGAAGAGAGCATTTGTGTACGGCAGGGCTGAGACCAGGCTGGCACAGGTGTGTGTGTGTACAGAGGGATTAGCACGTACATCCTCACCCACGTAATCTTATTTGTAAATCTGAACGCAGCGTAAGGAGCACAACTCTGCAGAGAGGACTTCTTAGCTAATTGCCACAGTTTTGTTCGGTTGACTCTTTGGCAAGATGCCACGTGCTTATCAAAACAATTAAAAGCCCCAAATCCCACAGTTGCCATGTAGATTTATTAGATATTTGGGGTAAAAATGTCGCCACAGAGCTCTGGTGGCTTTTTCCGAATGTTCCCCCTGTCTTCCAGGTGCAAGGCCTGAAACAGCAGGATATGACAACTTGTAGACCAATTTGTAGCATCACTGATAGAAATTATATAAATTATACATAAAGTGGCCCTCGAGGGACAGGATGCAGGTGTTCTGTTTGTTTTAACCATGCCTGTTGCCATGAGCAATGTGCAAGTTGTGCCTTGGTTAATACTGCTCAAGTTATTCTAGTTTAATTATTTAAAAATTTAGGTGATTAAATAAAAGTGCTTTGATTTCCAGAGATGGGGATCACATCAGCTTCAATGAGAATTGCAGTTGCTCAAACACTAGGCAGTTACAAGAGAAGGCTGTCTCTGGATTTAAACACTATCCTCAGGCACAGAGGGTGGAAAATGTGAGCCACTATCTTTGGTCAAATTTAACTACTTACTATAAATCGCAAGCACTAGGGAAAGACAAAGAAGAAGAGTATCAGAACAGATCCAGGATTGCTCGAAGGGATAAGAGCCTCTTACAAGCAGAACAGTCAAAGATTGTTCTCTTAAAATGCAGCTATGGCCTCATGCTGATATTAGGTTTATATTACAAAGGATTTGGTAAAAAGGCAAGAGTTTTTCCTTTTGCTGCTTTCATTTGTGTTGTGTAAAGCGCATCGTTTCATTCTGCTGCCTCTAATTATCAATCTGCCATGCTTTAAAATAAAAAAGAGCCATAGAACAATAATGGTTCTGGCCTTTGGGATGCTCCAGGACTCCAGAAGGGTTTTGCAGGGACTGTTTGCCCACTGGCCCCACAAATTACAAACCTGATCCCTGGCTCAGCCCAACCACCACAGCAGGAGTAGGGGCACGAGGCCGAGGGCTGTGCAGCTCCAGTAGAAATGCTGGTGGGAAAAGCCACCAGCGCCTGGCACCTCTCCGCCCTGCACCTCGTGGCTTTGCTGGTGGGATCCCAGAGCCTTCAACCCCACGCGTGCAGCGCTCCGCAGCTCCAGCACCGAGCCTCCGGCCTCCAGGGAGCCTCCTGCCTCGCCTGTGCAGCAAGCCAGCAGCACGAAGCAATAACCAGTGATGGATAACCTCCAAGGTGCTTCACCCGCAGCTTTTACAATGCTTAATGAGGTAAACTAATTGTAAATTGCGGCAAAATGGGAAACTTAATGACACTTCAGCTCTCAAAAGGAATTTAAATGCTGAGGAATTCACTAATATTTCAAGGCATCGGGAGGTAGCAGGGAAGCCCTGGCACTCACACATTTGGGCTTCCTGGGAACACGCGCCTCCTACCACACGTGCCTGATCTCCTCACACGTGGACTTGGTCCCTCCTGGAAACCAGATGCAAAAAGCCGTTTGCTCTTTAAATCAGAGATTCCAAAAGGTCTGGGGCTGTAGCACAGGACCAAGCAAACTGCTGCCTGTGACACCCAGCCCTGTTTGTAAGCCCTCCTGCCAGGCTGCTCCGTACCCTGCTCCACCTGGTGCAGGAGTCCTGACATGGAGCAGAGGTACAGCCAAAACAGGAAGCTTCTTGGCACCTGGCCGATTTCAGGAGCCAGGAACCTTTTCTCACTTTTGCTCTTGTGTTGAAATTTAACTAGCTGCCTGTCAGATTCCTGAAGGAGAATAAAATTACAGCTAAGAATCCTGAAATCCTGGAACAAATTCATGTCATATGTTCGTGCTGAAACTCTGCTGCTCTGCAGTTACACATCACCATGCTACCAAGTCTGTGAGAAACATGCAAACTTTTCATATTGTATAATATGAAATATTCATGTTGGCTTTGCAGCAGATGTCAATGGCTGCAGCAGCTCCTCCGCTCCAGGTTGCTTCCTCTGCTCCAGTGAAATTTCTTTATCTGTGTACAAAATTCGTGAAAGCTGTAGATGCTGTGAGTCCCAGACAAGCAGTGACCTTCCCTGGCATTTGAGATTCACAGCTCGGTTTGCTCCCTAGCTTTACTTTGCATGTCTGCAGTTCAGTAGCTGTAGTTCTGAGCTGTCGCCTGGCCAGAACAAGTGGTCAGCATAATGAAAAGGCTTCCCAAACTGGCCATGCTGGGAATGCTTCTCCTTTTGTATCACACTGGGAATGTCCTGGTTCCTCAGAAGGCTGCAGCAGCTCGCGTAAGTCCCTGATAAGACCCTGCTCATCCAGTTCAGCTCAGACCCTTACAGGAGTGATTGCAGAGATCTTGGATCCACGGAGGAAGGACTCTGGTTTTGTCCGTTCCCTTGCACAGCTTGATGAGATCTGTATGTGCCAGCTGGGGACATGTTGATGGAACTGCATGTGTGCAGCTGACCAGAGCCAACGTCAATGGAGCCGTGTCGGGTTTTTCCATCTGCCATCCTACTTGAGAGGAAATTTGGGCTGAGCTTTCAGTGAGCTGATGCAGAACCTCTCCCTGTCCTCCGATAGACTTAGTAAGTTTTGCACATTCAAATATTGACCTTTCATAAATCCTTCTCAGCCTCCCACTGAGGCTGCTGCTGCTGGGAGTGAAAGCAAGAGTTGGCAGGACACGAGCGAGCTGAATATCATTCTCCTTAAGCAGCTCTGAGATGTTCAGGGGCATAAAACCTTTAAGAGCTCCAAATGGCATTTTTCAACACGCTGCTTCCCTCTCGAAAGGTCAGATGGGAGTTAAACTGGAGGCTCCTCTTCTCTCCATCTTAATCAGCTAGTGCACATGCTTATCAAATTTCCCTCCTGTCTCCCGACTCTGATACAATTGATAGCCTGATCTGAATTCTCCCAGAGCTTCGCTGATGGAAAATCAACGCGAGGCAGAGCAGGGTGATGCCAGGCAGGGGAGATGGCCTGGGAGAGCAGCTATGACAGTGCCAGCTCTCCAGCTGCCTCTCTGACCTGACGGAGCAGCCAGAGCTAAGCTGCAGTTTCTTTTTATTCTGAGCACAGCCCTGCTTTTGTGTCCCTCTCAGCATCTGTGTGCCTCCCTCCCTTCCCAGCTGAGAACAGCTCGGCCTTGGAGCTCCCTCCTTAATGGCAGGGCCCTGCGGGTACAGGACAGACAGTTTTCAAGGGAACACCAGGCGTGGGTTGTGCCACAGGATAGAGAAAGGCTTAAGATGTAAAGGAATAGAAAAAGCAAGAGTGGTAGGTGAAATGGAAACAGGAAGGCGTAAAGGAAAATGGGAGAGGAGGCTCTCAGCACAGGTTGTTCGGCAGCAGAGAGAAGGAAGATTTTGGAGCTAAAGCGTGAAGCCCATTGAAGCACGGGGAGATGGCCTGGCACAAAGCAGCCACAGGTCCCCAGCACTGCTGTGACTTGACTTTCAGAGGACATAAGTTGGATTCACACCCTGTCCCTGTGCAAGAAATGCTGTTAATGCCTTCTCGCCCAGGGAAGTCCTTCCCTCCAGCAGGCAGATTGATGGTCACAGCCCTGACATTCAGCTCCGAGCTCGCTTCCACCCCAACGGCAGCATCTCTACCAGCATGTCGGATGAAAGCACCTGCACACAAAATCAAGCATGAATTAATAACACCTTCAGATTAAAAACAAAGCATGTCACAAAGCCAGCGTGTAACAGAGCTGTGACAAAGCAGGAGAGGTTCAGGAGTCTCCATGAAGTCTGTGCTTCACTCCTACCAGCTTTCAAAAGGAGAGATCATAAGAGAGGAAGGCAGCAGGATTTATTCCAGCTCTGAGTCACCATTCCCTCAAGCCAGAGGCTGCATCGAGAAGCAAGGGCAACAGCTCCAGCTGCCAGACATCCGCACAGAAAGGCAAGTCATTGCAAGAGCCGTGCGAAATTTGGATGCTTCAGCTGGCTTAGTGCTAAGCAGTTTCTGCCTTTATTTTATTCGCCTCCTGTACATCTCTGATGCTGTCCCATTCCATCTGGGATTTGCCCAAATTCCCATGATCTGCAGGGAGCACAAAGCTGAACCTTCTGCTCTTCTGTGAGCTGGAACAGGCTCTCGGGATGGGGAGCAGTAATGGTGAGGGGAATCGGCCGTGGTCTGCCTCTGCTCGCCACTTAACATCATGGCTAAGCTGAAAGTTTCATTAGCATTCTGCTAATGAGTCACTTCCAACGCTCCCTCCTTTCTCCCTCCTCCCTCCTGCTAATTACTCTCAGACGGATGTGCCGTCCTACCGCCAGTGACAATGATGAACCAGATATTTAGATAATCGCTTTCCAGGAGGGACCTGCCCTGCCGCTCCGCCTGCCCCAAAACCGAGAGTGAGCATAAGGGGAGGAGGAGGGAGGAGGAGACCCTCCGCAGCTCTGCCGGCAGCTTGGCTCCAACCCCTGGCTTACACAGCCGGCAGTCAGCTCCACATACAGCCTGTGGGCACCACTACCTGATACTGCCTTGAAGGGGTTTTTAGCATCCCACCCAGGGAAGGAAGCCCCCATCCCCAGAGCTAGTTTTATTCCCAGCTGCACCTCTGCTGCAGCAGCAGCTCCCTGGAAGAAGCTGATTTGAGGGGAAGACTAAGATTGCTTTCCAAGAGCAGAATCACTGCCTTCCTCCTCTGCTGATTTTTCCCTACCTGTTTTTATTAATCTTTCCCAGATACATTGGAGGCATGAGGTTGAACTTGTGTGCTCGCTCACCGTCAGCCCTGCAAGCCTTCCCCTCAGCTGTGTCCCTGAGCCCAACCTGTCTCCCATCCCTGCCACCCTGAGACCATCCGTGCTGCAGGCTGAGTATGGAAGCGTCCTGAACCCAGCTCACCCACCTCCAGGCTGCTCTTGCACATGTCCTTAAGGCTGTGAATGTTGAAGTCAAGCAAGCTTTGGGCAAGGCTGGGTCAGTATTCTGAGAAACATTGCTCTGTTTATTAAAGGAATTTTTAAAAAGTATTGCATTTGAGGTCAAAATTTGGCACACAAACACGTTTCCCATCACTGGTTCACCAGGCAGAACTCTGAAACTTAATTTACAGCAGCAAGTACTCACTGAAAAACTCTCTGTTAAACAGAAACAAAAATTCCCGTGAAATAGTCACGGAAATGTTTCAGCCAGCCCAAGCCCTGAGTCTCCGAGAAAGAACAGCGGGATGGAAGTCAGCGGGGAAGGAGCTGGGGTGACCGTTCCCAGCCATATGTGCATACTCATGAAGGAGGTGCAGAAAAGGACAGATTTGGCTGCTTAACTGCGTGTTCCAGCCCTCGCCAGGTGGAGAAAACATTTGTTAAGCCTCCTAAAGCTTCCACCTTTGCAGAAAAGTCCTTCCAATCCACGAGTGTGCCGGGCTGAGGGTGAAAGTCCTGCCTCTATTTCTGGGGCAGGATCTGTCATTCTGCTACCCCTGGTCGGTGCCAGTCTGCTCAGCTCCTTGGATGCAGCCCCGCTTGCTGAAAGCAGATGCTGTGCCCAGATTTCTTCTGCTGTTGAATCTCAGCTGTGGTTTGGCAGTTTCACATTGATTTAGTGTTTTTCTATCTCTTTCTGTCATGCCATCCCTCCTCTCAGGTGAGCTGGCCACATTTTCCATCAGCTGGTAATTCATCCTGATGTTTGCATTCCCATTTCTTTCCAAAGCACCACAAATCACGCTGCTTCTCCTTCGTGCAAATAGCAGCTTCCCCAGGGAAAGGTTGCAGAAGAACACCCAGGGAGTGGCATTTGAGTTCTCTGCCTGCCTCAGAAGGAAATCATTTTAAAATGGGAAAACCTCTGATGATGTTAATCGGTTATTTAAATATTTGCTGTGCTTGAGGCTGTGCTTTTCAGAGTCTAGAGGGTAGGAAATAGCACCAGTACTGTGGTGCTGGAAAGCCTGCGTGCTCGCGGAGCTGTGACAGCACCGCTCCAGCGCCGCTGCTGGCAGGGCTCCGAGCACCCCGCGCACCAGGGCTCGCAGCCTTCCGGAGGAATCCTTTCCCCGGGAAGTGACTGCAATATTTAAAAAGTCAAGGTGTTGCATTATGTGTCAGGAGTGGTCGAATTAAGTTAATTTGACCTTTAAACTCCATTTTTTAATCCCTTGCTTTGGCATCCTGTATGATTTGCATTCAACTCTACTGACACTCAGCCTAACAAATGACTTTCTTTCCAAACTGCCTTTGAAGTATCTGAACTTAATGGACTATAACATTTATGAACATCTGAGTTCTTCTCTCAGCAGCTGCACTAGGTTATTGATGATCTAATTGAAATGCTGGCAAATATATCCCAGCAGTATATGGGGAGCAACAGACTACACGGCAAGACCCAAGAGTTCTGGAAGCGTATGTTTTTCATGCTATTCATTAGGAGCAGGCAGTATATCTTCAGCTTTGTAAAAATAACAACAAAGAGCAGAGTAAAGACACCAGAAGCAAAGAAATCCACCTGCAGGAAAAAGGCGAAGATTTGCTGATCCTCCGTGGGTCCCTCGTCAGCTCAGCCGCACAGGAGGATGGAGGCCAACCTTTACAAGTCGGATGCCCGCTGGAACCTGTGATTTATTTGCAGCAAGTAGCCAAAGGCAGCTTAGCTTACTTAGGGTACATTCACTTTCCTGCCTGCCCGGTATAAAATGCACGAACGTGCTGGACAACTGGGTACCAAAAACTGGGTTTTCCCACTTTCTCTCTTCTAAGCCCCACGGGGGTTATCTGGGCTGGAAATGTCCTAATTGGCCATAAGCTGCTTGTGTGGCTCCACAGAAACACAGCTGGCACACATTTCCTCCGAGAGTTAAATACCTTGAAGTTTAGAAATGCCCATTTTCCTAGTAACGTCTGCAATTTCATTGCACTCAATATTTATCCAGCAACCAGCTGATAGCAACTTCTTTGCTCTACACTGATTGGCACATAATTAAGCAAAGGAAAGAAAGTCATAATGTTTAGCAGCAGCATCACTCGAGTGTTCAACAATGGCAGGAAAGATATGAACACTGCTACTAAAAATAAATAGGGAATGTCTTATTAGGAGGTGTATTTAGTTCCTGTGCAGTGAATAGCTTCAGGCAGTCCATTCCCTTCCATTTCATTTCATTTGATAGTATCCGATTTACACCAGGGATGAAACGGGAAGAAAAAAGGATATTGAAAAAGAGGAGAAATTTTCGACATGAAAATAAAGATGAGGAGAAATCAAATTTGTATCTTAGAGCAGATGGAGGCTGAGCCATTCCTGGCATCATCCACACAGCTGGATTCCCCCTCCTGGTCCAGGCTGGCTAAAAGACTGAAAAATGAAAAATGCAAATGAATTCTCTACACCTTACTGGACATACAGAAATGGAGGGTGCCACTCAAAAGGCAATCTCTCCAAAACATTTAAAAACATTGTGCAATTTATATCTCGTGCTTGACAGAGCATCCAAAAGTAATTTCGACACTGTGTACCAGTGCCACAGCTCTCTGCCGAGGGTGCCAGTCAGACTGCAGTGCTGCTGTATAATTTCCCTTTCCTCTCCAAGCTGCAGTGCTTTAAAATGTAATACGAGTTGGCTGCTGGCCTCTCATTTCTGCTGGAAAATCTGGCTGTGCCAGCATGTGTAAGGTCAACAACACAAAGCCTGCTTATTAACTGGAAATTTGGGGGATCTAGTGCCAGAAAATAGCTTTCAGCCTTTGTGAAAATGAAGAAAGAGGTTTCAGGGCAATGGTTTGCTACAGAGGAAAATCAGTTTTGAGCATATTTCATTGACCGCCTATTGCATATATCTGCCTGCCTTCCTGAGCATCAGCAGCTATGGCTTATCCTAACGGGACATTCAATTAGGCCTTTCTAATCTAAGCATAAAGAGCATAAAGCTCCTCTGAAGCACATTACACGTACCTACAGCACTGCCATCACACAGACCAGCTGGGGATGGTGTCCCACAGCCCCCCAGACCCACCAGGAATCACCACGCTTCCCCGAGCTATGCTCTGGCTCCTCACTGCCTTACCTCCAGGCGTTTTGTTACCAATCGATACCATTTGGGGCTGAGTCACACAAGAGAAATTCCTGGCTTCTTTCAGAAAAAAAGAAAAAAAAAAAGGTTTCAACTGTGCTCCCACGGATATCCAGTCTTTCCCACCTGGCTCGCTAGGCACAGATTTACTGTTGAGCAGGTAAAGCCTGAGCACTAGAAGCAGGGTTTTATTTCCCCTCCTTTCCACTAAGTGGAAATTTACAGCGAGATTGTTGAGTATGAGAAATCTTAGCAACTGGGCTGCGATCCAGTAAGGTATTTAACTGCGTCCTAAATGCAGGAACGTATATAGCTCCTCTGCCTTGTATAACGATACGTACTTAAGTTTATGCACGCGTCCTGGTAGCTCACTTTGGGGCCACTGGAGTTTAAGCAACAAGGTTTCTAACGTGAAAACTGGAAGCAAGTATTTCCCCTCATTTATCATTTTAGTTTGAAACGGGGTTTCAGGAAAAGTAATCTCTGGGTGCTAACAAGCTGAAGTGCTCCCATGCATCAAAAACTTCTTTGTTTATTCATTGCTGGTCTCACATTGGTTTTAGGTAGAAGAGAGAGAGCCAAACCACAGGCTTCTCTCACAGATCCGTATGGAGCAGTCAGCAAGATAAAACAATCAGTTGTTTATCTTACACAGACTTCATGCATGTTTTTTAAGGCTAAAATTCCTTTTTTTTTTTTTTTACAACTTTTAGCCTTTTTTGACCCTTTTTTGACCTTGAAGTCTGTCCCTACTCCTGCCGCAGCGGTGTTTTAGGAAATGGACAGTAGTTCACAAAATTAATTTCTGCAGTTCCCAGAAGAGGTGAAAGGATTTACACTTTGGATGATAAGAAAAGGGCATTAAAGCAACAGTATTCCACTAATTTTGCAAATAGATTTTGGATAGAATGATTAACATTTCCACTCCTGGCTAATGTATCATGTAAATTCTGATGATAACACAGCTCCCCTCTCTCTTGAGCTGTTAAATGATTTCCTGAGGCTCCTTGCAGAATACATGCTTCATTTAAATCCCCTCTCCTACTCTCTTGCAAATAATGAATACTAGATTCATTCCGTGGATTTGTCACTTAAAATTTCTATTAAGAACGGGAGTTTTATGTTAAAAGCGTAGGAGTTTTGGACCAGTTAGCACAAGCTTTGACAGTGCTTCATTGGTTCTGTTGTCATACTAAACAGTTAGTGAGACTTTCAACCTAATTAGCTTTCCTTTGTAAGAACAGACAGACACTGGAAACAATAGCACCCTCTGATCTGGGATTTGGATGCATTTGGGCTAGGAAATGAGCACGCTGAAGAGATAAGGCAGATTAATAATACAGAAGGGATTTCTGCAGACCATTCTGTCAGTCTCGCTTTGCCTGGTTTTTTGTGGGCTGAAATTCTATTCTGATTTGAAGTTATGCAAAAAATGAATGGTATAAATCATGGTGTAAATCAACCGATGGAGCTTTGTCTAGGTCAAAACCAGAGGGAGCCTGGGAGCCTGGTTTCTCTCCAAACATATAAATCATCCTAAAGTGATTCCAAGCTCACTGGGATGCTTCATGAAACTTGGGAATATTCCAGCAGACCTGGCACTCGTCCCAGTGTAGAATGGAAGTTCCTTAAAATTAGATAAATTTCACTTCAAATTTCACTTGTTTTCAAGATTCTAGCTACAAATTTCTTGACCGCTTCTAAATGCGACTTAGAAGATTCACGTAGAAAAGGCAGAGATCCTCGATACAGATTTCTGTTTTCTGTTTAAGAAAAAGTGCACAGGCACAGGCATTTCGTACCGGGATGCTGATCGACCTCTATTCCAGCAGCAGCTCAGGGGAATGTTAAACAGCAATTATTATTGCTAAAAATAATGTTAAATTCCACAGATTTGGATAACTCGCCATCCACAAACTGCAGAAGAGCTGTCCAAGGAGGTTCCTAGATCATTAATATTGAATTTTCATAAATCTTAAAAGACTTGGTAAAGTTCAGAGGCTCGGAATAAGATGAATGCTGTGCTTGTGTCGAGAAGGGGAAGGAGTGGTGGGATAGTAAGGGTGGCTCTGTGCAACATCCAGCCAGCATGGAAAGAATGGAAAGGCCTTCGTTAGGGAAAAATTAAGCAATTGACATGGATGGGCTGGAGCAGGCACTGCCCATGGTTATCCCATTGCGGGGTTGTGGCACCCAGAGCAATCCCTGCACCTCGCACCCTTTCTCCACCAAGGGAGTCGGGGAAGTTTTGTGGCAACACCACAACCTCTGGCAGCGTCTCCCAGCCGTGCCAGCTCCTTCTGAGGTTCCCCCATCGCTGCTGCGGGGGCTTACATTACGGTTTCATGTACTGAAATATCAGACAATTATTTTTTTTTTACAACATTTTTTCGTTCCTAAGTGAACACAGCATGTTTTCTGATCTGCATTTCCCTGCTTTGATCATCTGTTCTGCAGATCAGTTTTCATGTTTAGAGGTACAGCAGGATATGTAATGAATGCAAATGTAATGCGTTCAGAGATAAATGTCTAGACTTCAGAGCCTAATCCTCACAAATCTTACACCCCGATACAATGTTTTCATATTTAATACATTCTGAGGGATTTTACTTTTATAAATAATGAACTAATCTCATCTTCAAGGCATCACTTTGCAGTTTAGGCATAAAAAAAAAAAAGCATTACTCCGCGCTCAAAAAATCTATTTTAACCAATATTAACTGATACCTCCCCCCAGATAAAGGCTTCTGCAGGTTTGTCAGGTGATTCCTTTTGAATGAAAGTGTGCTGGAAAATTACATTGCAGGGGGCAGGGTAAGAGCTGGGATAAGGAGACACCAGGGAGGAGGAATACATGAGCTTTGCAGGCAGGATTGCCGCTCACGGTTGAAGCCGGGAATCCCATTCCTTAAGCCCTGGGCTTTGGGCGAGCAGTGGCTGAGGCTCTCCTGCTCTGCCTTTCCTGGAGCCACAGAAATTAATCTGTAGAGAAGGAGCGCAGGTAGGCGGGAGCGATGATTTGGGTATTTTTCCAAAGTGTCGGGTGCCTAGACAAGATTACGATCTTGTCTTCATTAGCGTACCCGTGTAAGGTCATGCTCGGGAAGCAGTGGCAGCACTGATGCAAAGCACTCGGTCGTATGCATGAGCTTGCACACCTCATCGGGTAAGGGCTGCGGAGCAGAGAGTGCTGATACCCTGACAGCGAGCAAAGCAGGGAAATGCAGGCTCCCAGCCCCATCCACAGTGAGCACAGCTGCACCCACTGCCCAACCTGCCACCGCAGTAAACGTGGAGAAGTGGCCTGAATGATTACCGAATAATCTGCTGTCTGCCATATTGCACTGGGTAATAATTAGCAGCTCTAAACGTAATGCTGGAATCGCTGTGTAGGTTGCAAAAGAAATGAGGCAGAAAGTAGTCTTGATTGCTCAAGACCATATGGCTCTGCACACCACACAGGGAAACCAGGAGAGAGTGCAGAAAGCAGGGCGGGTGTCGTGGGAAACCACCTGCAACTCCCCTGGCTCCCATGCAGCGAGACACACCAGAAACAACGGGCTGGAACTGCAATAATTGCAGGCAGTGTACCTGTGAGCTCTCCCCTGGACCCACCTCGTATCCCTTATGTAGGCCACTTGTTTCCATTGGAAAACGTGAAATGGATTTTCCTGGTGCCCATTAAAGGCTGCAAGAGGAAGGAAATGTTCTGCAAGTTGTGTGTCGGTGCTTCCCTGAGATCTCCTTGTTCTCCCTTTTGAAAAGCAAACCAAAAGTGACCGTTCAGAAGTGGAGCTCTGGTGGCTTTGCATGATAGAAGCAAAGGAGGAGCTCAATCACAGTGCTTTGAAACTCCCCATCACTTCTCCCTTTCCCGTTTGCTGCAGCAGTGCCGGCTGCTCTCCGTACCCACACGAGTGCTGTCTGTGCTCCCGGTGGTGCTGCGGGGTGTCCGGCAGCAGTGCCTTCCACCACCACCACTGCTCTGTGGCAGAAGGTCTCGCTTCTCCCCAGTTCCCACTGAGTCCTCACTGAGCCCCCCAGGCTGCCAGCCGGCAGCTGTCCATCCGCACACACATTGAAATACCTGAAAAGTTGAGAATGAACTAACGTGAATACTTCTGTTCAACAAGGACA
The DNA here is from genome assembly GCF_963932015.1 of Anas acuta. NCBI lineage: Eukaryota > Metazoa > Chordata > Aves > Anseriformes > Anatidae > Anas > Anas acuta. The sequence goes on from NC_088999.1 coordinate 5,961,380, forward strand.
GATTAATATTATTGTTTTGCAAAAGTGAGGCAAATACTTCTTTGCCTAACTAATATTTTAAACTTAAAATATCTGATGATTAGTTTTCGCAGGGAGCTTGGATCCCAGGGCTTGAGGTTTTGTTCCAAGTAAAACCAGGTGGAAGAGATAATTTGCTCTCAATACCATGTCAGTGTAATTTTGTTTCTCTGAAAGCCAGCAGAGGTTTTTATTTTTCCCAGCTTAATGGTGTTTCAGTGATTTAAAATAAGTGCAAGGCATCAAGCTTTTATTTCAACAAGCCTGGAAAGTCCCAGAAGTCAGGGTGTTGCTGCTCAGCACTGGGCACGGGGCACGTCGGAACCCGGGTGCAACCCAGGCAGCAGCAAGCGAGGTGGTCGGGGAGGGCACGGGGATGCATGGAGCAAAACCAAACCAAAACAAAAAAGGACAAAACAAAACAAAACAAAACAAAAAACACAACTCTTTGGAACAAGAATGTCTCATTTAGTTTTTGTCATCTCAGTGGCAGGAACACAAGCCTCCTTTTACTACAGTGAGTCCCCAGATCTATCCGCCAGGGGGGAGAGGAGTGTCAGGTGTGAGAATGTTTGTGGAGAAAACTGCTGACAGCAGGATTGCTGCATTGCCATCCCCGCACGTAGATCCCACCTAATAGCATCCCCAGAGAGGAGCAGGAGCCTGTCGCTCCCCGTTTCCCTGCGCAGACACAGCCGCATGGCTCCTGCTCCTGCCAGCTCCTTGAGAGCAGCACGGTCCATGGAGAGGATTTAAAATAATTGACCGTGGCAAGAGAATGTTTTTAAATTGGTAGCAGAAGCAAGCCTGGATTGTTTCCAGGTCAGAGAGAAAAACAGGTTTCTCCCAAGCCTGAATATCTCTTGCAAGATTTTCTCCTGCTGCCTCGCAAGGGAACCAGCTCCAGCACCCCTTCCCCAACCACGTGGGATGATGGAAACAAGGTTTGCCTTCTCCTTGCTGCTGTGGGGAAAGCAACAACATCCCCCATGCAGCAGAGCCCAGGATTGTGCTCAGGGAGTGCACATCCCTTTGTGCCCGGTGCTGTTTTCCCACAGCAGATTTTGGAAACTGCCATCGCCGAGCGCGGTGTCTGGGAAAGCAGCGCAGCGGGACAAACACAGCTCGGGGGGTGCCAGCATCGGGACCTCGCCTGGGAAGCTGCTGAAGGGCCTGGGGAATTTGTCTCTGCAGAATGCTGTTACGGACTGTCTGCAGCCACCCTGGGTTGTTCTCTCTCCTGCAGAGAACAGGTAATTTTCCAGCAATTGCCAAATGATCTAATCCAGGCTCAGTTCTTTGGGGACTGCTCAGCTCCAGCTTCGCAGCGCGTGGAGCAGCTCGGTGCTGGGTGCAGTGTGGGAAAGCTGCGAACAGGTTTCAGCCCGCCTGGTAGCCTGATCCCTCCTGCAAGCAGGAGAAAAGCAGAACAAAAATGGCATAAGGCACAGATGGAGGCTCGACGAACACCGAGGCAGCAGGTAGCAGCAGTACTGAGCGCGGCACTACCAGGTTCACCATGTCCCCAGAAGACAAGAATCGCATGAGGAGATTGCTCTGAAGTTCTTCGGTGGAGAGGCAATGGAAGGAACCAAACATCTGAGCGTGTGCCTCTTACAGGGCCACTGAATGATCCCCTTGAGTGCAAACATCCCAGCACCTTCTTGTCCCCCAAAATCCTGGCATTGTCTTTTCTGGGCTCCCCTGTGCTCCTGAACTGTGTTCAGCAAATGGGGTTCAAAGGGACCGAGGCTCCAGTTCAAGTGCCTTACTCAAACGTTACTCATGTGAGTAGCCCTCTGCATTTTGTCAGGCTGCTCCCAGGAGTGGCTGTTTGCACAGTTAAGCCATAATTACTTTCTCCTCTTTCTACAGTCAACCTCGAAGCACTTTTTTGCAAGGGGAATTGCTATTCCCTTGTCAGGAGATGGGATTCCGGTGTAATTGAGAGAGAAGCAGCAGCCTCTGCTTCTGACCAGAGCTCTTCCTCCCTGCCTCCCTCCCTCCTACTCACTATTGTGTGGGAAAGAGAAGCCCTCAAGATATGCTGGACAGACTCTTGGAAATAACCTTTTTCATCTCAAAGATCCTGCTGAATTTTAGATTAAAAAGGAAGCTTTTCTTTCAATAATGTATTTCCCCCTTGGCTCTCTGGCTATCAAGTAACTTTCCCTGAACTGAAAGCTCAAAAGATGAAGCTTCCCCAAATTCAGATTCATGAACTGAATCTCATACCTCCCAGAAGCCTGGCTGGAGAGAGCAAAGGCAATCAGTGCATGAATTTCATATTAAGAAGAATAAATAAAGCACAACCTCTTCTATTTTATTCTTTCTGCCCATGCAGGTGAGACGAGGTTATTAAGCATCATTTTAAATGAGCACATCTGGAAGGAGAGGGTCACCCAGCTCTGGCTTTGTACACCCTGAGCTGCTCCTGCCTCCAGCTTAGCGGGACGGCTGAGCCTCCACAATCAGCTGTGTTTGGCCTGGGAGGGGAGCTTAAAATCCGGCATTGCATTGTGGGTCCAAAGAAGAGAAGAGAATTTGAATAATCCTCCCCTTTGGCAATGCCCTTTCCAGATCCTTAAATCTTTGAAGAGCACTGACTTGAGTGGTCGGGGCCAGCCAAGCGAGCCCACACCAGATTGCACCGGGTGTTTGGGGCCAGGCGTCCGCCCCGCAGTGCCCTGGCTGCTGCGCAGCACCAAGAAGACCTAGTACGGTGTCCAGTGTGTAGGTGGGTGAGTGCAGAACCTGTGGCAGGTCTTCAGCAAATAGGAAATGCTGAAGAGGTTTTCCAAGAGCTAAATCACTTTGGAAAAGGAAAGGCTAACTTTGCTGGAGGAGCCCAGCAGTGACCCCACCTGCAGGAGCTGAGCCAAGATCCCAGGAAGGCAGTGGTGAAACGGCCCTTGGGGTCACCTGCAAAAACGCTGCCCAAAGCCCAGTCCAGACCATTTATGATACAATACAGCTTTGCTGGTGACACGTCTGAGGCCAAATATCATACATTCAGACCACACTGTGCAGCTGCTGTGTTTACTGCTGTTCTCAGCTACGCCTGGAAGTCCGTAGCCAAATAACGTGTGCAGGTTTGTGTGTGTGTGTGCACGGGCATCTCGGCACGCACCTCCCTTAGAGCAACCGCACGATGTGAAATGTATAATAAAATAGGAAATAAACCTCCATAGAATAAATGAATTGCTCAAAGATGCCTCTCAGTGAATGATTTAACATACTAAACATAGCCCTGTTGCATTACTCATACCTCTCCTGACTAAGTGCATTCAGTGCTGGCTGAACTAAATTAAAACTGAAGCCTTTAATGAGCGAAGTGCCACGCTGGCTGTGATGGGGACCTTTCCCACATAAACAGATTTATCCCAGCTCAAGTGTGTAGCTTCCTGGCAGGTACTGGAGGTATTTTTTTATTAGGGCGCATTACTTCTATGGGATTACATCTGTGTTTATACTCCTTTTTCACCGAGACAATTCCCTGCTGCTGCTCGCAGGGCAAACCTCTCGGCAGAGCCCGTACCCTGCAGAGTGCCCACCCCAGCCCAGCCGTGCCAGAGCACCAGGATCACATTCAGCCTTCAGGCTTTATTAATTGTTAAATGAAGGTACGGTAACACCTTCCAGATCCCCATAAATGCCTCCAGCCAGCACGCTGACAGCCTCCCCGTTTCTGCCTGACAGCTTAATGAGACATTGCTCTGCTCACGCCGACGTCTTCGGAGATCTCTCGAAGCAACGCCCCGCGCTCCACCAGGCGCAGCCCGACACTCCCAATCAAAACTCCTGCGGGCGTCGTGCCGCTCACACCGCCCTTCGGCACAGGAGACAGCTGCAAGGAGAATCCCTTTGTGGTTTTGCCTTGCTTTGTCTGTCAGCTCCCCCAGAGAGGATTTTCATCGAGAGAAACCGGCGTCCGGGGGAAGAGATAAGGAGATGAAGGTCGCACGAGCTGCAGGCTGTGCCGCTGCGGCGATGCGGTGGGCTTTGCTCTGCACCCCTGTGCCACCTCTGGGAGCTGCCCCCTGCCTCTCTGCAGCCCTGTGGGCTGCAAGGTCTGGGCTGGCAGGGCTCTCCGCACCATTTCAGTGCACCTGGGTGTCCCCTTCAGGCTAAAGCTCCAGCTCAGGCTGCAAGAAAGCGAGTCTTAGCGGGGCTGGCAATGTCAGTTCTTGGCTGAACTGATTCCTGCTGTAATTCCCCCAAGACCCATTGTTTTTCTATCATTATAGCTGTATAATGAGTACCTGTGAACCACAAATAACACTACAGCCTTTTATTTCCCCGTTAACAGCATATATGTAGCCGTGGAAATATCAAGCAGAACCGGCAGTCCTCTCTGGTTTTTGTCTAGGAAATAATGGAAAGCTCCTAGGGTAGTGATCCAACCTGCAATAAGGAGTTCCAGCAGCATGTACACCCAGGGAGAATATTGATGGCTTGATCTCATTTCAAGGGCTGTATTCTTGCACTTGGACACAGATAACAAAAAGGGTATGATCGATAGATGCTACTGGGGCTGGTTTGCAGGGCACTAATAGAGTATTCGCTACAAGACTTCGGATCATGTTAACATGCATGCATGCTGATTGCTTTTGTTTATACAAGCAGCACAAAGTAGGGAAAGGACCTGGAGTCTTTCTGCTTCTCATACTGCCTGACCCTAAACTGTCCGGACTGCATCTGCCGAGGGCAGGCAGAACAGACAATAATCGTGGTTCACTCCTGGCACAGGGTATTTTTGACATAATGGCAGCAGCCGACAATTTGCATCTCCATAAACGGAATGCACGATTCTAATTTATGTATGGAGCTAATGGATCGTTGCTCCTGTAATAAACTGCTCAGAGTGGGTAGGATTTATCAGCAAGTAGGTTGCCCTTTACACATTTTTATTTAATTTTGCTTTATTTCGTGAGGTGCCAAGTCAACAAATGATTAAATATGAGCAAATATTTCTCCACTGGAGTTTTATCAAGTTACCTAATCCAGTTAAGAGATGGAATGTAATTGCTTCTGAAAACAAAGCTTGTTTTCCACCAGGGTTCTCGATTAAAAAATAGAGCAAGAAAGGCTTTTCCCTTCTAAGTATAACAGGAGGCTACAAAGAATATTATCTCTGGAAAACAAATAGGAAACTTGTAGAGATAACGGGGGCTTTGGAGGGGATCTCAGAGGCATTTACAGTGATGCACCACGCTGGCGTTTCCTTCCTTCAGCCATGTAGGAAGCTGCCCCTGCCTGCTGGTGCTCAGCAGCCTCCTGCTGCGGGGCAGGACTTGGAGCCTGGACCCTGGGGCATTCCCTCCCTTTCCCCGTCCCCCTGAGCAGGGCAGGAGCAGGCAGCACGGCCCCGGTGCTGGGGCGCGTCCCGGCTCTGCGCCACGGCTGGCACTGCAGAACAGCAGCGCTTAAGAAGCCCATTGCCTGCCCAGCTGCTCTCCTCTGCAGCTTTCCCCAGCAGAAGGGCAGCGATTACAACAAAACATCGCAGAAAATGCAGGGAGAGGGGCAAGGGACTTTCACGGGAGGGACACAAAGCGCTCGAGAGTCTCTTGGCAGCACCGTGCAGTTCATTAAGCTGCTCTCAGGAGCACCGCGGACGTACTCTGTTTACGGTGCTGAGGGCAGAGGGCTGAAGTACTTGGCAGACTTGTGTGATTTAGGGCTTCAGGTTCATCATGTTGAATCACAAACCATGTTTGAGTTACCATCAGTCACTATAAATATTGGAGATGAGAGGGCTTGGAAAAACCTGGCGGCGAGAGCTCTCCATCCCCATCTGCTCTCCTCGGAGCAGCATTCCCAGCCTTGGGGGGAAGCAGCACCTCACCCCACAGCTCCCAGTTCTGCTTCCCAGCAGGGGTTAGGGGAATTAAACCTCCCAACAAGGGAATTAAACCTCCTGATGGGGGAATTAAACCTTCCGACAGTGGAAGATGAGGGCAACCCAGGATTGGGGCGGCAGAGGGACGAAGCCTGGCCAGGAGCCACAGCTGGGAGTGCAGCCTCAAAGGGCACAGAGAAAGGGAAGGGTTCATGCTCAGGATTACCTGTGTCATATTTTCTGGTGTATTTAGTATATTAATTAAACTCAATAAGCCCTGCTGAGGAGCCGGAGCCTCTGGCTCGCCAATGCTGCCATCTATAGCGGGCTCCGCAGCAATACAGAGCTCCTCTCCGGGCTGGCCCGGAGCCAGGCAGCAGCACCCATGCAGGAGGCAGGGCAGAGATTTCTCCAAGGGCAGAGGCACTTACAGAGCCCCTGGAGAGGCTCTTCCAGGGAGCAGAGGGAAGGAGTGACCCTGGGGATTTGCTCCTTCCCCTCCTCACCTCCCCTGGTGCCTCTCCCAGCACCAAAGGCAGAGCTCTCCTTCACCTCCCTGGCTCAGCCTGCCCCGTGCCAGCACCAAGATGTGCACAAGGCTTGTGAGATGCCCCAAAATAAGAGCTCAGCCCCCTGCAGAGAGGCTAAAAGACAATGAAAATCCCATCCCCAGAAAGAAGCAGGCAGCTCTGTGGTTAGCAGGTTTTAGGGAAAGCGAGAGAAGGAGCAGGTGGAGCAAGGAGAGCAGCTGCGCTGGGGCAGGACAGGAGCAGCATCAGCTGCCACCCCGGAGCTCGAGGAGATGAATGGGGTGGCAGAGGGCAGGCTGGGCTCAGCCGGTGCTGCTGGTGCCAGTGCCCATGGGACAAGGCCAGGTGATGGCACGGGGCTGGCAGGAGCGGGGCTGGGATGTGGCCAGGGTGGGGACGTGCTGGCGCAGCCGCGGAGGCAGGAGCATAGTCAGCCTTCTGTCTGGGGTTTGTGCTGTGAAGGAGAGGGGAGGAAGTGGATTTCTGGAAAGAAAAGAAATGAATAGCAGAAAGGGAGACCTTGTGAAGCTGTTTGTCCTTCACCAGCACAGCCCATGCTCTGCCCCCCCCAGCAGGGCCAGCCAAGGGCTGGTGTGCATGTGGCAGAGCTGGTTATCGACATCCAAACCAAAATAAATGTTTTTAAACATCCAAAATTCACACCACCCTTCTTGTACCAGCCTCAACCTGTGGCTGCTCCTCCTTCAAAGCCAAACTCGGTGTGTGTGCAGGCCTGCTTCTGGTTGTAATTTTAGCTACCAGACATCATGTGTTCGTCTCAGGTTTCCAGTACACGCAGAGCAGCCCATAAATATTGTAGCTTTTTTTTTTTATTATTATTTTAATTTGATGCTGTCTTGCGAACTGAGCTATCTAATCCTTGGAACATCTGCTTGGAGCAGGCAGCAATCTCTTTAATGCCACTGTGCACTTAAGAAGTTCTCCTCTTCTCTGTGGGAGCCCCTGGAAGAATTTAACTGATATAAGGCACCTCCCACAGCTCAAGCTAATGATCACAATACAAATGACATTTGCATGCTATGATATTCCTTTTGTGCAGAAGACAATCTGCACAATAACATCTATTCATACCCTACAGCTTGTTTTCCCTCTGCCTGGAAATAATTTCCCAGCCCAGGTAACAGCCAGCAGCTGTCCATCTCCCTCTGCCCCTCGTGTTTCTTCCCTTGTAAAGGGAACGAGTGCTGGGGAACCTTCTGTGCTGGCTGTTCAATAAATTACAAGGATTTGGGGAAGATTATGGGGTTTTAGGGATGTGTTTAAGGGGATATGTTGTACAGCCGCCCCATGCCACAGCCACCGCAGCAGGCAGCGGGTGCTCTCCTGTGCCTGCGTCCCCTGCTGCGGTGTGGCAGAGGTGGGGTGCCCGTGGTGGTGATGGGCAGCGAGGTGCAGGATCAGTGCTGAGCGGGACTGGAGGGGAAGGGCAGCTGCTGGTGTGGCTGAGCCATCGGTACCAAAACCAGGGGAGCAAAGCCAAAAGCAGCAGCGCTGCGTCCGAGATCCCTGCTGCGATCCCAGGCGGCTCTAGGGGATGAAACCTCCTCAGGTTGTAGCTTTCTTCCTAATATTTTTCCACCTGCAATTTACTTGATTTTAATTGATCGTACTCTCCTGTGGCGTAGCAGCTTATTGGAAAGGGAGGCGGCTCCAGATACAAAACGAAAACACAGTCTTAATATTCACTCATTTGCCTTGCAGCTTTTCACAGCTCCACTGTCCCAATCCTTAATGACAGAAAGCAATAATGTTTAAGCTGTTGAAGTCCAAGTGACACAAAATCGATGGCACGATATTGGAATTCTGAAAGACTTTGTTAAATATTTTGTTTCTTATTGTTTGCTCACTGAAAATCCAGACAGTCCCGCCAGAGCAAGAGCAAGTTAATGAATTAAAAGCTCCCGGCAGCAGTTTAATAATAGCATTAACACTGTAAAATGCATCATTAGGTCAGTGTCTGTCAGTATTACAAGGCTTTGGGGAGACGAACAGAAAGGCAGAAAGTCAGGCTGCTTATTAGAACCAGGTTTAGGGAAAAAAAGTTCCTTTTAAAGGGCTGCATTTTATTCACCTCCCTGCCTGCACCACGGTGCTGCTGCGCTCCCACCACCACCAGCACCTCTGGGGACCCCTGAGTCCCCCAGGAGCCTTCTGACCGGCTAGAAGGAAAGCTAGATTCACTGCTGTAAAAAGAATAACTCAGTTCCAAGGGGCTGGAAATGCACATTTAGGTGGGGAGCAACGCCAAGAGGTGAAATCCTGCTCGGTGCTGCCCGGTGTGCTGCACCCGGGGGCTCTGCAGCGCGTTCAAGCTTTGTTGGGTGGATCCCATCCGGCTGCACTGGAGGTCGTGGTGCTGCAAAAGGGTTTTCTTTGTCCTGCAGGAACAAGTTCTGCTGTTTCCCTTTGGAAAATGATTTATTTTTTTTTACCTCCCTGCAGAGGTAAGAATCAGGAGAGTGCCAAGGTGGTTTGGATTTGAACTCAGCCGCGCAGGGGGTGGAAGAGCTGCAGGTCAGACAGAAGGGAGATGGCAAGGAATGAAGCGAATGTAAAGATGGGGGGAAAATGGGGAGAAAAAGGATCTGTCTCTGTTGGGAGGCTATAGCTGGGAGCAGCCTGCAAGCTTGGGGATCTTTGCAAAACCCTCATCATCTCAGTAGGAAAGGGGCTTTCCAGCAGCTGCAGGGTGAGCCTGGTTCCTTGCAGAACTGCCCGCTCTGGCTGCCCTCCTCCCCCCAAAAGGAACAGAAGGAGAAAAAAGGGGATTCAGCATCCCTGGGGGGCCCTACAAAAAGGGCACAGGGGAGCTGTGAGTCCCCCGCACGCTCCTTTCCCTGCTCCCTTCATATTTATGGGCTGTGCTTCATCAGGAGTTAAGGACACGCACAGGTTGGGGATGTTAATGCATGTAATGAGTAATCGCTTGTGACAGAGGAGTTATGAAATATTGTGTTAAATAAGCCTGACTGAGCCCGGCGATGGATCTGCACGGGGTGAGCCCATTCCTGTGGGGAGCAAGCTCTGCACCCAGGTGGGGACCTCTGGCTGCTGTCAGTGTGTCTGTCCCCCTGTCTGTCTGGAAAGCTGGGCTGCAGGATGTAGGAGCAGGATGGGTCCCGAGTCCCGGCTGCCTTCCCAGCACCCCTTATTTTTTCATGCACATCCACATCTTGCGTTACAGAAGGGACATGAAGGCTGAATTCAGTAACGGTCCTGTCATTGTGCAAATCTCTGTGACCCCATAATGGTAGTAAGACCAGAAATCTGTCTCTTCCTTTTGTTTACTGAAGGAAAGCATGGAAATGCAAGGGAAGGAGCTTACAAATAGCAACGGGGTACTCAGTCAGGACAGAGCTTTGGAAGAGAAATACCTGAAACACCTCTCCCGCCTGCCATTGCTGGGTTCAGACAAAACAACCATCAAGACAGAGCTTAACGGGGCTTACAACGAGGAAGACCAGAAGGGAGGAAAATGGAGAAGGTGAATTAAAAATGCTTCCAGAGCGGAGACACGAGACGAGATGAATAGGGATCATCAGTTCTTCTCCAGGGGGTGCTGCCGCAGTGCTGCTCACCTGGCGAAGGCAGAGGTAAAATTAATGCTGGTTGTGGGCACGTGAACGCTGCTCACTCCTGTCCCATTTGTCTCCTGCTGCCTGGCAGGGGCAGCCTGGCAGCCTGCGCCTTTGCCCTTCGCTCCTTCTCCCTCCCTGGAGCCTTCCCTGCTCTCAGACCCCACCGGAGGCTGCGGGGCTCCTTTCTCTGCCCGCGTCCTTCTGCTCAGAGTCCTCTGTCTGACATTTCAGGAGGTCTGGGAGCTGTGAAATCTCGGCATCGGGAGCTCAATCCATTAGCATCCTGACAAGCTTTTCAGAGATTTACGGTGGGTTTTACCACCTGCTGGAGGTGCAGCCACATATATCCATCCCTAACTCATTCTTGGACCAGGATTTACGGCTGCTGTCAGCCCGTGCTGTCACTCAGTGCCCATCTGAGGCAGGCAGGTGGGGAAAGGTCACTTTTTAGAGCCATAAATGCTAAAGCTGTGACCGAGCCTCCTGCTCAGAGGCCACATCCCAGCAGGGCTGTGAGTGCTCTGCATGGCTCTTGGCCACCAGTGCTGCATTAGCCTCTGTTCCCGGAGCAATGACCGTCCCCAGCAGCGTTTCTGCAGGGAGAGGTGGCTCCCTGTGACCCGTGAGAGGTCCCCAGAAGCTCAGGGGATTTGGGTCGCTGCTCACTTCTCCCTCACAGCACTGAAGGCTTGAGCCCTGGTGGTTTGGATCTCCTGAAAACACGGCTGTGCCACCAGGCCATCAGCAGGAGGAGGGCTGGGGACCTACATGTGTCCCCCTGCCAGCCACAGGCTGTCCCCATCCTCTCCAGTGGTGACATGGTCTCAGCTTATCCAGCCCTTGGGTGGCAGGTGAAATCCACTGAGATTTGGGGTCCAGAATCCCTGCCAGCTTCCCGTTGTCTACCATTTATCATCTTTCCCAAATATTACAACCCCACCATAACAGACCTGCTCTTCACAGACTCTTCCCGTGCCTAGCGGCTCTCCCCGTTAGCACATTTCCCTGCTGCTCAGTGGAAATCCCATCTCCTAATTTCACTCCCTTACTCCTTCAGATAGATTTCCTCCCCTGCTTCGTGCCCACTCCTTTGCAGGATCTGCCAGGATGCATTGTGTCCTCCCTTTACTTATTGCGCTTTTTTTTTTTTGGATGCTAAAACGGAACACGCTTACCAAAAAAATAAACCTTTTGGTAACTTGCAAGAACAGCAATCGAACATGAGTAGGAGTTTATAAAAGGAAAGAAAGAAAAGATGAATTTCCTCCTTCTGTTTTACACTGTGGCATTTAATATATGGCAGCAATTATTCCTGTTGCCTCTGGAGCATATGAGCAGTAGTAAACAACCCTTCCGTGCACACAGCGCGCTGAACTCGCACTACGAGGGAGCTGGAGCGACTTTGTAAACTCGGGGGCCGGAGAAATTCTCCCTAAGCACACATAAAATCACAGCCCTCGGGAGCAGCAGGACGCTGAGGTTTTTTCCCCTGCTGGCACCAAACGGAGCTGCTCCAGGTGAGCCACGGCAGCAGCGATTCGGACACAAAAAGCAGAGCCCTGCGAAGCCACAGCTGGAGCACGCCTGGGAGGTTCCTGCTGGGGTGTCCCCGCGTGCTGCACGGACACGGTCACCCCACTTCTGCCTGCAGAAGGAAACCACGGGTCACAGCACGCTGCCCTGCCCTTATTCCTACCTGCAGTTAAGCCACGTTTTCACAAAGCACGGAAGGCGCACAGTCAGATATTAGATGGGTATATTTATCTCTGCGTGTGGGCAGCTATTAGCACAGCCTTTATATTACTGTAATTCCCAGGTGCACGGAGGCTGAGGGAAGGGAGGAGAAGAAGAGGCCGGGGCTGGTGCTCTGTGCTGCTGGAGGAGCCCCGCAGAAGCTCGGTCCTTGCTGGAGCCCAGAGGAAAACCCCCACGTGCACCCGCTGGAGCTGTGCCTCTGCGAGCAGCCCGTGAATTTACAGCGTGGTCACACGAGTGGAGTCCCCCTGATTGCAGGGACCTCGCAGGCCACAAAGAACTTCCCAGAGAGGTCAGCAGCTCCTGGCCCCCACACACTTCCCCACGCCCCTGCAGCACAGCATCTTTGACTATTTTCTCTGGCCTTTTGTCTTTCAAGCCTCTCCTTGCAACCAAGCACCCCCCGTGTCAGTGCCGTGTCCCTGACTCGGGGACTGTCAGCAGCTGTGACAGCTCCAGCCCGCAGAGGGGATGGTTTCCTGCACATCTCCTGGACACCGACGATTCGTGATGTTGCTTCTTGCTTCCCCAGCAGCGTGAGGCTCAGCGGAACTGATGGAAAGTGCCTGTGGTGTCAGAGGGTTTGGATCAGGCCGGTTCAGAAAACAGCCGGTGTCCTTAGGGCACTCCTTTTGGAAACAGGCTTCTGCTGCTGAAATGCCCAGAAAAAACAAAAAGTGGGGCAGGAAGGACACAGCCTCGCTCACCTTCCTGGGAAAAGGCTGGGTCTGCTGAGCCAAGGTCCCCTAACGAGCCTGAACCCAAATGTCCCCAGTGTCACACACACCGTGCCGCCTGCTGCCCAGCAGAGGTGCCATGCCCTCGTCCGTGCCCATGTCGCTGAAGGACAGATGGGTTTTATTCCAGTCTGGCGACCTCTTCCCTGCTCCAAGGGGACATTTTCCCCTCCAGCTCCTCTGCCTGCAGCTCTCTGCTCAGTGCAGGGAGGTGGCGCGATGCCCCGGTGCCGCCCGGACTCCTCAGGGACCCCCCGTCACCCTCCATAAGCCACCAGCAGTGGGAAGCGCTGAAATGAAGCACCTTGTGTATAATTCATTCCTCCCTGAAAAACCGCTCGTAGGCAAACATCTGTGGCAGGGGCTGGCTGTGTGGTGCTGAGGGGAGCTGTGGGCAAGTGCCCAAGAAGCAGAATTGCTCCTGTGAGCGGGCAGAGCATCTCTGCTGCCACCAGCGAGGTGGGCACGGGGGTCCTGGAGAAGAGGTGGCACTGGGCAGGGAGCTCCAGCACCCATGGACACCCTCCTGTCCTGCCTGGGTAGTGTGGAAGCAGCACGGTGCTGGCAAACAAGGCAAGAACAGAGTGAAAATCCCCGTTGGGAAGCGGGGATGTGAGGTTGGGAGGCCTCAGAGAAACCTCAGGACACCACAGGGTGCTGCAGACCGAGCACCCAGTGCTCCGAGCTGCCCTCAAACATCCAGCCAGCTCGTCCCAGGCCACATTTTGGCATGGAAAGTGGTGACCGGACAGGTAGGGTGTGCTGGAGGCTCGGTGCTGTGCTTGCTGCCTGGCTCCCAGCACACGTGAATAATAAATGAAGCTCCTTTCCCTGCTGTCCCGAGCCATAGACGTTGGTGCTGTTGTGAAAGGCGAGCTGTTATTTCTAAATAGGCTAATTCAGAAAGAAATAGGTTTCCTGATGTCCAATTCAGTGCCATGTTGACAGGACCCTGCCTTTCCTGGTCCTGGGGAGGCTCAGGGGGTGGAGGCTTCAACAGACGTCTGCTGTGTGAGGAGGAAGGGCAGGAGGAGGAGGAGGAGGAGGCAAGGGGTGAACTCGTGGGGACAGGGCCCTGAACACTGGGTTTTCCTGAGCCCCCACATCCAGAGCAAAAAGGCAGCTGTCTGATTTCTGCCGAGTAATTCTGCTCCATTCACAGCCTTGAGGAAATATCCTACAGAGCGTAATGACGGTGGAGAAGTCGGTGGGTCTGAATAGGAGCGTAAAAGCCTGTAGCAATCTCTTAAAACTGCCGAATTCGAGAGAGCCGTGGCATCCTCCTTGTAAGTTTTATCATTCAAATGTGTTCTCAGAATTGTCATTCTCTCACCAGTTCCAGCGGAGGTTTCATCCCGCTCAGCCTCCCAGCTCCAAAACGTGGCTCGGGGCTGGGTTTTGATGCTGCCCCACAGGAGAGGGCCATTGTGCTTCCCCTGCCCATTGCTCAGCAGCTCCCTTATTTCTTGTGCGCAGAGGGGAGCTGAGGTTTGGGGTTCCTGAAGCTCTGTTTCTGCTCTGGCTGGTCCCAGGGCATCCCAGTGCTGCAGGGAGGAGGAAATGTGAGACCTTTTGAGCTCCTTTCCCTCTAATCTCAGCCACTTCTGTGTTACATGCGGCAGTGATAGGTGAAAAACGCTGGTAGGAGCGTGATTTGTGCGCTGATGTTGTCCTTATAATGCACATGGGAAAATTAACTTAAAGCCCGGGTTATGAAGAGAGCTAATTAGTTAATCCATGTAAAGTGCTTTAAGACTCTCGGATGACAGGAAAGAATAGCTAATGGTGGGGCTCAGACAGGGCTCTGTTGATGCAAAGTGAATTTCAGACAAGAAATCCTTACTGTAAGAATGGAATTACATTCGAGGGTTTGTCTAAAAGAAAAACCTCAGAATTGATCACCTCCCGATGAATAAAGGCAGTCCATCAGTTCAAGGGCATCTTACACGTAGATCCGTGCCCACTAATTATTCTTGAAACCAGCCTTCCTGGCAGATTCCCAGAGTCAATGCATCGAGGACCTCTGTGTCAACATTAGCTTTATAGCAGACGGATAATTGGTGCTAAGTACCCAGAGCTGGACTGTGCCGGACAACATAATGGCAAATATTAAATTCTTCCAACAAAATAGCTTTTTGCAGGCATGTTCAAGCAAAACAGGCTTGAGAGACAATGCCACTGCGAGGCAAAATAATTACAGAGCAATTAGAGGAGTGAACTTCACGAACTCACCTGCACAGCACCTATTTGCTGCTCGGCAATCGTCTCTGTCAACGCTTCAAACATCTCCTTTGTTCCCAGCAGCAGTCTCTGGCTGGGTGACTGTAAATAACAATACTCGAGAGATGCGCAGCCAGGAGAGATTGGGGAAAACATCTCAAAGCATTTGCCAGATACCCCTGCAGGCTGATTTTGGCCTGAATCCCATACTCTTTGGGGCAATTGTTGCGTGCACGGGCTGTCCCAGGAGAGGTGAGTCGCCCGCTTTGACACCCAGCCCCAATTCCCATCCCACAAAGCACAATGATACAGAGAGCATCCCCGCGAGGGGCTGCAGCTCTCCGAGGAGCAGATCTGAACCCCACCAGGATCACCCCTGGTGCTTTGCGTCCCCAGGGACCACGTGGGCTCCGTGCTCCCCTTCTGATGTCCCGGTCCCAATCCCGGTGAGTGCCAAGGGCCATGGCACGCCGTGCCGACACGCCAGCTCGCAGCACACCCTGAGTGGCACGCGCGGGAAGCGGAGGTGACAGTGATGCAGGCGGCTGGAATTGCTGCGGTGGCTCCGTCTAGCAAGCGGTATAAATTGGATTACTCCGTGGTGAAGTTTCCTGCGAGGGGAGCTTTGCCATTTGAGTGGCATTTCCATATTCTGTCAAGCAACCCGCATGCCCATAAAATCTGATAAGTTTTCTCGGTCATCACTTTGTGTATTTTTATGAGTCTATTAAAATGTGATTTACATTTTTTCAATTCCCTCCCCCCTCCCCTTCTCCCTTTAATATGCCCAAGGGATGGGGGAATTAGATTGGAGGGAGCCCAGGACCATATGGCCAATTGGATTAGGCTCTCCTAAGTGTTCAGCAGAAAGTAATAGGGGCTTTAAACCCGTATCCCAAATTCCGGATGCTTGTCTTGTCTGAATTGCCAAAGAGCTCCATCTTTTAAGGCTGTTGCAGAGGCTGAAGCCAGCAGCACAGCAACGAGGGTGCCCGAGGTTTGCCCTGGGAGCCCAACCTGACCCCAAGGATCCTGAACTGCTCTGAACGTCAGGGGATGGAGCTGGGACAGCCACGGAGGACTCAGCTGTCTGCACCCTGCTGCCTCTGAAAGTAGCCACCATTTAGCCCCGTGTCCGAGTATTTTCAGTGAAAATAATAGTTTATTTTGGGGACAGTAGAAGCGTAAGCAATGCCTCCTGCGTTTCCGCCTGCACAGGGCAAATGCTGAAGTGTTCCTGGGACACAAGCACAACGGAGCTGCGAGTGCTGCCAGATGAAAACCTGCTTTTATATTTGAAATGTTTGTAGAAATCCCATTCACTGACATTTGCTGGATTCTGGTAACACCGGGTTGCAGCCAGGTTCAAGGACAGATGAGAAGCGGGCCCCTGAGCAGCCTCTGTAATTCTCTTTTCTCTAAAGAGGCAGAGGGAGATTAATAGAAAAAGTGGCAGCAGGAGGGTTTGCGAAGAGAAATAATCATTTTCAAATCAAGGAGGCATGCTATCTTGATAGCGAGCAAACGCTGGAGCAAAAGGACTCCTGAGCCTGCCCCTCATTACCGAAGAAGGGAATTAAAGCAATTGCACCTCACACAACTGAAACCTGGCTTCCTTCCTCCCTCCACCACCCTCCTCCTCCCCGAGGCCTCCCCCTGCCCAGCTCCAGGAGCTCTGTTGTCCCTTGCCCATCGGAGGCGTCCTGTAGCATTTGCTCTGAGGTTTCCTTGCGTGTGGCAGGCGTGCAGAGCGCGGGCTGATGCTGCCATCTACGGAGAGCGAGTCCCGGCGGCAGCAGGCAGCGACAGCAAGGACCAGGGACAGCAGGGACCAGGGACAAGCAGCAGGGACAAGCAGCAGGGTGAGCAGTGGCTGCATGCGAGCACCAAGCAGCCTGTGCCAGAGGAACATCTCCCTGCCCCAAATCTCCTCTGGGCACCACCAAAGCTGCTCCTGCCCCAGCATCATCGCCACGTGCAGGGTCACGTCTGCTGGTACCCGTGCATGCAGGGGACCGAGGCAGAGAAAAGAAAGGCAGGACGGTGATGGCTGCCAAATTGCTGGCTCGAGGGTCCCAAATCCCCCTTTGGGGTGCTGCACAGCTTCCCACAGTTTGCACCCACTTCCACCACCCCTTGGTGCTGCGGAGGGGGCCTGAGAGCCAGCACACGTCTCTGCACCCATCCGGGTGCTCCTGTGTTGCTCTGTGCACCCTGGGAGTAGGGAGAAGGGAGAAGAGTGCTTGATTTAAAGGTGCTGATGTGCTCTGAGCTTTGCTGCTGGCAGCTGCCAGAGCTCACGGCACGTTTGGGGCTGGGACGCAGGGGGCAGCAGGATGGGGGCGCAGCACCAGACCCGCATCCCATGCAGCCATCGGCCAGCAAGGGGGAAATTGCACAACGAGGCATTTTCCTGCCCTCGTGGGCTGTCCCACGGCTGAGCTCTGAGAGCTGCCTTCTGAGAAGGGGCAAGTTTGCACTGATTAACAGGAAAAAACGAGCTGGTTTCACTTTCCAGTTCGGTTTGCATAACACGCGACTGCAGTTTGTTTGTTTGTGTTCTCAAATAGCCTTGGTATCCCTTGACAGCTTTCTGCTTGTAAACAGTTGGGTATCACATTCCCCCTGTGGAAAACAGGGTCAACAAAAACCTGAAATCCACCTTTTTTTCCCCCCTTTTTTTTGCAGCTGTGCTGCAATTTCAATTAACATACACCTTGTTTTGCCCATGGGGAATGGCAGCGAGACGATGAGAAATAGGGAAAATGTGGCAGGTAATGAAAGACACGTACTCACTTCTGCTGCAGCAGATAGCGCAAGTGCCCATTAAATGCTAAAATTAATTGTTTAAATTGTTCTGAACAGCATTTACCAAAATCGCCTTGTCAGTGCAGCTGGGCATTTGGTTTCAAAAGCTTTCCCGGTGTTATCTCCATCTTAGCGTTTCAGCGGCAAGCTTCTTCACGACAAACTAATTTGTTCTACACACATTTATTTTCTCCCGGCACGACACTTATAAAAATACGTGGCAGAAATGCAGACCGTTTTGTTCTCTTGTTTTCCTGCTGCTCCACAGACAAATCGCTTCGGCGCCCGCTGGCATCCCCCGCAGAGGAGCATCCCCGGGGGGGGGCTCACCCTCACCCTGGTGCTGCAAACAGGCAAACCCATGGGTCCCAACCAGCCTGGTGCAGCCGCCCTGGGGTTTTTTAACACCAGCAGGATGCACCCAGCAGGTGAGGAGGGAGCTCCCAGTGCTCCCAGCACACCCAGTGCCCCAAGCCCTGCACGGCCCCAGTGCTGCTTGGCCAAGCTCCTCTCCGGTCCTGCTCGGGGCTGCGGTGGGAAGCATCGGGTGGCAGCAGCTGTCAATATATAAATGCTGTGCTCCTATGTATATAATATACATCATATATATTATATATATGATATATATAAGCATGCTGCTCATTCTCACTGCTTTGCCACAGCCATCGTGCCTGGGCATCAGCAGTGGTGACACGAGCTGTTAGGGTGACATTGGGTGTCTCAGGGCTGGCACCTCCCCGTGCACGGCTCTGCATCAGCTCACCCATCTGGATTTCCCTCCCTGCTTTTTAATTAACCCCAGCAATCAGCACGCCCTCCCCCAAATCATCCCAGCAACTTTATGGACGTTGTTGGCACCGCACATGCTGCTCTGCAAGGGTCTGGAGCCAGCTCCGACCCCGGCTCTGCGGGATTTGGGAGGGTGCAGCCCCAGCACCACAGGCTGGCCATTGTGGCTTTTCTTCCTTCACCTTCTCTCGAATGGTCTGGCTTTGGAGAGAGATCCCAAAACCACAAATCCCTCTGAGGAATGGTTTCTTTTCAGGAAGCCTCCCGTCTGAGGAGGCTGCGCCGCGCTCCCCTGGGTGCGGGCGGCTCGCGCCGGCCACTATTTACCAACAGCACGAGAGCAGCCGTCCCGGGGTGAAACACAAAATCACTTATGTAGCTATGAATATTGTATGCCTGCTTAGAAATTAAAATGAATTTTGAGTCGTGTAGCATTTATGTGCCCTCCTAATTTATATTTGAACAGGAGAGGAACTATTTTCTGTCTCAAAATCCGAGCTTAATTTTTATCTCTATTATCTTTAGAGCTCGGTGAATAATTAATTCTTTTTCTTGCAAATTTTCGCTGGGTTTGAGGCAACATTATTTCAACCAAGGCAGGGGCGTTGCTGTTGTTGTTGGCTTTGCAGGAGGCAATGCCAGCCCCTGACCAGCGCAGAGTCCCAGCGGTGCCACGAAGCGATGCAGCGCTCGTCGGGCAGGCAGAGCAGTTTGTGCTGCGGGGTTGTTTCATCCTGAAGGATTTTCCTGCCTACCCCGGCCCCTGGGCAGCAGTTTCCATTCTAATTGCATGCCAGGACTTAAGCAGATGCTAATTCAGTCCTATTTTTCATGCTGATACATGCACAAAGAAATTTTCTACCACTGCTCAGGCAGAAAGATTTGAGGCCATTAATTGAAAATTAATCAGTAAAGTATGTATGCGATACCCACGCAGGCATGCAGGCCAAATGGAAGTGGGCTCGATTAGAAGGAGAAATTGTGCTTGTCTCTTTTTATAGCCTTGAGCACGTTCAGTGGCAGGGTGTAATTCCTAACGAGGCGGCGAGCACTGGCGGCGCAGCCCCTGCGCATGCCGGCCACCAGCATCCTCACCCCGGCTGCTTGCAGAGTCCTGGCCCCACGGAGATTTGGGGGTTTTGTCAGTGTGAAAGTTTTATTTGAGATGCAAACCGGGGTTAAATTAAACTGTGGGGAAAAAAAAAAAAAGAAAAAAAAAAAAAGGATGAGAAAGGCAGGGATTCAGTCCAGGAGGAGGCAGGTGGCACACCAGAGATCTGGAATCTGCAACTGGGGAGGGAGAGGAGGAGGCTTCTCCCTGGGAGGAAGAGCAGATCCCCGTGATGAGGTGATGCCAGGGAAGGCGCAGGTCCTGCTGCATATATAAGCAAGACCTATAGGGTGCACAGAGATAAAGGACACGTACACATGGGGGACAGGTCAGATGCCAGACTCGTTCCCAGCAGTGCTGAGCGCGCAGCTCACCCCTGTGGAACAGCCGAGGCTTCCCTGCATGGAAATGAACGGGGAGAAGAAGGGAAAAGGTCGGCACAGGAGGCTGATGGAGGGGCTCACAGCTCACTCAGCGAGGGTTAAACATGTTAAAATGTTAAACAAACTGTTTCTGCCCCTTGCTTCCCCAAAACTCAGCAGTGCCAGGCTGCCGGGGGCACTGCCAGCCTCACCACCCTGCTCCTGCCCCCCTGAGAGCACTTTGGGGGCACTCACAGCTGGGGGTGGGAAAGGGGAGAGCACTTCAGGAGATTCAATTTCCACGGGCATTATGGCCAAAGGGTTTTGTTTGCCTGGCAGGAGCCGGGACCTGTTGCTGTTTGTGCTCCGTGCAGAAGGGATGACGGCGGCCCCGCTGTGATTGGCATCGTAATCAATCCAAATATTCTGCTGACTGCTCTGCCTCCTTCTGCAGCGACATATTTCACTCCAGCCTGGACATGTTTATGAAGCAAAGCCCGTGTTGTGATAAGATTATTGTTTCTACCCAGCTGATGTATTTGCTCCTGTGAAGTGCAGGCCAGAACCCAGCCGCCAGCACTGCTGCCTCTCGCGGTTTTACTGCAGGTGTTGCCGTATTTTATGTTTTATTTCAGGTCTCGGAGCCTGGGTAGGTGTCCTTCCAGGAGAACCCCAATTGCCCTGCTCTTGGGATGAGCTGGTTTGCAGGTGAAGGCAAACACCTGGAAGGGAGGCTGCGTTACTGGGGCACAGCCACTGAAATGGAGGAATAGGAAAAGTCTCCTCCTCGCAGCAGGATCGGTGCTGCCGGCTGCTGAAACAGGCAGCAAATCTCACTGATATTACACTGCATACTTGACCTCCCTGGCCTTACATAATTTCACCTTAAAACAGTCATAAAAGAGCTATTTAAAGGCGGGAGTAAAGCTGGCTATATTTCAGCATTGATTTTCTGCCAGCACGCTGTGCATCCTGTAACATAAACTTCGGTGATCTTTCAATAACCTCGCCCTCCTCGGGGCTCACCCCGGCTGCCGTGGTGGAGCACGGAGCTGGGATGGGCACAGCGTGGTCCACAGCTCGCTGGGGGCATGGAGCATGGTTTTGGGATGGGCACAGCACGGTCCTTGTGGTGTTGGGTGCAAGGAGCATGGTTTTGGGATGGGCACAGCACGGTCTGAACCTCACCTTTCAGTTCAGCGGGGGCGAGGCACCCTGCAAGCTGGGCACTGCATTGCTCCAGAGCTGAGGGCACCGAAGGGAAAGGGTTTGTGGAAAGGGCTCCAGCAGGATCTGGAGCCTCCAAGCCATGGGATTTGGGGCTGAGCTGCTCTTCAGCAAGCTCCCGTTGTCCCCCAGTGACTCTTGGGGCAGTCCTGGCTGCTTCGGGCACGCACAGTGCCCTCAGTGCAGAGCTCAAGGGCTGAGACTGGGAGAAGAATTATGATGCTTAAACAGCAGGATTTTCAAAGTTTTTCAAGGAGCTACGGAGTCCTTTTAAACAACTTCATCTCTTAATTCAGAAGTCTGTTTGAATAACCCCAAATTAGATCAGTATGGAAGGGCTGGAAGATGATCTCCTAACCACCAACAAAGAGCAGCAATTCCTTTCCATTCAACTCAATTATCCCCTGGCTCAGTCTTGGAGAAACAGCCATGATTGCTTTTCTGCCAGCTCCTGGCTGGCAAGTTAATAACATTGCATCCTGCGCTTGATGCACCAGAGGATTTTGCAATTACTCCTGAAGAATTTCCCTGGAAGGAAAGAGCTCAGGGAGGGGCGCGGGGGGACGGGCAGGGGTTGGGAGGTGAGGTGCCTGCACGGTTTCTTGTCAGCCCCCAAACCCAGCCCTTGCTCCATCGTATTTGGATGCTGCAGGACGGGCACATCCACAGCTGGAGCCTCGTTAGCTGCTGCGTGCTCTGCATCCCTTTGGGTCCCTCCCCGAGCTCCCCATCACCAGCTTTATGGCAAGGTGAGGGCATCACAGCACTCCCCAGGGCAGGGCGAAGCCCCCGGTGCTCCCCCGAGCCCAGTGCAGGACGGGGGCACCCGGCAGCCCCAGGGCTGGTGGCCAGCACGGAGCAGCTTCCCCAGCAGGTCTAGGAGCATTTGGCCATGGTTGGTGCTGCTGCTGCAGGGAGGTCGGTAGGCAGGGACCTTGGTTTTCAGCAGGAAAACCTGAATAAATAAACAGGTAAATTTAAATTGGTAGGCAATGTAAATAAACAAGTTAAACAAGATAAGTAAAATAAGCAGTGCAAATTAAAATAAATAAAATGAACTGTATAAATAATCGAGTTAAGCAATGTAAATTGAATGACCAAATAAACTGTAAATCCCATTTAAAAATAACATGTTTCCAGCCCTCCTGGCTGCCGGTGCAGCACCACCTGCGTGCCCCTCCGAGGTTCCCAGTCCCTGAGGCAGAGGAACAACAAATCGGGGTGGTGCCAGCTGGGGTTCTTTTAACATTCAGCTCCTAACCTGAGAAATTTGGTGTTTGGGGGCAGTCTGAAATCAGATTTTCACGCAGCGTTGCTGTGCTCAGCGCTCTGCATTCGGGACCTGGGCTCTGGTGTCTGCCTCTGCCTGGTTCTGGCTCCCTCCCTCCAGGACCCCAAGAGGAGGGGACGTTTTGGGATCTGGCTTTGGCTGCAGTTAATAAATGCCGCGTGCTTTTTACCTTTTAACACGTTCTCCAATTCATCCGACAATGACATTTCACAGGATGGATAAATCCTGTCCCTGGCTGTAAAAACCAGCGCCGCAGTGCAAATGGGAGCGGTGACGGCGGCCGGACCCCGCGCCGCGTGTCAGGAAACCCTCGCCAAGCCAAACCCTGTAATCTCTCCTTAAGTACCTCTGTAATGAGAGGATTAGCCGGGGGCTCCTCTGCTCTCCAGGCATGGTGGCTAATCCTGCAAAATTCAATCCTGCCCACGCTGATGCCGGCAACCTCCCGCATCTCCCACCCCGCTCCGTGCGGGTGGGCTGGATGCTGCTCGCCTGCTGCCCGGGGCAAGGATGCTCCTGGGTCCCCACGCTAGGACGTGGCTGTTAATGACCTGCTCACACCTTGCTGAACCCTCTGAGCCGGTGATTGATGGTGGTCAGGGCTGGAAGCATCCACACGTGGTGGCTCCCATCAGCCACAGGCAACCCCGAAGCGGCTTCAAGCCCCAGTCCCCAGCCCCTGGTACCAACGGGGCACCCATGGGACTCGTCTCCAGCACCGTCCCCATCCACTGCCCAGGGCAATCAGGACCAAGAATTGGGACCCTGCTGCTTCCAGGGTCCCCATCTGCAATTAATGCAATTAGCCCTGCCCAATTAACCCTGCCTCTTCACCCTTAGACCAGCAGCAGCAGCACGAGACCTTCCCTTTAGGCAGCGCCTAGAGCTTGGCCGGTCCCAGCACCACGATTATTTTTAATGATGTGCAAATTTGCTTAGGACGGAGCAATCAGGCCGAGGTTGGAAGCTCTGTGGTGGGACCTGGTGTGCATTTGCCCCGGGGTGGGAGCTGCGCTGCTGCTCAGCACCGCTCTGTTTGCACAGCAGCAGAGCCATGCCCCCGGCGTGCCGGGGCTCCGCCGTGCTCGGACTCACGGGATGAATTTCAGTCCGTGTGTCTGTGCAGCAGCAGCCAGATATATTGCACTTGTGGGGCCGAGTGCGGAGCTCTATTATTCACACTCCGGCTCTAAGTTACAGCAGTTTTTGTGTCAAATGTACCAATTCCTGCAGCTTTAATGGAGTTGGCCTCTGCACCCCTCTCCAAGTGGCAGCTGGTGTTTTTTACCCACATCAGTTGTACCTACGAGGAAAAAATATCGATGCTCCCGTGGCTGCTGCTTTCAGAAGTGAGTTAAAGGCCGGGGAGGTTTCCTGACTCCTCCAACATTTGGGCTGGATGGAGCCTGTGAGGTCCCCCCGTGCCCCAACGTGCCCGCTGCGCACGGAGCCCCGGTGAACTCAGGCTCAGAGCTCAGCCTTTGGTCTGAAATCAAATCAGATGCTTTAAAACACGCTCCGATCCCTCAGAAAAAGGAAAATTCTCCTGGCTGCCCCCGTAAACCACTGTGCCTGTAAACAACTGGCAATCTGCCTGCCTCCTCATTTTTTTAACTAATTACCTCTCGTTATCTCACATCAGGCCAGTAGCCAGCGTGTCAGTGAATGATTAATATAATGCACACAGCAACACAAAACTGCATCCTTCATTCACCACCAGCATTATCCTATTTGCCCTCGTATTATCGAGCTCAATAAAATGGGGAGAAAGGCAGGAAATGGGCGCCTCCCTTTGAGCCAGCAGCTGAGGGCACCAGGGGATGGTGCCGGGGGGGACCTGGTCCTGTGCCACGCTGCGGGCGATGCTGGAGCAGCACTGCCAGCCTGATCCAAGGCCATCCTGCAGCCGTCAGAGCACGGTGAGGAGGTTTTATCCCCGTGCAGGTCCCCAAAAAGCCACTCGGAGGGTGCAGAGGGGCTGCTGAGCCCGGCTGCATGGCTGGATGAAGCTCTCCATCCCCGCTGGTGGCACCGTGGACACCAGCAGGTCCCTGCAGAGCAGCAGCCACTCGCTGGGCACGCACACCCCGACACCATTAGTACCCTGATAATGCTGCACTAATTGCCTCTATGGATGATAACCCAGGATTAGTGCTCTGCCAGCAGCAGCACTGGAGCAGCGGCTCCCCGGTGAGCGCGAGCGGCTCCCCAGGAGCCGACAGCCGCGTCCCATTATCCAGCCATCAGCCCCATTCACTGGGGCTTTCATGGGCTGTGTGCACTGAGCCAATAAATTAAATTGTAGTGGCTTCATCAATATTAAGCTAGGTGATGCTCAAAAGAGCCTGAGCAGAGGCATCAAGCTCTCCTGGAACAAATCAGGCCGGATTGTTAACCCTGAGCTTGTCCCGCAGGTGGGGGGGGGCCCTGCAGGGATGGGGCAAAATTTGCAGGCAGAGCTCTTCCCCCCGCTGGGTCGCCGGCAGGGCCAGCAGAGACGGTCCCAGGAAGGGCTGGCACACGTCGGGCTCCATAAAATGCAAAGGGCAGGCGGGAGGGGAACACAAGGATGAAGGGAAAGTGCCAATTTTCCCCCAAACCAACGTGTCAGTGCCACCCGCGGTCTTTGTGCTCACTGATGTAAGCCGTAGCCCTTACAGATTTGTTTTGCAATGGGAGCCACTGCTCTGAGTGCAACCCGAGGACAGCAAACCCAAACTTATCCCCGGCAGGTTTCATCCCTGGTGCTTGTGGTAGCCCCGAGCCAAAAGGAGCTGCCGGGTCCAGGGGAGCGGCGTCACCGCCTGGTGTGTGCGGGCACTTGGGGCCAGCAGCGTGGCTCTGCCACCTCCTGCAGCCCCCGTCCTGCACACACCGATACCAAACCATGTCCCGTGCACCTCCCTCCCCTCCCTCCTGGGTTTCTGGGCCCTGCAGCCCAATCCTGCAGGGCTCCCCCCGGCCCCCTGCTCCGTTCCCAGCCCCTCGCCGCCCGCAGCAAGGGCAGGCAAGCTCTTGCACTGAAGTATTCAGCACTGACACCTTTTAATTCCCCAAATGATTAACTTTCAGCGGATTAGAGCTGGGATGGCTATTTAATTAACAGACACGTCAAGCTTGCTTATGAGTCATTAAAAAAAAAAAAAAAAAAAAAAAAAAAAAAACACCCCGGTGATTGACTTGTTAATACAGAAGAAATCAATTAGGATTTTTTTTTTCCCCTCCTCTGAAGTTTTTGGCTTCAGCCAAAAGGATGGAGGAAGAAAGGATGCTGGGACTCAGCCGAGCTTTATTCTTTGCAGAGGAGATTGCAGGCACGGCTTCATACCGGGGTTTGCAGGGTTCCCAGGAGGCAGGGGCTGCTGCGTGCCCTGGGCGCACCGAGCCGGGCATGGGGCTGGTGGTAGGGCAGGGACCCCGACACTGCCCAGCTCTGTTTGGGGCTGGATCTGGGGTCTCCCCCTCCTCCCACATCCCTTTCCCAAAACCTGCCCCTTCTGTCAGGCTCTGTTTGGGTGCAGGGATGCAGACGGGGTGGGAGGGCTGGAGCTGGGCAGCAGCGGGATGGACTTGGAGCGAGAGAGCAAGGGCAGCCCAGGGGGCTGGAGAAGGCTTTTTTCAGCTTAAAAGCTGAGATTTTTTGATTCCGGTGCCTCAAAGGGGCAGCAGACCGAATCCAGAGGCGGCAGCGGGGAGCTAATAGGAGTCATGTTGAAAACGTATCCTGCAATTTGCTGAGTTAATGATTACACCGGGAAAAAAATCACACAGCACCTGCGGGCAGCAGGCAGGGGCCGGAGATGGGCTGGAGATTTCTGCGTGGAGGAAAAGGGAAAAGATCCTGAAATTTGGGGCAGAGAGGAACCAGCGGGGACCAGGAGCTGGTGGCCACGCAGGGACACGGCACCAGGGCAGGGGTTCAAGGGGCTTTAAGGGCTTTGAGTCAGCGCGAGGCGATGGGGCTGGGTGGATGGGGGCTCCCCGGGGGTTAAATCCCCTCCCTGCGCACCGCTGCGAGCTGCTGTCTGCCAGCCTGACTTTGTGCACAGGAACTCTGATTGCTCAAATTGTAGATTGCCTCTTGACATTAATTACTATGTAAATCCAGCAGATTAACATTGTCAGATGATGAGTGGCAAGTTTCACTTGCAGCCAGTCTCCCGGCAGCTCAGCTGTTGCATAAGTTGCCATAGCAATTTTTTTTTCCTCTTTGAAAAAAAAAATAAAAAAACGATAATAAAATAAACCAAAACAAAACGGCAACAGCCTCACCACCAAACGCTGGCGCTTTGCAGGGCTGCACGTGCCCACGTGCCCTGATTTAATGAGAGGTCAGAGCTGGTCCTGAGCAGCCCCAGGGGTGTCAAGCACTGTGAGCACCCACGGGGCTGCTCCTGGTGCATGAATGAACGGGGTGGGGAAGCTCCTGAACGCTGCACAGCCCGTGGGCACGTGTCCCCGTGTGCCAGGAAGGGCTTTGGTGATGGTGATGATTATGATGGTGATGGCACGGAGCCTACGGGATCCTCGTGGTGTTGAAGAGCTGCGGCTGCCCTCCTCACGGCCACTTGAGGAGGAGATTTGATTTTATCTCAGTCTCTGAACCCAAACTAAAAAAAAATAAGGAAAGTGAAAAAGAAAAAAAGGCTCCCTTTTCACATGAGATTAAAGATGCATGAGCAGAATTGAGCGGAGCCGCTCACTGCAGAGCGAGGCTTTGAAGGGGAGCAGCAAAGCTCACTAAATAAATTGATAAAAGCCTCAGATCTCAGGTCAGGAGCAGAGCAGGCTCCAGCTTCAAACCCCACCAAAGCCGGGGGTGCTTTGAGCCCCCCGTGCCTCTCCAGGCACCAACCCCAGGGCACCCAGTGCTGCCACCAGGACTGGGGCTTTCCTGCCCTGGGGTATCGGGGCTGTGCCGTGCCCGAGCTGCTGCTCTTGTCCCGGGCTAAATCCTGCTGAGCCCCCCTGCACCTTGCACTGACCCCAAATGAAATGTGGGGCTGCCCACGGGGGTCCCCTGCATGAGCTCAGCACCAGGTGCCCAGCCCCATCTCCTGGGCTCCCATATGGCCAGAGCTCCTGCAGGGATATCGGGATCCCGTTAAATATCGGGATCTCGTTAACACCAGCCAATCCATTAGCTCTAATTACCGCTCCTGTTGAGGAGAGGCGCCCTCGTTAGAGCTGCCTGATGCTCAGGAGGCAGGAGGGGAGGCCGGGGCTCTCCAGCCACCCCTGGCCCCTCTCAGCACCACGATGTGGGGCACATCAATGTGGGGCCTGTCCCCCTGCCCCACACCCGTTGGGCTGTGCTGATCCCACAACCAGCACATCCCCAGTGGGATGTCACACCTGAGAGGTTGTTCTTCACTTTTCGGAGGCCAGGGCATGCCTCGCATCCACGCCGCACTTCCAAAAATCCCAGACGTGCTGCCCCAGCTTCCTTGTAGTGACAGCTGAGCAGTGACATCCGTATCATCACAGAGGAGAAACAAATTCCTCCTTGCCCCCAGAGAAGGCTGATTATTTTACTGGCAAGCCACATTAAAAAATGCCTGGTGACACAAAGCGACATTACTGTCGGGAAATGGCAGCACGGCGCCTCCGGAGAGCCCCGTGCTGTCACCCTGATTAAATGCCTGCCTCTCCCCCTGCATCCAGCACCCGTCAGCATCCACACCAGAGCTGCTCCCCCCCGAGCCAGGGCTTTCCAAAGCAGGGAGCTCCCAAAATCTGTCCTACAGACCTGTCCCAAAGGGGACCGTGCAAGCACTGGCACTGCCCTGAATCGCTCCCACCCCGTGCTGTCCCCTCGGCTCCCCGGCGCGGCGGTCACCGCAGGCAGCAGCCGCCTCAAACGTGGGCTCCCCGGGAGCACGTTAAAGTAGGATGCCAGCCATTAAGGGCTCGTTAATATTTATGAAATAATTAATAGATGCACCCACGTTCTTTAATAACTCCTTGAAAGCCGTGCGAGGAACCGCAGTCTGCTCAGCGGAGGCAGCCGCGCTCCGCAGCCCGGCAGATCAGAGCACGGAGGGGCCGTTAATTATGCATTAAACACACACGTCTGCGTTACACAAAGTTAGGGAAAATAAAGGCTTTTAATTTAAGGAATAATGAGGCACGTTCTGCTACCTGGAGGCTGCTTTTAAAGCGAACGCTGCTTCGGCAGCTCGGCTCCGAGGGAAATGTTCAGGCCGGGAGCGCGCAAGCCCCAAAGCGGTTTGGATTTCCCTCTTTTTGGGGGGATTTGGTGCCACCGAGGCAGGGTGGATGGCACCAGGGCTCCCTGCTGCCGGCTGTGCACTCACACAGGCACACACGTACACATGCACGGGCTGCCCAGGGGGTGGCACCCGCCTGGGACCTCCAAAATTTGGCCCTGGAGCCCTTCCCGAAAGCGAGCGGCGCGGTGCCGGGGCTGCTTCCACCCGCCCAGCGAGCCGGGTTTTCAATTTTCTGAAAGATTATGTTTTCATCCTAAAAGATGTTGTCTCCTGCTTTTTGACCTGAATATACTGAAAGATAATAGAAAGCAGATGAAATATATATCTGTGTTAATCCTCCGCAGAGAGAGCTTCGGGCGGCTCCCAGGTGCTGCAGCAGGATGGATCCGGCGCGCTCGGATGGCAACCTTTATCTGGGTCACTTCCACCCCCATTTAATAGGATTAAGCACCCCGCGATGCCACATGTCCCCAGGCAGGGATGAGACCAAAGGTCTGGACAGACGGACGGACACCGTGTGGCCAGGACGTGCAGGGGGGTCTCTGCTTTCCCCTGCCAGGGTCCCAGATCCGAGCGGGGTCCGGCAGCGCGCAGCAGCCGCCTCCTTCAGCGCCCACGAGAGGAAGAAATGGGATTGAGAGGAGGCAAATGGAGTTCCCCGGAATGGATGTACATTTTCATTATACTTATACGCTGAGTAATTGGTGGTAATACAAGAGATATGGGCAGTATCATTACAGACCAGGCTGTGCTGGAGATGTATTATCATCATCTGTCATTATCCGGGCTTCCTTGTGGCTGCTAAACTTGTAGAACATGATTTTAATAACCCTGGAAGGCAAGAATCATTTTTCTTTTGTCACTTAACAACTTGGCCTCATTCACTGATACCTTTAAATATGAAGGGGGGGATTAATTTCTAGAGGAGGAAAATGCAGACCTGGGTGTTTTCTCCTCTCCTCATGCGCAGAGGTGCCCTGGCCGAGCCTGGCAGCTTTCAAGGAAACTGCAGGAGATGGGGGGGGGGATTGTGGTGAGCTGGGGGGGCACAGAGAAGCGGGGTGCCACGTATGGACCCCCCTGAGCATCCTGCTGAGAAACACAGAGCAGAGCACCGGCACCAGCAGTGCTGCTCCGGGTTGGAGAGGCTGATGGAAAGCAAAGCATCCCTTTTAGGTTTTTTTTTAGGGATCCTTATTTAGGGATTTTTCAGAGATCCAGTTTTAGGGATTTTTTAGGGATCCCTTTTTAGGGATTTTTAGGCATCCATTTTTAGGGATTTTTCAGGGATTGGCCAAGGCTGGTGCAGGACCTCGGTGGGTGCCCAGCACATCCCCGTGCCTCGGGGTCCTGCTGGCCCCAGGGAGCTGCTCCCTTCCAGCACAGCACCAGCAGCACCCAGCACGTGGCCGTGGTGACAGCGGTGGCAGGAGGTGACCGGTGGCTGGCGCAGACGCTGGCCAGGTCAGCGAGCTGGAGGGGGCTTCATTCGTCGCTTCCCTTAGCTGTGGAAAAAGCCAGCAGCAGGAGACGGACAAATCAAATTACAAGGCAGCTAATGAAAATAATGGGGAATAAAGTACTTCTGGAGGCTGCTTGGTTGGATTCCCATTTCCGTGTGTCACTGGATTTAAATCGGGGATGTTTATAGCCCTCCAGAAGCTGTCGTTTAATTGCCCTTTGTGATTAGCACGAGGCAATGGGCCGTAGGTTTCCTGCTCCCGTGGCCACGGGCGCTGGGCGGCCGCAGCAGGAGCTGGGGGCTCCGATCCTGGTCCCGGTGCTGGATGCTGGGCACCAGCTGGGTCCCAGCCTCCTTCCCACCTCTACCCCGGGCACGCTGCTGGGGGCTGCACCATCAGCAGCACGGTCAGACCCAGCCAAAAATTCGGTGTTGTGGGATCTCCTGCTGCCCCGTTTCCATGTCAGCCACTTGCCTGGGCTAACGACCTGGTTCCGCGGCTATTGGCTGTGAGTAAATAATCTCCAGATGTATTTTTCTCCCGATAAAAGCCGATTTTTCTTTTTTTTTTTTTGGTTCTATTATTGTCAGGGGTGTTTATTAGAGCAGAAAAATAACAGCGCCGTGCTCACAGCCCCAGTGCCGGGAAGCGCCGCGGGTGGCAGGTCCCAGACGTGCCCTGGGGACCAGGGGGAGATGGGGGACACGGGGGGCACAGATGTCCCCTGCCCTGATGGCTCCCCAGGGAGGGTTTTTCCTGCAATGGAGAAGGGAGGGGAGGCTCCCTTCTTGCAGGGAAAAGGAGTGAGGATTTCCAGGGGGATGGGGAAGGGGCTCAGCCACCAGGCAGGGGATGTTCCTCTGCCACCTGGGCATCAGACCAGAAATTTAGGGACATGTTTTATATTCCCTCGCCCTGCAGCCCAGGGGTACTCCAGGAGCTTGCCTGTCCCTGGGCATCACCCCCTGCTCCTGGCCCCCCCATGAACGCAGGGACACCCCCCCGGCACCCCTTCCCCGTGCTCCAGCTCCTCCACATCCTTCTGGCATCTGGCAGATTAAGGAAGAAGGATGGCAGGCGGCCCCGCCGCCCCCTCCTCCCCCCCTCCCCGTGCCCAGCAGGGACTGCCCGGATCCCGGCAACATGGAAAATTAATAGTCCTGCCTCATTAATTACAGTAATGTGTCAGGAGCCTTGTTCAAGGTCAGCCTCCAGGACCCCCGCGCAATCAATTGCTCCCAATTTGCATTCGTGTGGCTGGTGAGGAACCGGGGAGCGGAGGCAGAAGGTGGCCACGGCTCAGGGGACGGGGAGCAGAGCCCCCCCCAGCACCACGGTGCTCAGCCCCACGGGGGTCCGGGTGCCTCGGGACCCCCCTGTACGGCCACCACTGCCACCAGCAGCCGCGGGGTGACCTCAGGAGCTGTCACCATGGCCCGGAGCGGAGCCGTGTCTGAGTCACGCTACAATTTCCGTCGTTGGAAGGGGCTGGAGGTAATCTGAGCGTTTTGCAAATAGCACGGCGTGTTGAGAAACGATGTGTTCCCTGCCCGGAGATGTTCAAAGCATCAGGGACAGGGACATGGGGACAGGGACATGGGGACAGGCAGTGCCCCTGTCTGAAAGGCCAGCGGGGATCCAGCCTGACACAAATCACTGCAGGGAGGTGTTTGCACCCCAAAGGCCGGAGTAAAGCCTGGGGAAGCCATCCCTTAACCCATGCAGGAGGGGTCGTTAGCACCGCTAATTACACAAATTGATCAGAATTGGGGAAAAGGTTGTGAGGGGAAACTGAGGCAGGGGCAGGGGAGCGGCTGAGGCCCTGCCTGTGCCCGCAGCCCCCAGGTGAGGGTTCCCAACCCCCCCAGGACCCTGCAGCGAGGCTCAGCTGGGGCCTCTGCAGGGCTGAGAGCCGGGGTTTGTTTGAATTAATCACACCAGGCTGCAATTAAACAGCTCCACTGATCCATCAGAGGCTGCACCAGCTCTGCACTTAGCTCCCGCATCTCACATGGCTGGCGGTGCTTTATTTTTCCAGGGAATGTGAAGAAGAAAGAAGAAATCTCTTTAGGGAGGCCGGTTCTTGCCGACAGCCGAGCCGATGCAGGCGGGTAACATCCTTTACTTTGCCTAATGGCAGCGATTTAATTAGAGAGGGGCTGATGAAATGCCCGAGGGACGGATGAGAGGCTGCCCCTGTGCCCCTGCCCCATGCCCACGGGGGCCCTGCTGGCCCCACCGCCCTGTGCCGTGCTTGGAGCCCATCAGCAGTGCCTGGACCCTTCATTTTCCACCACCTCCAGCACCGCGAGTGGTGGCCAGGGTGGCTCCGAGCGGTGCCACCAGCCCTTGGTGGCCATGGGGACGTCACGGCACCGCTCATCCTCCTGTCCCACCCCCGGGACGGGGTCCATGGGCTTGTGAGAGTGACTCAGAGCCGGAGGGGAACTGAGAGAGCTGCTGTGGGGACGCATCCCCTCCTTCCACCCATCCCGCATCGAGCCCTCTCCCTGTGGAACAGGGGGACAAAGGAGCCCCGGGGGCAGGCACCCAGGGGTGCTCAGCCCCACAGACACCCGTGGGGACACCCAGCCGTGGCCCCGTGCCCGGCAGCTTGTTTTTGCCCGGTTTTGTGTTTACAGCTTTTGCCATCCCTCGCCGGTTCCCACGGAGATGCCCACGTCGCCATAGCTACCGGCACCGATATTCCTGCTCTCGGCAGTAAACAGCCTGCAAAGAAGATTTCCGTGGTCAAATGCTGGGGGTTGCTACACCCGAGGGGAATGTTGCAAGGCCCCCCCCTCCTGCCCCGCTGTGGGAAACGGCCCCCGTGGGGCTGCACTGGGATGGGGACGGAGCCCCCGAGCGTCCAGCCCCAGGGGGATGCCCACGTCTGGGTGCCCACCAAGGAGCTCGGCTGGGTTTTTCCCTCTTTGTTGAGCTTTTTGGTTGAAATCTTGTCCGAATGGCTGGAGATTGGGTGCTGGGAGCTGGGAGGGGGGGATTCAGGGAACAGCCCCGTGCTGGGGTCGGGGGTCTGCAAGGTGCGACGGCCACAGCCTGGAGAGCTCCATCCCAGCTCCACGGGAGGTGCTGTGGGTGCGCCCCCCACCCTGTCCCTCTGCATTTTGGGGAATATCAGCGTGGGGTGGGGAAGGGGGTCACGATCCCACGGCCCCACAGCCGGCAGCCTCAGCCCCACAGTCGGGCTGTTTGCAGCAGGGGTTGCGTGAGTGCCGAGCGGGGCGGCGCTGACGGCAAAACGCGTGCTCCGAATCCCGTAGTAAACACCCGTTTGCACAACAGCCCCAGCCGCCGTTGCGAAGGCCGTGGTGCGTGGCGGGTTGGGCAATCCCCTGTTTACCCCACGGGACGCGGGTTTCCCCGGGGAGCCGATGGCTCCCTGCCGCTGGTGGCACTGCCCGCAGAGCCACCCAGCAGCCGGGTGCCACCCAGGGCAAGGTGCGGCTGGAAAACCCCGCTCCAGCACCCCAAAACCGTGTCCCCGTCCGTTCCCCCACGCCGTGTCCCTCTCCGCAGCCCCAGTTTGGAGATGGTGGTGCTGGAGCGGGGAGGGCGGGGAGGCCGGGTGCTGCTCCCCGGTGCTGGATGCGTGCGTGCCGCCGGGCTCTTTCCTTCCTGCAGCGAGCGAGGCAGCCCAGCCTTCAGGGAAGTGTTTTGCAATCACCTTCTTCAGAGAGTCGCAGCAATTAACGGCGCTGGTTTTGAGGAACTAACGGGGAAAGCAGCATGTTGGCAAACGGGCTGAGCGCAGGGAGCTGGAGGCCGGCGCTGGGAGCGGGCGGTGACGGCGGCCGAACGGAGAGGTAGGGATGGGGCACGGGGAGCTGGGGTCCCCTCGGCCACGGGTGGCTCTGCCGGCCCCTGTTTGGCACAGCCACGTGTGCCAGGGGGTTGTGGTGCCGTGGGCTGGCTGCTTTCCTTCCGCCCACGCAGGACATCGGAGTGAGGGGAGAGGAGCTGAGAGCACTCGGAGCCGGGTGCTGGGATGGGGCAGGTGCCCAGCGCCAGGGGGATGAGGCTGGGACAGGGCACGGGGAGAGCTGGCAGCGGGACCCCTCCCAGCACAGCCATGGGATGCGGCGCCAGAAGTGCAGGGAGAGGGTGCAGGCAGCACCCCGAGGCCCTGCAGGCTCGGCCAGCCCTGCTGCGTCGCCTTCATTCATTCGTTTCCCTGTCTGAGCTTATCTCTGCTGCCTGAAACCCCGGCTCTAACCCCTGCTCAAACCACAAATCTCTCCCCAGCAGGGGCTGAAGACACCCGATACAAGCTCAGCCCGTGGTGCAGCGCAGCACAGGGCGTTTGTGCCCCGGAGAGCCGGCGCCGAGACCTGGTGAGCGGGGTCTGCTGGTGGGGAGACCCAAAGGGACTCCTACAGCCCGGGGACAGACCTGTCCGTGCTGCAGGGGGGCAGCTGCAGGTGATGCCAAGGGGATGTCGTCCTCCAGGAACAATCCCCGGCCGTCACGGGCTCCTCTATCCCTCCGAGCCCCTTCCCAACTCGCTGCGTCTCCGTTCCAGGTGATGCCAAAGCCACGGAGCAGACCATGGCCAGGCGCGGTGTGGGGACGCCCTTGCTGCTGCTGCGGCTCTCCCTGCTCCTGCTCCTCCGCCTGGGCGGTGAGTGGGGACCCGGCCCCGTGCCCCCAAAGTCCCCAAGGCACCCAGTGCCCATCCCACCGGCCGGGGCTGTGCTGGGGACAGGAGCACCGGCAGGATGGGGCCCGGCACGGCTGTGAAAGGCTTGCCCAACGCCCAGCTCTTCCCCTCCGGCGGCTGCGGGGCCCCTCTCAGGAAAGGAGCCCTGCTCCTGCCCTGCCTTGGTGCCGGGGGGGCTGAGACGGCTTTGTCACAGCCGTACCCACTCTCCCTTCCTGCAGGGACCCTCGGCTGTGCCTCGGTGGAGGTGGGCTCGCCCGTGGTGCCGCTGGGCTCGGCCGTCACGGCGTCGTGCAGCGTGCGCAGCAGGCTGTGCCGCGGGCTGCAGGGCGGGCGGGCACGGATCTCCTGGATGCTGGACAACGAGACGGTGGCCGGGAGCCAGGGCCGCGGCGCGGGGGACACCGAGGTGTCCAACCTGACCCTGCCCCAGTTCAACCGCACGCAGGCCAAGCTGTGGTGCTGGGTGGAGTGGAACGGGACCAAGCAGCGGGTTGGCCTGGCCGAGATCCGGGCAGGCTGTAAGTCCACCACGCACACATCTCCCCTCGAGGCACCGCCATCCCTGTGTGCTCCCCACAAGGTGGCTGTGGCTTCTCCAGACCCAAAATGAGGCATTTTGCCCAGCTCCTCTCCTGGCTGCTCTCTCCTAGACCCCCCTGCCAAGCCCTCCAACCTCAGCTGCCTGCTCAACCTCAGTGACTACGGGCTGACGTGCCACTGGCAGCCGGGAGCCGACAGCCACCTCCCCACCAGCGTGGTGCTCAAATGCTCCACGTAAGCCCTGCTGGGGGACACCATCCCCATTCCTTCCCTTCGGCTGCGTATCCCAGCCCTCTCCCCACCGACCCAGCCCGTCCTCTGCCCCCTGAGCCCACCCATCTCCCCCCTGCAGGAGCAGAGCCCCGGCGGTGACGGGCTGCACCCCTCAAGGTGGCCGCAGCCACTGCACGGTGCCGCGGCGCCTGCTGCAGCTGTACGGGCAGATGGAGATCTGGGTGGCCGCCTCCAACGCGCTGGGCACGGCCGAATCCGAGCGCCTCCGCCTCGACCCCATGGACGTCGGTGAGTGACGGCTGCCGCCGGCCTCCCCACGCACAAACGAGGGCCCGGAGAGACTAATTATCGGTGAGGGAGGGATATTAGAGCGCCGTTAGAGCGTGTCAGGCTCCCAGGTCGTATTTTACAGGCAGGTTGCCGTGATAAATGGCTTGCTGAGATGAATAGGTGCCAGCGCCGCGTTTCAGAGCTGTGCGGCGCGCGCCGGCGGGTTACGAGCCGTCGGTTGACCCGCTGCACTCTACAACTCTCTCCAGCAATTGATTCCCCATTTATTCAGGAGCTCCGTTAATAATGCATCCGGCTCCCATCAACTATTTATAACGGGAACCTTCCCAGACACCGTGAGGCGTCCTGCTGGGGACGGGCTGCCAGCCAACCAGCCCAGCCGCCCCACTCGGAGCGGGTCCTCGCCCCCATAGGGACACAGATCTGCTGCCTTCCTGGGCTGTGCACCGATCCTGCACCCCTCGGGGTGCTTCTTTCCCTTGTAGGAGTTAGCTCAGCCCGTGGTGTAAACCAGCTCTGGCGCCGTGCTCCTGAGCATCATCCCCATGTCCCAGTGTGGGGTGGGCACAGCCGGTGGAAACGGGGCAGCCCCTGCCCACCACGGGGCCAGCTGCAAATCTTTTGGTTCCTAAAGAAAAAGATGAATTTCCCCAGGCTCTCCCCGTGTGCTGCAGGTTGCTTGCACCTCATTGCTCTCCAGCTCCTGCCCTTTCTCGCAAAGTCTTGCCCAAAACATTTTGGGGAGGCTCCTCCCCTGCCCCCCAACCCTGAGCTCAGCACCCAGCCCCGCTGGGGTTCGAGGCGTTGGCAGCCCCATACCAGGATGCGGCCCCGGCACAGCCCCTCGGATGCCCCCAGCTCCCCCCATCTCTCCCTGCAGCCCAGCTGGAGCCCCCGGCCCTGCGGAGCATCCAGTCCATGCCCCCCCAGACCGACTGCGTCACCCTGGCCTGGGCGGTGGCACCGAGCAGCGCGCACATGGAGCTGTGGTGTGAGCTGCGCTACCGGCCCCCCGAGGACCCCAACTGGGTGCTGGTGAGTGCTACTGGGGGCAGCGGGGCCCTGGGGACTGCAGGAACCAGGGCATCCCCCCTGCTCCGAGCTCAGCCAGGTTTTGTGCCCTGCTTTCTGCACCCTTGGGCACATCCAGGGGCAGGTTGCAGCCCCCAGGTCCCTCCCAGGAGGGATGCTGTGGTGCCATCGTAGTGGCTCCCTGCCTTCAAAACCCAAGGGCAGTGCTTATGGGGTCAGAACCTGAGCCTGGTCCTGATCCCAACCAGAGCAGCTCCCTCTTTTTCCCCTCCTTGGAGGGGGAAGATGATGATGGGACACATGCAGTGACCAGAGGACCGCAGGGTGCCCCTCATCCCCACACCAGTACACAGCTCCTGGGGCCGTACCCCACAGCTGGATGGGGTTTGGAGGCAGGAGCTGACTCTGTTCTGGCTGCCCCCAGGTCACTGGCATCGTCGGCCAGGCCGGCACGGCGCAGTGC
The DNA here is from genome assembly GCF_963932015.1 of Anas acuta. NCBI lineage: Eukaryota > Metazoa > Chordata > Aves > Anseriformes > Anatidae > Anas > Anas acuta. The sequence continues at coordinate 5,998,609 of NC_088999.1, forward strand.
TGCGGGCTGCTTTTCGGGACCCCGTACCTCTTCCAGATGCGCTGCCGGCGGCACTCGGCTCACGGCCACTGGAGCGAGTGGAGCGCGGCCAGGAACCACACCACCCACGAGAAAGGTGGGCACAGATTGGTCTGGGGGGGGGCCCCGCACACCCCCTGAGCAGCGTGGCTGCAAGGACACCGCCACGCTCACCCCCGTCCCACTACAGCCCCCACGGGGAAGCTGGACGCCTGGTGGAGCACGCGGCCGGACCCGGCAGGCAGGAGGCTGGAGGTGCAGCTGTGGTGGAAGGTGAGCGCGTGTGGGGAGCATGGGGTGTTGCCTTCGGGGCCGAGCACCCCCTGTAAGCCCCATGGGGAGCACAGGGCATTGCCTTCAGGACCTTGCACCATCCCCTGTAAGCCCCCGTCTGCGCCCAGGCCCCGAGGCAACGGGAGGCAAACGGGCATTTGCTGGGGTACCGCGTGGCTCTGGGGCCCCGGAGGAGAGGCAGGGAGCCCCCGACTGTCTGCAACACTTCTGACACCCACTGCGACTTCACCGCCCCAGCGGGGACCAGGAGGGTTTACCTCTCAGCCTACAACGCCGCCGGCGAGTCGGCAGCGACCGAGGTCGTGCTCCTGGAGAGGAAAGGTGAGGGTCTGAAAGAGCACCTCTCGTGGGCTGAAAGATTCCCCCCTCATAGGGGTTTGGGTGGCGTTTCTAACGTGGCTGCAGCCCCCAGGGAGGGTGAGCACCCGCGGGGCTCCCAAAGGGGCTCCCCACGAGGCTCCCTGGCAGCGTGCAGGGGCAGGGGGGGCTCTTGGCTGCAGGGAGCAGGGCTGGGCTGCTCCCCTCTGCCCTCAGCCCCGTGGCTGTCCCCACACAGGTCAGCCCCTGGCTGGGCTCCGGGCCGTACCCGCAGGTGAACGAAGCCTCTGGGTGCACTGGGAGGCACCCCGGGCCCCGGTGGCCGCCTACGTGCTGGAGTGGCAGCGGGTGGCCTCGGAGCCCGGCCACTGCAGCACCTGCTGGCAGATGGAGCGCGATGGGGCCGCCACCTCTGCCCTCATCCAGGGTAAGCAGGGGGTTTGGGGCAGGTTTCAGGGGGGTCCCAGCCAGCTCTGCAGGGTTTTATGCCCCAGGGTCTCTCCTGGGGCTCCCAGCAGTAAATCCTGCCCCAAGCCCACATCACACACTCCCTCCCTGCTCTCCATCTGCTCCCCAGGGGCTGGCACAACCGGGGGGGCTCAGCAGGCAGGACCCCCAGCCCGCAGCCCCCCTCTGCTCTCCGTTGCAGATGGCATCGAGCCCTTCCAGCGCTACAACATCTCGGTGTGCCCCCTCTACAAGGATGCCGTCGGGACGCCCGCCCACACAGCAGCCTACTCCAGGCAGAAGGGTGCGTGCACTGCCCGCACCTCCCCTCAGGACCCACCTTGGTTCCCCACATGCCCCAAATTTAGGGGCTCAGCCCACCGGGCTGGGATTTGGCTTGCCGTGGCTGCACAGAGTCCCCCTGGGGCACAGAGGCAGCAGCTCAGCGCCGTGCTCAGCCGCTTGTCCCGCTCCCTTCCAGCACCATCCCACGCGCCGAAGCTGCACCTGAAGAGCATCAGCAAGGCCCACGCGGAGCTCTGCTGGGACCCGGTGGCCGTTGAGCTGCAGAACGGTTTTATCACCAACTACACCATCTTCTGGGCCAACAGCACCGCCGAGGTGGCCAGTGAGTCCCGGCCCCGTGCCCTGCCCCTCCTTGGCTGTCCATGGCATTGGGGTTGGAACTGGGTGGGCTTTAAGGTCCCTTCCAACCCAAACCCTCCCCTAATTTTATGATTGTGCCCATCCACTCTGCCGGGCAGCCCTCGGTCAGGCTGTCCAGGGCATGGCCCAGCCCTTCCAGCAGCCCCCGTGCCTCCGCAGGTGCCGTTGTGAATTCCTCCTTCAATTCCTTCATCATCCGGGACCTGAAGCCATCGACCCTCTACAAAGTGCACATCATGGCCTCCACGGTCGGCGGCAGCACCAACGGCACCAGCCTCACCCTGGTGACCATGGTGCTGGGTGAGCATGGACGTGGGGGGTTTTGGGGATGCTGGAGGGGTATGAGGGGACCCACCGGAGCCAGCTCCTGCCCCAAATTTGCCCCACCGCTGTCCCCACCAGTCTGCAAGGGGCACTTCTTGCCGTGACCCCGTCCCCTGCTTTCCAGATGACATCGAGATCCAGATCCTCTTCCTGACCCTGGGGCTGATCTTCGTCCTGCTCACAGCCCTGCTGATTTGCTTCCAGAAGAACGGGAGGTGAGCGCTGAGAGCCCCCCTGCGGGGTCGGGACCAGGCTCTGCATGAGGCTGGAGCTGCCCTCGTCCCCAGAGGGGCTGAAGGCAGGGAGGGGACGGCTCCAGCCCCACAGTAGCCAGCTCCTGGGCACCGCGCTGACCCCCTCATTGTGTCACCCCCAGGGTGAAGCAGCAGTTCTGGCCCAGCGTCCCCGACCCAGCCAACAGCAGCCTGGGCAAGTGGGTGCCAGCAGAGCTGCAGCAGGTGAGACCTCTGGGGCCTCCCCTGCACAATGCTGGGAGGGGGACACACAAAAGGGGACCCTACAAACACGGCCGTGCCATCAACACGCTGTTCCTCCAGGAGCCTCCGCAAGTGCCCAGTGTGAAGGAGCCCGGCCTGGCGACCATTTCTACCGTCACGGTGTTGGAAAGAGCAGCAGGGAAGCAGGCACCCGTTTGGGGCAAGGATGCCCCTGCAGAGACCACCGTTGCCTTCCCTGGGGTACCCCAGCCCTATGTGCAGCAGGACGGCCCCAGCAGGGCCACAGGGCCAGGCACCGGCTCCTACGGGAGCAGTGAGACCGTGCAGTACGCGCAGGTGGCAGGGGACGGCTACAAGGGCCAGCAGCACGTCCCGTGTCGCCTCTACCTCCGCTCCAGCTCCACACAGCCCCTGCTTTTCGACCGCAGCCCCAGCCCCAAACCCTACGAGAACCTGTGGTTCCATGGGGCCGCCCCCAGCCACGGCTGCCGGGGGGCCGGGGGCTTCTTGGAGGAGCCCCTCATCGACTTCCCCCTGCTGCAGGGCCTGCAGATCAGCGGGGCCGAGGAGCTCCACGACTTCCAGCGGTGTTAATGGCGCCATCCTATTATGGGACCAAAGACCCCGGACCAAACCCCACTCCATGATCCCCCCCCTGCGCCCCCCAAGCTGGGCATGGAGCCTCTCTTCTGTTGACCCCAAGAGCCTGCAGCCCCCAGGGGTGCTCTGTGGGGACCCTGGGCTTGTCCCTTTTGCTTTCCCATCCCTTTTTTTTCCCATCCCTTTTGCTCTCCCATCCCCTTTGCCCTCCCCTCCTGTCCCCCACGCCCCCCAAGCTGGGTACGGAGCCCCCCTCCTGCTGCCCCCCAAGGCCCTGCAGCCCCAAGGGGTGCTCTGTGGGGACCATGGGCCTGTCCCTTTTGCTTCCCCACCCCCTTCACCCTCCTGTCCCCTTTATTTTCCCCCTCTACCCCTGTCCCCCCCCACGACCCCACAGCCTGGCTGTGAGGCGCAGGCAACCCCTCCCTGCAGAGCAGCCCTAACCGGGGGGCTCCCAGTGCTGCGTCCCCGCCCCCCCTGATAACAACAACCCCAAACAAAACAAAATAACAACAAAAATAAAAATAAACTGGGATCAGCCCGGGGTGGGCGCCCATTTTGGGGGATTTTTTGGGGGACACATCGATGCGCTCGGCGATCGCTGGGCGGCGGCGGCGCCTGGGCAAGATGGCGGCGCCCAGGGCGGCGGGGCCCTGAGGAGATGGGGGCGATGGCGGCGCTGGGCCGCGGCCTGGCGGGGGCGGCCTCCGCCGTCCTGGGGGGCGGCCATCGAAGGGCAGCGGCCGGTGAGGGGCCGTGGGGGTGCGGGGCGGCCCGGGGAGGGAGCCGGGAGAGGGAGAGAAGGGGAGGGAGCGGAGGGGAGGGTAGAAAGGTGAGGGGGGCTCGGGGCGGGCAGCAACCTGAGGGGGGGTCCTGACGGGGATGGGGGAGCCCCCGCGGGGCTGAGGTGGGCCTCAAGGGACAGAGGTGGCCATAAAGTGGGAGAGGTGGCCCCCAAGGTGGTAGGGGTGGCCCCCCGGGGGTCATGGGGCTGGGTGGCCCTGGGGAGGGGACAGGGGTTGGGGGTGCTGCGGGGGAGGTGGGGAGGGCACGGGGGGGGCCGTAAGGCGAGAGGGGGACGGGGGTGGGCGGTGTGGGGTGAGTGTGGGGCTGGGAGTGGGGTGAGTGGGGCTGGGCGGCCCCCTGTGTGCTGGGGCTGAGGGGACTGGGGTGGGTAGGGGGTGGGTGAGGGGTTTTGAGGCTCAAAGGGGAGGTGGGCAGGGGGCTGAGGGCTGGGGACGGCCTGCGGGGCTGCTCCGAGCACCTCGGGGCTGTGCTGAAGTAGCTGAGGTGGCCCTGACACCAAGGGTCCAAGCCCCATCACCAAGGGTCCCTTGGGTGCAGCACGCCTGCGTGCCCAAAACTGGCCCTGAGCTGATCCAAGGCGCAGATCACAGCCCCAGCGTTGTTTCTGTGCGTGCTGCTGTGGCACAGGCCACACGAGAGGGCTGACTGAGCCGTGGAGAGATCTGCCCTGCGCTGAGCACGTGTCCTGCGAGCCAGGGCTCAGGTCTGGTGCCTCCCAGCTGCAGAGTTTCGCTAGCTTGCTGCTCAGCAAACTCCGTTTGTAGGCAGGACTGGCGAATTCTATACTTGAAAGAATGCTTGAATAATCTCAAGCAGGTGTTGATACCAACATCAAAGCCTAGAAAGGGCAGTTGTAAGAGTTCTTTCTAGTCTTGGAACTCAGGATACTGATGAATATCCTTGTCTGTACCAAGGTGTGCCGGTCAAAGGTTTTTGCTGCGTCTCTCTGCCACTGGCATAGTTCAGAGCAGCCCATTTAACTTGCGTGTGAAATTATTGGCATTAAATAATCAATTTAAATCCTTTAAATGAACGCAGTTCAGCTGGAGAACCTTCCGTTATGTTTAGCAGCAGGCCAAGCACTTGTGATCTCTTCCTGCTAGCCCTGTTCTTTTTTTCATTTGAGTTGGCTTCACCCGTTTGTTTTAGCACCAGTGTGAGGACGACGCTGAAACTGTTCCATGCTGCCTGTGGGACAAAAGACCTAAGTTGGTTACAAATCATCTTGGAGTCTACATACTCTGACCAGTTTTCTAGTACAGGCTGGGCAGTGTTTAATGAGTACATAGGTAGAAAAGTGCAAACAATCTAATAAATCTTTGTGTGTTTTTTTTTTTTTTTCATCAAGTTTGCAGTGCCTTTATTCAGCCAGCAAGATGTTACGCCAGACCTGTGAGAAGAAAGATAAGAGGTATGTCAGGATTGGTGGGAGAAAGTGGCAAAATTTTACTGTTGATGCTATCGGAGTTGTACTCTAATGCAGCAGGAAGAGGGGGTATTTGGGGAAATTTGCATCTTTTTCACTTTAAAGATGCAGATGTACACTGCTTGTGAGAAGAGAGAGGAAACATAATATCTGCTGCAGGAATTTGCATCTCTGCAGCTTGAGGGGTGATTACAAAGGTGAGGGAGCCAGGCTTACTGCCTTATTTTTCCTTTGTAGACATCCCCAGCCATTTGGATGATCTTCCTCCAACAATGATGAAGAAAGAGTATGCCAATGTCCCGATAATAAATAGGTATGATACAGCAAAAAGGCACGGCTAATCTCTTGAGAGCTTTGTAGCTTAGATTCATGTAACCACCATCTGTGGAACATGTCAGCTGCTCAATAATGAATGTTCTGTGGTCACAGCTACGCAATTAAAAAGAAAATAACAAAATTGCAAGCCACCACTGTTTGTGACTGTGTTAGGTTTCTGTTTAATTAATGTAAGATACACTGAGCATGTTTCTCAGAAGTGCTGTTTGTCCACATCTTTTGTGGACTTTGTCTACATCCGTAGAAAAAGAAATAATCTTGACATGATAAAAATAACCTTCTTAGAAATAATCTATGCCTGTCTCGAAAACAGGTGTTAAAGAGTCTACAATTAAACAACTTAAAATGAGAGGCTACTTCTGATATCTGGGCCTGGAGTTCTGCGTTTTTATGCTTTGATTCCAGAACTCTTCATGTGTGGTGCATGGAGAGCCCCCAGTGGTGTAACTGAGACTTTCACAAGTCTTTGAAGGAGCAGGTCTTAGTAATTATTTTGTCCTTGGCTACTTACCTGGTGGTTAACCTTTAGCACGCAGTTTGCAGGCATTGTTGTTTTTGGAACTTCAGCGTGATTTGAAATAATTCATACAGTGCTTCCTACAGAAGCTTGATGCTTCCGTGATTTTCAGCCATTATTTTTCTTTGGAATACAGAAATAGCTCGTGGCTGACAGGTTTAGGAGGGGGGGAGAGTCACTGTAAACCTGCAGAATAAATTTGAGGGAAGTTAATGTGTTCTGAAAAGCTAGCTTCATTCCTGTTGTTAAATATACCTGGTTTCTAAGCTTATAAACCAATCTGCAATCTCCTTACAGCGTTGATGACGTAGTGAAAAGATTATTGTCACTGGAAATGGCAAGCCAGGTTAGTGTCATTTTACATGCATAAAAACTAGATGGTTTGTCAAACACGTTGGTGTAACTTACCTGTATTATTAAATGCCCTACATTTACTCTTGTTTTAAATGCTGCTTGGTGGATGCAGATCTGGGGCTATTAAATACGTGAGGATGATAAGTCTTGCATGCTCTTAAAATTTATTATGGAGTTGTCTTTATGATAATAATTGCATATTAAAATTGGGTAATAAAGTATTCCGTGAGCACAGGAGGAGATGCAGCTGCGTTGTGTTATTGGTGGCGGTTGGGCTGTATTACAGAAGTAGTACGCTGGGCAGCAGGTGTTCTTCAAATGACTTTTATTTTTTGTATGCCCAGAAAACAAGTAAGCAAAGCAGAACAGCATCACAAAGATCTTACTGTTCCTTGATGCCTACCACCTAAGCTTAAAAAGATGCAAAAAGTGAAGGCAGCTACCATGTGAGACCAGCTTTGGTTCTGTTTCTGCTGCTCATGAGGGTGTCAGGACCTCTTCACCACCCTTCTTTTTTAATTTTGGGAAGAAGGATGTGCCTGGACTCTCAGCAGAAAACAGAATCACTGTTGTTGAGATCTTTTGTGCTCCTTCCTTGCTGTACTCTGAGCACTATCCTACGTGCAGTACGTCCCTTTTTTGCAGCAATACTTACACCTTTTGCGATGGACATCAAGTAAAGCTACAAAGCCTTTATCTGGGAATTTGGGAAGAGATGTGGAGTGTCTCAGACCTGCAGTGTTCCTCAGAAAGTGACAAGTTCTTTTGTTGTCCACAGAAGGAGAAAATGAAGATAAAGACACAGCAGCTGGTGGAGAAGGTCAGGAGGTCTCCTGATGACAATGGCTCCTTTGAGGTGCAAAGTAAGTTAAAAGAAGCAGAAGGATATTGTTGGCAGATGATAGTTCACTTTGCCTTTATTCAGCTATTCCCACCCTATCACTTCAAGTTTCCTGTATCAGCTAGGAAAATCTCTCAGGAGAGCACCTGAGGGGCAGGTAGCCTGCGGTACAGGCTGGGGTGCTTACAAGAGATTTGCTGAGGAAGGCTCAGCTCACTTTTGGTGAAAGAAATGTGAAATACCTGAAATGTAGGGGCACAATTGGCTCTGTTCCAGTTATATTTATTACAAGTGTCTGCAAGGATAGTTTCCAAATCACTACTTGATATCCACCCTCTAAAGGCCGCATGTGCATTATTCTGCTTGAAATGCTTACATGACATGAACCATTGCACAGCATCCATTACCAGAATGAAATGCTAGATTCAGCCTTGGAAGCCAAATTTCCTTGTGCATAGGCAAGTTCTGCCTGAAGCACAGTGTAGGGATAGTGCAGAGATGAAGGCCATACTGCCATTGACCAGAATGTTCTCTGCTATCATTAATAAAGGCCTTCAGTTTCTCAGGCTGCCACCAGCACCATTTCCAAAATCGAAAACCTTGAAAGCCGGATGCAGCTGTTAGGAAAAGCTCTTAAACTGTGTCTGTTCCTCCAAGGCTTAAACCAAGGGAGATGAAATAAATGTAAATTCACCAGTAATTCAGCAAAGCAAGAGGCCTTACAAATAAATTCATGTGATCAGCTGTTAAAATATTAACCTCTAATCAGGCAGCTTGATAATAGTAATAGTTCCTGCTTGGGTTAATGTGGGTTATATTTTGTGTTTTGTTTACCATTTACTGTGCAATAGTATTTGCTGTGGTGCAGTGGGTACGCGTAAGAATAGCAGTCTGCAACTGGCAATTTGAAGGAAACGTAAATGACACCATCTCACCCTGGAAAGCTTCTGCTCTCTCATGGCTTCTTATGTCTGTCCTTTATAGCTGCTATATTGACTGCCAAGATACGCACTTACGAGGAGCATCTTCAGAGACATCCCAAGGTAACTGTCAGTGATCTGAGCCCATGCATGCGAGACAACAGCTGTTCAGGTTGTTTTCTGAGTTGAGAACAAAGGGATTTTGATTCTGGGGATTAGGGCTTTGCTAAGATGGTTTATAAAATAGCAGTAACTGTTCCTTGTTGTCAGTCTGGGAAATTGCTGGCTCAGTCACAGCTATGTTCTCACCCACTGAAATGTGGAATGTGTTTTATTTTTGTTACTGGATTGTTGGGAATGCCTGAGCAGATACATTTCAATGGAGTTTAGCTAAATTCGGTTTTGCTGCAGATACAGTTCTGTTGCTTAGTGTTCAACATAACTAGTGTGATCACTACAGCTGTATTCTCCATCTGGTCTGCCTTTAGCACAGTCCTGTCCACTAAATATTTCTAATGTCATAATGACCATTTCCCTACCTAAAGCTGCTTGGGTTCAAGTCCAAACTGAAAACATCACAACTGTATGTTTCTGAAAAGATCTACTGAAGATTCCTAATGTAGTGGAAAAGGTGGGAAGTGGATTAATCGACTGTTTTTTAAAAAAGTTCATAAGTATTAGGTAATCACAAAAGTTCGAAGAGTAAAACAGAACAGAATTCAGTTTAAAGAACGTAAAAATTGTGCCAAATGTACAGCAGAAAAGACCTTTTGAAATTACTTGGCTCAAGCCTGGTTTTAGACAAATTGCTTGTAAAGGGTAGAGTGATTTCTTCCACGAGATTGCCCTGGACGGCATGGATCAAGCTATGCATATTCTCTTCCAAAGAACAATTCAAACTGTGAAATAGAGCCAAGTTAGATTTTATCTTTACATTTAAATTCTGGAAAAGCAAAAAATAAATAGTTCCAGAAATAACACGGAAGCATACGTTTCAGAGGGGAAGCAGAGTTTTTAGCTGGTAGACTTCTCCCACAGTTTTTGCCTCCAAGTCTTTGCAGCTTGGAAAAAGCAATTTCAGTGCAAAGTAAATTAAGTCTTCACAGATCTTCTAGTAGTGATCTAATGTTCTTGTGGTATCTGCTGAGAAAAATTGTTCTAAGATACTGTCCTTAACCTGATTGTTTCCTTTTAGCCATAATTTGGTCTAAGTAATTTATTGGAATGGAAGTACAATCTTTTGCAATCTAGTGAACATTAAGTCCTTTATAGGATAAAAGTAACCGTCGTCTCATGCTGATGGCCATGGATCGCCGGAAGAAACTACTTGCATATCTTCGCCGTGTCCGCTACGATGCCTTTGAAAACACCTGCAAGCAGCTGAATATCCAGTATGCACTACCCCCTGCCTACTCCCGACGGGTCACCAAGCGCTGGGTCGTAAAGAAGGCATTTTGTATCAAGGTAAAAGCAAACCAGAGCAAAAGCTATGTAACTGGAGTAGGAAAAATCTCTTCATAGAGGGCACAATTAAAACAGAAAGGGCTGATGCATAATAGTCCTTTAAATCTGTGTTTTGAATTTGAGGAGATGATGATGACAGTAGAACAAAACAAGCTTGACAAAAAAAAAAAAAAACAACACAAAAGGCACTTAGGCCGTGGGCAGTGAAGCGTGTACTGACTGAGGGTGTACTGTGGTTAAGAACTTCAGGTTGAGCTGCTAGTTTGCTCAGAAATGCATGATTCTAAACAGCTTTTCTTCCAAGCCTGGTGTGGGGAACTAATGTGTAAGACTATTAAGTTTGATGGCAATTTTAGAACAGAAATGTGGTTATGGCCACTGGCTCCTCTCATTTTCTCTAAATGTATTGCGGTGACTGACCAGAATCAAAGCTAGACAATGCTCAGTCTATAAATATTAAATCTCAATCCAACTAAATTATAAGTAAAAGACTGGATAGCTATAACTGAATATCAGAGAGTGGTACCCTAGAACATAGGCTGCTTGGAGTCCTGGAGGAGGAAAGGGCAAGGAGCTGATCTCACTGAAATACATTGCGTGCCTTCTGGCCTCCGCTGCAGGAACTCATCAGATCCATGCTGTGTGTCGCAATGAGCAGCAGCGGCAGAATGGTTGTAATCAGCAGCAGACAGCTTTGTCTTTCCCCTTCTCTCACCTGCTTATGCTCCTCCTGCAGGTTTTTCAGGAGGCGCGGAAGCTGAAAGCACCAGAAAGGCTAAAGAAGAGGAGAGAGTGGCAAGCAAAAGCCAGAGCTGCAAAAGAGAAGCAGGTGCAGAGCGAAGGGACAGCTGTGTAGCTGCACATTGGGTTTGTGATACAGCCAGTCTCTCCAAAAATAAACAACTACCAAAAGGCTTGTCGACTTTGCTTAAGTGCATGCGTGATCTGTGCCGTGTGAGTACCCAAAAAAGTGCAGTAAGCGATTTAAGTGTTTTAGAAGTTTAAGACTGCTTCCTTGGACCATGTCCTGAGCAGCCTGTGCTGTGCTGAGAGGAGCGCTGGGGGCTTTATCAGCATGCCTTTGGCAGGGAAAGGCAGTGATGTCTTCAAGTGAAAGCACCTTTGAGTAGTGTCTGTCTCCTCTCATTACCCGGTGAGCCTGCAGAATTGCGCTGTCAAACAGCATTGGAGCAGCTGCTCAGCAGAATTCAGCAGGGGATTCACTACATGTAATGGAAATGAGAGGAGAGAATGAGGAGAAATGTGGCTTATTTGGAAATAAAGCAGCCCTGACACCGACTCAAAAACCCATTCCTCCTCACAATCAAATGCAGGTTGACTCTGAACTCTACAGCTGTAGAAACCGTACTGAGAATCAAGTCTGGCATTTCCCAGCTGACTCGGGTATTTGCGTTCATTCCGTGGTAGCCATCCCTCAGTATCACTCAGAAACTCAGTGATGTTATATCAAAAACGCCATTAATGGTTATTAAACTAAATAATTATGAGTAAAGTGGCGCCCGCTGGCAGAGTTCAATAGAAGAACAGAGAGCTCCCCTCAGCTGTCGCGTGGACGCGTGCCGGGGATGCCTGCGTGCTGAACCGAGGCAAGATGATTTTTAATCCTGTCACAAAGGCTTAAATTTGGCGAGGAAATGCCTCCAATTAACCAGTTATTACAATTTAATTAGTTTTTAAGCCGTGGTATCGCGCTGTGGCGGGGGGGACATGCCAACACGGCGCCCCGCCATTGGCCCGGCCGTTGCCTGGCGGCGGCGGCGGCGGCTGTGGGGGGGGCGGGCGCCATGTCGGGCCGGGCGCTGCCGCTGCTGTTCCTCAACCTGGGCGGCGAGATGCTCTACATCCTGGACCAGCGGCTCCGTGCCCAGAGCATCCCCGGAGAGAAGGCCCGCAAAGGTGAGCCGGGGCTGGGATCGGGGCTTCGGCACCGCGGAGACCCCGTCTGGGCCCTCCCGTGTCCGGCTTTGTGAGGACGGGGCTGTGAGGGGATCCCCAAGGATCCTAGGGTCATTAGGGTTGGAAAAGTGCTCCCAAATCATCTGACCCAACCATCACCTTACTGCCAATGTCACTCACTGCCTCTGTCCCCAAGCACCACGTCCAACCTCTCCCTGAACACCCCCAGGGACGGGGACTCCACCACCTCCCTGGGCAACCCGTCCCAACGCCTGAGCGCTCTTGCTGAGGAGAAATGTCTCCTCATTGCCAGCCTGAACCTCCCCTGGCACAACTCGAGGCCGTTCCCTCTGCTCCTGGCACAGTTCCCTGTGAGCAGAGGCCGACCCCAGCTCCCCACCCCTTCCTTCCAGGCAGTTGCAGAGAGCAATGAGCTCTGCCCTGAGCCCCCCTTCTCCAGCCCAAACACCTCCAGTTCCCTCAGCCTCTCCTCACAGGACTTGTGCTCCAGGCCCTTCACCAGCATCACAGCCCTGCTCTGGACACACTTCAGAAGAGGCCGGGTGCTGGAGGTAATCAGCAAGGAGCCACACTGCTGCAGGTGGAGCATTGCTCAGGGCTTTGCAGACTTCTCCTGAAGTACCATTGCTTTCAGTGCTCCAGCAAAGAGATCTGTGATTCCTTAATAATGTGCAGACGTGCAGTCAGTTTTTTGGTAATGATTCTCGTAATAATACAGGAATTAATGCAGATATACTTGCCATGATGTTACTGGAAGGATGCTTGGAAAGTAATACAATGTCGCAGTGCCTGCCACTGAAAGAAGCCCTGGGGAAGTGGTTTCCTTACAAGTTTCATTGCTCTGCCACAAGAATGGGTCCTGTGTGGTTTTATTCTCTTAAAATAAAGCTGTTTGAGTTAAACAATTTCCATGAAGTTTCTGTAGTAATGACTGCTTGCAGGTATGACTGAAGCTGGTTTGTGAAATGCACGCAGATGCTACAGGAACTGGAACAGATTTCAGTAGCTCTGCACTTGTGTTGCACGTTAGTGCTGCAGACGTGCTTTTGGAATCGCAATAACTCAGGATCTGAGCTTCTCAACCCAGGTCCTGAAATGTTTCAGGACGACCAGATTTCTTTGCAACCAGAATAAGAACTTCTAAGCAATACTAAACATTTCCTTACAGCAATATAATTTTTAATTATTCATATTTGTCTTTGGTAATCTGCCACGAGTTTACTTCCCTGCTGCTGTTTGTGCAGTTCTCTGTTTACAGCTTTAACTACATTTAGTAATGTACAGTGGAATATCTGAGCGGTTGAATTAGATCTGTACCAGTTTATCCACGCATGTATTCTTGTCTTGCTAAAAAATCGGGCTTTAATTTTACTGAGATGTGGTGCGGTCTTCACTGAGGTGTTGTTGCTTAAAACTGTTCACTGAAATATTGTTCCTTTATAAGTGCAAAAAAACAGCTGAAAAAAAAATCCAAGCTAAATGCAAAACATGCGAAGTCTCAATCAAGGGTAAAATTTTAGCTCCATTGAGGCAACAGGGATTTTTCCAAGGGGAGGGCGAGGTTCCATCTTTTGTGTATTAATTGAAAGTGAAAGATGTCAAGTAACAGAAGAGTTCTTTCTTGTTAAGCACTGATTGCTGGTGAGAAAAATCGAAGTCCATTAGTTAGACTCTTTTTTCTTTATTTCTTTTATTCTTGAAGCTCTTGTTCTTACTTCTTGAACTGATGTTTTTGTTTTGTATGCTTCGTGTAGATGAATGGACAGATGTGGACAGGAAACGAGGTACTGTAACCTTCTAGCTGCATGCAGTAGACGAACACCACTACATGCACACATGAGGCTCGTTGTACGTGAACACACTGTATGCTGTTCCTGCAGCCCTCTAGTGATGGTGTCAAGGTTGAATAATATTTTTCACCTGTTTAAAAAAAGAAAAAGAACTTTAACTATAGATCTTAGAAAAACAGGCAGTATCTCAAAATCCAGTAGCTTCAAAAGTAGCCTCTCTGTTAATTTAATCAAGGCAATATCTATAAATAGTCCATAACTTTTTCTCATAGGGCTCTTTCTAACCAGAATGGTATTTGGATTTTGCTAACATCTAGCAATGCAAGCATATAATTACATGAGCATTGTGATTTTTTTTTTCTGCTTAAAGGCAGGAATATTAGATACAGTGCATTTCGCTGTGATAACTTCTAATTTACTGTTCAGGGTTTTGATGAGTGAACTCCAGACATTTCCTTGATGGGTGAACTCCAGGAGAGATTTTAGGCATTTCCATCCTAGCTGCTTATCCACCCCTGCTAATGGTTCGCCACCCTTGCAGCAGAGTGATCACAAAGGAGCAGGTTCCCACACTCCAGAGAAACTCACCTTGACTTAAATTATCACTGAAGGTGGGTTTGAGCTGAGGTTTTGCAGTGGAAGGTGAGTGTGATTTCTTCCTGGGCTCTGCCTTGAAATGGTAACCTCCAGAACAGGGGTATGGTAAGTAGCTGGATGAGAAAATAAATCTCTTAAACTATCACTTTTTTTCTGCTAGGTGCACATGAGTAGAACTTCCAGTGTCTCTTTAAGCAGCCCTTTTTTAAGAGAGATCAGGGTTATGATTTCTATTTTTCAAAATAAGTCATTTGTAGGTTTTGAATGTTTACCAAAGGTAAATATTGATACCCTGGAGTTTGCTGCTTTTTTTGCTACCATTAGGTGCTGTTTCCAATAATATGTTTTTCCAGCATTTAACATCTCAGAAGCATAAAAGATTCCACATTTCCCCTCTCTTTTATCACACCCAAAATGGAGATAAGTTATATAAAATCCTGCTTTATCATATTCAGATGGTGAAGGCAGACACAGATCTTGTGTTGACCAGTCAACTTCTCCTTGTGAGAGAAGACAACTTTGTGAGCGCTGCTCTTAGGATGATCCCTTAAAAGTTACCAAAAAGCAACCACCGGAGTCTGCTGCTGATGATAAAGCCAGATGACTAGGTTTGCCTGCCTTTGACTTTATGAACTTGTAACGTTCCCTTCGCTGCCTTGAGTGTACTTGGAGAAGCATGAGCGCAACCCAGACGGAAAGTCTCATGTCATGCATATGAGCCGTGTTACGTTACAGCGCTAGGCGTTGAAATGTGTATGTCACCGGTGACATGACACATGCAGCCCAAAACCACCGTAAATCCTCAGCTTCTCTTTTGTCATCGCATTGTCTTCACTTGGTTTCCCTCTCCCCATCCCAGTTGATGAAACCTCTCTCTGCTAATCTGCTTTTATGCTATGTTGCTTGGCGTGCCATTATCCCTGAGCTAACACTCCTTTCCTTGTTATTTTCCATTGTGAGAATGGTGTAAGTATGTTCTTAGGGACTACCTGGGCTCTAAGATCTTTGCTCTGTCATTATCGAATGTACCTTGTGAGATTTGGCCTTTACCTTGATTTTTTTTTTCATGTTTTTCTCAGTTCTTTTAATAGCCAATACAGGAGGTTTTAATTTCAGGCAATATTTTATGTAAGGCTTGGTGTGTGGTTAACGTAGATCTTCTGATTTCATTGTGAATATCTACTGTCTGCATACAGTGGTATTGTCTCTGACAGTTTTGGTTATTAGAGGCTCTCCTAAGATGGAGGAAAAGCCTTTGTACAGACAACACACGTGGACAACTTAAAAATATTTTTTGTGATAGCAGTGTCAGGCAAAAGTTCTTATTTTTGTCACAACTGATTACTTGCAAAATGCAATTTATGCTAATACGCTGTGTTTGATTTTCTCCACTGAAAAAAGTGAGGATTTTTGCCTAAGACTGGAAGTAGGGGTTGTTTTATGGCCAGTTTATTTGAAAAGGGTGGAAGAGGAGGGATTTTTTTTTCCATTTGTAGTTAGGTGTATTTGTAATCTGTGCTGCTCTGAAGCTGAGCTGAGGTGAGGCCCGTCTGTATTGGTTGAGGTACTTAAAATAGGGTGAGCTGTGTTACGTTACAGTGCAAGGGATGCTGAAACGTGTACCCCACCACAACACGTGCAGGAGAAAACCTGTCAGCATCAGCTTTAAACAAGGGGAGAGAATCGCTTCAGAAGGCACTCGCCTTCCAGAAAACAGCTGCCAGCGTCCAAGTGCTCAGCATCTATTACACACCTAGCAACATTCCCCAGACATTAATCATCTAAGAAAGGATGAAGTGACTGGAACATCAACTTTTCTTTTTTTTTTTTTTTCCTTCCCTTGAGATTTTTCTAATCTGTAAGAATTAGCTCTCATTACAAGCTTCAGTAACAGTCATCTGCTTAGGGAAATTTGTGCTTGTACAATTATCCCTGTGAATTGAAATTGATATATTTTTTCAACATTTTTTAATAGGAAAAAAATGTTTATTTATGATAACTCTGTATCAGGTGTATGATAAAAGTATCAAATCCAGCAGGAAAGCAAAGGTGTCTGCTTGAGTCACTCCAAAGACATTTTCTATCTTCTTTGCATTAAAAGCTTGTTAACCAGAGCGTAGCCCTTATATTCAGCATTCCTGGTCTCCAGATATTCTCGAGTTAAGTTATGTAACAATTCCTGCCTAAAATTAACACTTAAAAATGAAGCACTAGTAAGGAAGTTGAGAGTTCTGACCCTTTGGGTTGCTCTAATATCCTCAGATGTTACTGTGTTAAGAGCCCTGGATGGCCTTGCCACAGATCCCACTGTTATAAATGCTTCCTTAAATACTTGTCAGTCCTAATCCGTTTCACACAAGTACTTCAAGGAGCTTTGAATCAGTCAGGAGCTTCTGTTTAGAAGGGAAAAATAGTGTCAAAGGCTAAAAAGAGAACCGATAGCTATGGTTTGTTTATAAAATAAAAAATAAAAAAATGCAGAGTGATGCAAAACAGTCTTCTTAGGAAGCAGAACTGTAACTTTTATAAATAATACATGCCAGAGTAGCCTGTAAACAGAATTATTTTAAAAGGGGAAGGCGCTAGCCACTGCTGCAAAAACAAGGCAACAAGACCAGCGTTATTCCCATTGGAAAACAAGGTTTGTTGTCTGCAGCTCAAACAGAGTTCTACCTCTGGGGACAGCCAGCAGGAACATGCTGCTTGCTGAGACTAATACGGCATTGAGAAAAATGTCAAAATGATGAAGTGATCTTCCTTGCTTTTCCTTTTGTGGCTATGCACCTGGTTTTCACAGGTAAGCGTTCTGTGAGCCCTCACAACTGTCAGTGTCCACGCGTGGAATGAATTAGCCGAGTGCTGTGTTTGGGAAGCGAACAACCGAGGCTCTCTGTCTTTACAGTTATGAATGACATCATCACAACCATGTTCAATAAAAAATTTATGGAAGAGCTGTTTAAACCACAGGAACTCTACTCCAAGAAGGCTCTGAGAACGTTGTACGACCGGCTAGCTCATGCTTCAATCATGAGGCTGAACCAGGCAAGCATGGATAAGGTAAAAAGACAATCTGCACTTTAATGCTGCTCTTCGCAAGTTGCTCTAATTCTGAAGCATTTTGTAACAGACCTCTTTGCATTTGTTTTCTTTGTAAAAATGGCTCTAAGCCAAGAAAAGTTTGGAGAAATCCATGCTAATATCAGATAATTCATCACCTTAAGCAGAAATACTTGGTTTTGAGTTTAATTAAAGTTTAAGAGGTTCAGGAAGCCTTCTTTATAAGAATGTTTATAGATAGGTAGATAGATAGATAGATAAAAGCCTATACATATGTTGTGTATAAGAATTTTTACCTGCCAACAGTATATCCAGTGGTCAATTTTCTGGAAAATAATAATAATAATTATAGGAACTTGACTACCTGTGAGACCTCTACCCTGGTGTCAATGTTGAAATTGTCAGTAGTCTGAGAGGCCAACAGGAGGGATGACAATGTGATTTTAGAAGTCTTATTTTCGTAGGAAACAAAGCTGAAATGGTTCTCATCTGTGTTGTGATGGAACCCAAATTTCTCTCTTGTTGTTTTGCAGCTGTATGACCTTATGACTATGGCTTTCAAATACCAAGTCCTGCTGTGTCCTCGGCCCAAAGACATTCTGCTGGTCACGTTCAATCACCTGGATGCAATCAAGGATTTCGTTCGTGATTCCCCTGGCATTCTGAACCAGGTGGATGAAACTTTCCGACAGCTGATCGAAGTAAGAATCCCTAGAAAAATGGTGGAACACGCCCTTGTTTGAAGGGTTTTTTTCCTCTTTCAAGCTGATCTTAGAGACTAAATACTGCATCAGGAAGAGGCACATCAAGTGTGGAGCTTGATGGGTTCTTAGCCTCAGAGAACTTTTGCTCATGTAACTGCTGTAACTCTTTGTACAACGAACAGGAGTATCCCTGTGAAAGGGAACTCTTCCCTTAAAATGGTGAAAGTTCTGGGAGGTCATGAAATGGTTCCCAGGGACTTTCTGGAGATGGAGATGTTTACAACACAAGTTTTTTATCCTTGCCCCCTTTAAATCAGTACTAATTCAGCCTGATCGAAGTCTCCACTGACTTCAGCAGAAATTAAATCAGGCTCTTAGTCCCTGATAAGAAATATTGATACTGATCAGCAGCCCTCCATATTTAATTTCCTCTTCCTCTGCCACACATGTACTAGCTTTGGCCAGCAGTATTCTGGTGGGCTTGTTTCCACCTTTAACTTGATGGGGCATGGTACTCTTACAAAGCTTACTGTGTTTTTTCTTTTTCAGGTGTATGGCGGTCTGTCTGCTGGTGAATTTCAGCTGATCAGGCAAACACTCCTCCTTTTTTTTCAGGACATGCATATAAGGGTAAGAATCCAGTGTAACTAGACAGTAAGCACAGAAGGAAGGTTGGCTGTGGTTAGAATACGAATGTATCATGTTAGAAGTTCATGATAAAAGTTGGGTTTTGTTACTCATGCGTTTTAGTCATCTTGATGTGCTTGTCTTCAAAATTTAACAAGCTGAGCACGTCTACTACAGTAACACCCAATAATTCTAAAATATTCTGGAAAAAAATTACCCCTGATTACCTGTTTATTTCAGATGTGACTATATAGAGTAATTCCTGATTTAGGTTTTCATTAGTTTCAAGTTTCACAGAATATCTGCTAGTAGATAAATAGGTTTTTATTTTAGTAGAAGCTTGATATGAAACTGAGAACCTCAAGCTTGAGGCTATGGGCCTTGATGTTCTGTAAATAAATTGATCATACTCAAGTGCATAAAGAGTGCACTTTTTTTTTTTTTTTGATGTTTCATCAGTGTGCCCATCCTCTGTATCAAAGTGTTTATGTACATCAAAATCTCTAGGAAACCGATCCTAATCTAAGCAGGAAGGCTGCAAGGTCAGACTTCAGAGAACTCAGATCAGAAGATATTTAACTGATTTTCTAGAGGACGGGATATTCTTTTGCAGGTCTCTATCTTTCTGAAGGATAAAGTGCAAAACTCTAACGGTCGCTTTGTGCTGCCAGTCTCAGGCCCTGTTCCATGGGGTACAGAAGTTCCAGGACTCATCAGGTGAATTCTGAACCCCTGCTTATACTGCTTGCAGTGCCTTGCATGTATGGCTGCTCAGAAAGAACGCTCAGTCCCAGAGGTCTGATGGGCATCATGCTTAGAATGTCACTCATGTGGATAGCTGAACCTCCAGTAAGTGTCATTTATTCAGCAAGATTTGGGTTTAAGTCACCCAGCAATGAAATACTGAACGTGTTTCTGACATTTCCTGCTCCAGTAAATCAGCTGTTAGTCATTTATCCTCTAAAATAGGCACTTACCAGCATACAGAATGGTGTTACTTGTACAGTAAGCAAAGGAAGTCAGTACTAAAAATAAGTAATAGAAGTATTAAGTATGTTTCAATAATGGCTTGTTTTTAAGGATGTATAATCGCAACGGAGATGAAGTTAAAAGAACCGAGTTCACCACTGATGGAAATTACATTACTCCACAAAGGGAAGGGTCTTTTGATCTCTATGGAGACAGAGTCCTCAAACTTGGAACAAATATGTAAGTCATTTTTGTCCTACATAGAAACATGAAGTAAACAGTGATGATTATGGATTTGTTCAGAAGCACATCTTTGGTCTTGTTTGTTTATTTCTGCATCTTTGGCTGTTATCAGCTTGACTGCTTTACAAAGCGATTACCCGATACAAAATGTGTATTGATAAATGTATTCAAAAGAGCTGTGGAAAAGAGCAAAAGTTTGATTCATGTCTACAGTAGAGCTGAGTAAAGAGTGTTTTCATCTGGTACTGCATATTCTGTGAAATGTAATTTAACAGCATTCGAGAAATCCTTTTTTTCATTTACATTTGACAGATAATTTTTCCATTCTCAGAATGAGACAGTAAGGTTCTTTCATACAGTTTTCTTACTTACATGTTTTAATGCCACAATACTCCATAAAACTGACCTGTAACTTCTCATTTCTGTAATTTAAAGTCTTCGGAAAAATATTCTGAAATAAATTTAGGTCCTGTGCTGCTCCCTTCTATTTCTGTATCACAGACAAGTAACAGGTTGCTTTTCCTCATGTGTTTTTCTCTGTAGGTACAGTGTTAGTCGGCAAGTGGAGACGCACATGTCAGGATCATCCAAAAACTTGGCATCCCATGCGAAGGTTAGTGTCCTTCTGATTCTGTCACTGGTTAAATTTGTGACCTCGGCAGCAGTCTGTGCTATCTTCTCTTTTGCTCGCCTCCTTTCTCATGTAAACAATAACTATCTTTCCAGTCTACACTTACAGGATAACTTCAGGGGAACCTGTTTACTTGTTCCCCTCTAGGCCTCAGCAGTTCTCCCTGGCCCCTTTTGAACTAGGCCGTGAGAATGTTTTCCTAAAGAATTTTACGCACAGGCTTATGCAGTGGTGTACTGAAATGCTGCTTCCTATTTTAATTTCTTCCAAAAACAGGAAGCCGATTTGATTTCTCAGCTATCCAATTTAGCTGGAAAGCTATCTTGTCTTAGGTCTGTATATTCAAGGAAACATTTTAAATATATAATTGATATTTATGACTTATGTATGTGATCTGTAACACTAACAATACAGAAATGTATTGTTAGTGTATATATGACACTCTGAAGAACACTTTTGTAATACCAGAACAGGCAAATGCTTTTAGTTTTCCTGATATTCTGACCGCTGAACCCATTTCTGTTTTCTGCAGGAGAATGTGGCCCCTAACCCTCTTGCTAAAGAAGAACTGAACTTTTTGGCCAGGCTGCTAGGAGGTCTGGATATCAAGAAACCTGGTGGCAGTGAGACAGGATTTCGACTGAATTTATTCACAACAGACGAGGAGGAAGAGTATGCTCAAGCTGTTTTTCATCTGGGGTTTGTGATTTAGTGCCATGCGGACAGTCCTGGAGACTGAGGCTGGCCCCTGACAGCTTCAGGGACAGCATACCAATCTTTTCACTATTTTCTTATCCTGGTCCAGATAGTCCCTGCAGGAACAAAAGAGGAACAGTTTGTCCGGCCATTTTTAAGACTGTCAGGAAGGAGAGAGGGATTTGTTACGAGTGCATCTCCTGTAAAGCAGGGTCTTGCGCTGCCTTCTCATGAGAAGGTCAGTCACCAGTAGGTGACGATCTGGGCTTAGGTTCCATCCCACAGAACAGACACATCCCTTCAGCACCTTTAGCTCTCCTCTCCCCCAGATGCTCATTTAAGGGACAAATAATGTGTCTGAACTGATTGCAGGTGATGAGCCTAATGGGCTCAAACACTGCAGCCGCTTCCTGGCAGGGAGCATAAGGGTAGTGAGAGTTCTGTTACGTGGTTCCTGCAGAATGTGTTTGTCTGCTTTTATCCCCAACTACAGAGATAGTCCCACTCTCAGTTTCAAAACTAGGATCAGTATATGAATGTGCTTAGCAGAAATAGGAATGCTGTCTAAACTTTACATCTATAGGAGCCTCATTACTCTGTTTATCCCTTTTATGTCATCATGGGGTTAAGCACTCTTCATATTTTTAATCAAGACAGGCAGCACTGACGAGACCAGAGGAGTTATCTTACAAGGTTGTTAACATAGAAGCCACTCAGGTACGTACGTTTCACATTTTTAACTCTATTCATCCCCTCCTTGCTAATCACTTTTACCCATCATAGTACCTTTATAGAAATACTTTTATTATTTATTTTGGTTAAGCTTATAAATCAGTGACAGCAGTATTTTCTGCTAACCCTGTGCATTTACTAATTGGGGTTGTTTAGTCTGGAGGAGGCTCAGGGGAGATTTTGTTGCCCTCTGCTGCTCCCTGAAAGGAAGGGGTGGGGAGCTGGGGGCGGCCTCTCGGACGGGTTGCCCAGGGAGGTGGGGGAGTCCCCGTCCCTGGGGGTGCTCAGGGAGAGGTTGGACGTGGTGCTGGGGGACAGGGGCAGGGGGTAGGGGGTGGTTGGAGCGGGTGATGTTGGGGGGGCTTCTCCAACCCTAACGAGCGTGCAGTTCCCGACCCGTGTCCCCACGCAGGACCCGGGGCTCCGTGCGGAGCTGGCTCGCATCGCGGGCGAGCTGGAGGTGGCGGAGCCGAGCCCGGCGAGCTCGGGGAAAGGCGAGGACCTGCTGGCGCTGATGGACGGGCTGTGAGCCCCCAGCATTAAAGGCGCTCTCCCTCCCCAGCCTGCCTCCGAGCCACGCTGCGGGGCGGGGACGGGGCTGGGGCTGCGCCTTCCTGCGGGGGGGACACGGGGGGGGGGGAGGGAGGGACGGAGGGGAGGGGAGGAGGAAGAGGAGGAGGAGGAGGAGGAGGCACCGAGCGCCGGGGGGGGCGCACGAGGAGCGGGAGCGGCCGGGGGCGGCGTGGGGGTGAGTGGGGGGAGGAGAGGGGAAGGGGGGAATGGGGGGTGCGAGTGGGAACGGGGAGTGGGGGGTATAAGGGGACACGGGGGGAAGAGGGGGAAGGGGAGGGGGGGAAAGGGGTACGGGGCTGTGAGGGGGAAGGGGGTGGGTGCGAAGGGAAAGGGGGCACGGGGGGTGCAAGTGGAAGGGGGACACGGGGAACTGGAGTGGGAACAGGGCGTGGGGGGCTCGAGGGGAAGGAAGTGGGAGGGGGGTGACTGGGGAAAGGGGCATGGGGTGCAAGTGGGAGGGGGGTACAGGGGGATTTGAGTGGGAAGTGGGGGGGTGCGTGGTTGGTGGGAGATGGGCAGCGTGCAGGTGGGCGTGCAAGGGGAGGAGGCGGTGAGCACCCACGTGTGCAAGGGGTGGTGGGCGGGGGGAGTGCACGTGGGTCACGGGAGAACGTGCAGGTAGCGTGCAAGGCTTGTGTGTGCACGAGTGTGCGAGGCGAGGAGGGTGACTTGAACCCGTGCTGGGGGCGTGAGGTGGGCGCCCTGTCTCAGAGCCCTCAGGTGCCGGCGGGGCGCAGCGCCGCGTCTCCCTGCCCCTCAGCCTCGCCATGGAGGTGAGCCACTCGGTGAAGGAGCGCACCATCGCCGAGAACAGCCTGGTCATCCTGCTGCAGGGCCTGCACGGCCACGTCACCACCGTGGACCTCCGCGACGAGAGCACGGCCACCGGGCGCGTCACCAACGTGGACGCCTTCATGAACATGAGGCTGGCCCAGGTCACCTTCACCGACCGGCGGGGGACCGAGTCCCACCTGGACGAGCTCTTCGTCACCGGCAGGAACGTGCGCTACGTGCACATCCCCGAGCAGGTGGACATCAGGGCCACCATCGAGCGGCAGCTGCAGCTCATCCACCGCGTCCGCTACTTCGGCGGCCGCGACAAGGGGCGCAGGGAGTTCCCCCGCGCCAAGCACAAGTGAGCGCCGGGCTGCCACGGACACGGGGACATCTGGGGGGGACATCTGGGGGGACACGGGGACTGTGGGGTGTGGTGTTGTGTGGTGCTTAACTGCTAACTGGGACGTGTGGCTGTGTAATTAGTGTCTGTGTAATTAGTGATCGATGCACTGCGCCACCATGGGCCCCAGCCCCCGAACAAAGCCCTTGTGGCCCTGAGGCCCGGCTCCGGGCTGCTCCTTGGGGGCGCCCCCCCGGGGGGGCTTCGCCTGCGGCCTGGCCCCGGGGTAGGCCCGAGCCAGGCGCTAAGGCCGCGGGGTTGCCATGGCAACGGGCGGCAGCGCGGAAGCCCCGCCTCTCCGCCAATCGCAGCGCGCTCCCGGCTCCCACGTGACCTCCATCCTTTCGCCAGCCAGCCCTTGATGCGAGCGGAGCCAATGGGCTGAGAGAGCCACTGCGCTTCAACCAATCAGCACCCACTCCCCAACCAATCCCACCCCGCTGCTCTCCATCCCCTCCCATCCACACCTGCCAATCAAGCCTCTCCTCCAATCCCCACCGCCCTTCCCGCGGAGCCCCGCCCCCTTCCCCCCCCAAGACGCCATCTCGGTGGCGGCCGCCAGGAGGCGGGCTGGCGGCTGAGGGGCGGGGCCGGGCCCGGGCCGGGCCGTGCGTCACTTCCGCTGTCAGGTGGCCGCCGAGGGGAGCGGAGGCCGCGGGGCTGCGGCTGCGGGAGGCGGCGGCGGCCGCGGCGGCCCCGGGGCCATGGGTGAGCGGGGACGGGGCCGGGAGGGGCCGCGAAGCACCGGGAGGGACCGGGAACAACCGGGAGGGGTCGGGAACGGCACCGCCGGCAGCCCGCGGGACCGGCCCCGCACCCGGCAGGGCCCCGCGGCCTCCGTGGGGCCCTCACGGGGGGCTCGGCCTCAGCCTGGGGGGGGGCCTGAGGGGCTGGGCCCGGCCCTGAGACGCCCATGGATGGGATTTGGGGACAGGGGGTGACCGGGGGTGGGGGGCAACTGCCTGGGAGGAAGGGGGGGGGCTGGGGTCGGCCTCTGCTCACAGGGAACTGTGCCAGGAGCAGAGGGAACGGCCTCGAGTTGTGCCAGGGGAGGTTCAGGCTGGCAATGAGGAGACATTTCTCCTCAGCAAGAGCGCTCAGGCGTTGGGACGGGTTGCCCAGGGAGGTGGGGGAGTCCCCGTCCCTGGGGGTGTTGAGGGAGAGGTTGGACGTGGTGCTGGGGGACAGGGGCAGGGGGTGGTGGTGGTGGCAGGGGGCAGCTGGACCGGGTGATCTCGGAGTTCTTTCCCAATAGTGCTGGGATTCTCTGGCCAGGACCCGGTGACCTGCTTTTTGTCATCTCAGGCAAAGCCTCGCCAGCAGCCCTGGCTGGGGGCGCAGCAGAGGGGCTGGGGGTCAGGGCAGCCCTCACAGGACGCTTCTTGCTGCAGCATAACCCCGAGCTGATGGTGCTGGTGGTCTGCCTGCTCGGGGTTTGGGTTTTTTGTGTTCTACTGGGTGCTGGAGGAGGCAGCAGCCGCTGGTTTTCTGCTCTTTGAACACATGCGAGGCGAGAAGAGCTCAGCCAAGTTCAGGATGGGGCTTTTAACACCACAGCAGTTCCCCAGAACCTCTTGCATCCCACAGCTCTGCACAGCACCAGGCGGGGATTGTCTGACCCTATTTGCCTCCGTGGTTGACTCTGGGGGTGAAATCTCCCGGGGACTTGTTCCTGCACAAAGCCCGTAGGTTTTACCAGGTACCTGAGCTCTGCGTTTGTGCTTGGTGCACTTGTGCCTTTCTCCTGCTGCAGAAACATTTCTTGAAAGAAGCTCTGTCAACTAAACGTGTGTCTGCTGCTGTGCTACAGCATGTGTGACCCCATCCCGCTGGCAGAGCTGACAAATGGTCCCCGTGCAGCCCAGGGCTTTCAGTGAGCGGCAATGAAATGCTTCCAGGAAGGGGCTGGGCTCGCCTGCTGGTGAGGAGCTCTGGTTGTAGGGGATCCCGGGCGTTATCGGGGTTGGCAATCGCTGGGGGCAGGCTGTGAGCGAGCAGCCCCTGGGCTGAGCCGCCCGGATGTGGGAAGAGTTTCCCCAATGGTGGAGCGCTGCTGCTACATCCTTTTATTGTTCCTCCGTGGCATCCGCACGGCTGGTGGGGTCGCACAGCCCCGGTTCTTACAAACCCCTCGTGTCCAGCTGCTGCTCGGCCTCGGGATGTCACCGAAATGTCCCCGGACACCTTGCGGGCACCCTGGTGAAGGGCATCCAGGGGATCCTGCCTGAGCTCCTGCTGGACTGGAGGCAGCTCTGTTCCTGCTGTAATTTTCTGGGTGGAATAGTCTGGATTTGTTAGCTTTTGTCCTTTTTTTTTTCTGAACTTGTAGCGTGTCAAAATGATGCCAGCAATAGTAAGGCTAGCGTGGTGCTCGGAGCTGGTGCTTAGGGACAGGAATCGGGTAGGAATTGACCCTATAGGTTATTAACCTGGTGTTATTTAGGTGTTATTTAGAAGGTGTATTAACCTAGGTGTTATTTAGAAGCCCCCGTTAGTTAATCCCACGCCGGGGTTTGGCGAGCAGAGTGTCACCGAGCAGCCCGGTATCGTTTCCCTCTCGAGCTGGGGCTGGATGAGCCGAGCGACCACACCTGGCTGTAAAAGTGTCGGCACGCCTGAGTCAGGCGAGAATCCATCCGTGTGTGCGAGGAAGGCCCCGCTGTGGTGATTTATGGGGTGCTGAACACACACAGTGACATCAGCTCGGGTCAGAAAACCCCAGCCTGGTTCTGCCCGGTGCAGATTTGAAGGGCAGCGCCTGCTCAGCTCGGCGCGGGCGTCCCCAGGGCTGTGGGTTTCGCTCCCAGGCTCTCCGGTGCTGCGGGGAGAAGGGGTTAAGCTGGAGGTGGTGTTTGTGTAACCCGGCAGGGAACTCCCAGCGTGAGCCCGGGGTTGGATGAGTCCTCGAGCTGGGGTGCTGATGCATCAGAGGGGTTTGGAGGCGGCGCTGCCAGCTCGTGCCGTGGTTTGGGCGCTGGATTCCTGCACTTCGGAGCTTCCCCCGGAGGGCCGGGAAGGGATTTCCTCCCCCACGTGCAGTTCCTGCAGGTGGCTTCATCCCTGGGAAGTCGCAGCCTGGCAGCAGCTGGAGGCAGCAAGGTGTGTGGGGTCCCCTCCGTGCCACGGGGGCTGCTGGTGGCCACCCTGACTCCCCCATGGGACTCAGGGCTCGGGGATGGGGCTGCTGCCCTGAGAGCGTGGCTGTGCTCGGGGACAGCAGCTCGGCGTCCCGCTCGGAGCTGGTGGGGCGCAGGGAAGCAGCTCGGTGAGTCTCCGTGCGTTTCCAAGAACTTTCTGAGTCAGGGCTCCTCTTTCTGGAGGAGGCGTCCCTTCCTGGAAGGGCTCGCGGCACCGCACGCGGGTTGCACTGTTGGCTCTCTGAGTCATCCGGTGGACTTTTTTTTTTTTTTCTCCTCTTTTTTAATTATTTATATTTCTTTTGCAGAACTGTTTAAACTTCCAAAGCTTTTGCTGTCGCAGGTCTGTAAAAGTTGATGCTCCCGTACAGCAAAGCGACCAAAACACTGAAGCTGATCCGACCGCCGCTCGGCGCGGGCAGAGAAGCTCCCAGCTCCCTTCATTGGGGCTGGTTCGTGCTCCCCCTTTTGGGGCAGCTTTCCTGGGGCAGCCCTGCTTCTCCTCCAGCATCAGGTCTTGTGGTTGCAGGGTCTTGAGGGAAGGTGGCAGGGTGAGGTGATGCCATCCGAGCCCGTTGCTGCTGTGCGTTCCTGCGCTGAGAAGTCGGGCCATAGCCTGGGTTCTGCTCATTTCGCGTTAATTTTCATCAGACCATAGCACAAATTTTGCTCCTTTCACGTTTTAGCTCCTTTCACTAAAAACAAAAATGAAGGAACTGTGACCTTTGTTCCAGCTCGGTGCCGAACGCAGCGTTGGGCTGCCCACAAAATAAACCACGGCGAGCCCCATGTTGGGGAGGGGTCTCCCTGTCTGGGCGAGGACAGGGGGATGCAGGAGGGTTGGTGAGGCACAGCAAGGTCATCCCCTCTCTGCAGCGAGCTTCTCGAGGGGTGGCAGCAGAGGTAAATCACAGCTGGTGACACCTGGGGGACGCTGGTGGCTGGAGAAGAGCAGTCTCTGCGTGTCCTGGGCTTTCTAGTGTCACCTCACTAGAAAGCACAACCACAGCGTGCCCTGCTTCGTCCCCGTGAGATAAAACAAGAAAGCATCGCTGAGGTTCTATCAGCTCTTCGGTTTCTTAACCAGTTTCTGTGGCGCTGAGTAATCCTGCTAACGCCCCAAAGGTACTTTTTAAATATTTTTTTTCCCTGCTGTTAGTGGTGGCTGCCGGACTGCAGGCCCTGCCTGCCCTTTAATCTGGGATGAAAGGGGCAGCTGCCTCCTCTCGGCTCGCTTTGTTGCTGTGCCGGGCACCGGAACGTGGCGCGGTAATTCAGGAACGAGCCCGTGTCCTTAAGCTACGTAATTAAAAGCCGTTAACATCCAGGCCTGCAGAATGATTGGATTAATAATTCCATTACCCAGAGCCGGTGCGGGAAGGAGCTGCGGCCGCTCCTCCGGTGAGACGTTGGAGCAAGTGGGGGATTTCTGTGCGAGGAGGGCCGCTTGCGCCGCAGATGGTGGAGCGGGGGTGGCTCGGCTCGGCTTGAACAGTTTGTTTTTGGGGGACGGGGGCGGCGAACCCACCCTGCAGGTGCCCACAGCCACGTCCCTTGGGTGGTGTTGGGAAGGAGAAACGCTCCTGGTCCGGCTGTGCGGTGTTGGGTGCACGCTCTTGAGGTGGAGCTTGTTGACAGGAGGATTTTGTGGTCTTAAGGGCTGGAAAGCCCCAGCTGCCGGGCTCGTGAGGCTGCCTGTAGGTTGCCAGAGGTGTGCTCGTCACCTTTTGAAGGCTGACTGCCTCTTCCACGGGAACCCTCCTGGCTCTGAGCTCTGCAGCACATCTCAATTTTGGAAGAGCTCACTTTGCAGCGTAACGGCTTCACGTGCAGGACTCTGCTCACAGCCTCTTTGCTCTCTCTGCTTGTTGCATTTGAGGAGGAAACCCCTGAGCAGTGCAGCAGTCCCTGCCCTGCGTGCTGGGAGTAACCTGTCCTGGAGAAGTTCTGCTGAGGATTGCTGCGGGGTTGGCATCTCCATCTCCATCTGCGGAGCAATTTTAAGGCTAAAACTACCTTCAGGCTTGCTCCTCCAACACACAACGCAGTTATTTGTGCCTGAGCAGCACCAGCTTTGTGCCACGAGTGCTTCCAGCAGCAGAGCCCCTCGGGATCGGAGCTTTGTGTCGAGATGAAACGAGTTCGTGGGTAGAAGGCACCTGCTGGCTCGGCGGGGAGGGAGCCTCGGAGCCTCCTGCCTTGCAGCTGTGGCTGCTCGGTGCATTTTCCTTAAGCCTTGTCTCAAAACGCTATTTTTAGACCCGGTGTGGACTGGATGGCCTGGGTGCTGCGGGAGGCTTACACAACCCAGTCCGCGGCCTTTTGACCAATTTCCTTGCTCTAATCAGGGTTACGCAACGCACAGAGAAGGGACCGGGCCTGCCTTGCGCTGCGCCTGCTTCTCCTCCCTTTGTCCCAAGACCTTCCTGCATCCCACTTCCCTTTGCCCCGTCCACAAAGGAGCTCAGCACGAAGTGCGCTCACGTGGAAACCCAGAGCTGGAGGCAGCTCCGGCTCCTCCAGGGGCTCCCTTTGTTTTTTGTGGGGTTTTGCTGTCCCCACTGCCCTGAGGCCCAGCAGGTGCTGTGCAGGGAGGAGGGATGCAAAGTGCCCCGGGTGGCACGAGCAGGGTCATCCCTCATCCTTGAGCACTTTGGTGTTTCCTCTCCTGCTCCCAAAAGGATGCTACTTGAAACTGGAGGGTGTCCCTAAATCGTGGCCAGGCTGGGGCGCCTCTGGAGGCTCTGTGTGCTCAGACAGCTTGTCCTAAAAGCGCTGCTGGCTGGCGCCGTGCAGCCTGCTCATCCCCCCAGCCTCCTGGTGCTGGCAGCCCGGCTCCCATGCACTCCCTGCGTGCCTGCCACCGATGCTCTGATCGATTACGGGCTGGGAGCCAGCCTGGGTCATCAAACGGGCGTCGTGTGCGGTACGTGAGGGTTAAACGTGGAGCTTTGGGGATCGATGTGGTTCTGGAGGGTCTGATGTAAATCATAAAGGGATCCTGTCCAAGGGCCATTAAGCAGCACCGAGTTGCTTTATTTTATAGAGTCCAGTGTAAGTTGTAACGAGGAATCAGTTTGCAGTGGGGATTTGTAAGACTCAACGTGGTGTTCTCTGCCTTTTGCCAAAATTGTCCTTAAAGCCCAGACTTCAAGCACCAGCCTTACCAGGATTTAACAGCTGCGTCCCGCGGTGAAGGCTCTGTTGTGGCAGCACGGCTAAGGCGGGTGTGCTTGGGAGGTGGTTAAAGCAGCGAGGCAGCGTGCTGCGGTGGAGGTTAAAGTGCAGAGTGTGTGTGTGTGTGTGTGTGTGTGTGTGTGCAGATGTCACATCACAAAATGTCACTGGGGGCCGTTGACGCTCGTGTTTGCCCGGCTGCGCAGGGCCGTGCGGCTGTGACTCCTCGGTGACTAAACTGGCAGAGCCCTTCTCGTTCTCTCATGTGACAGCAGGAGGTTTCGGGCCCCTCCTGAGCCAAAACAAACACAGATGTCTCAGGCTGCAGGAGTTTGGGTGCACACCACGTTGCTGTAATCAGGAATAATCCAGAAGCGCCGCGTCAAGTGTATCTCCTTTCACATTCCAGAGCCCTCGACCTCTCGAGCAGCCAGCCTTCCCCGAGGTGATGACTCCTGTCTCCTGAGACGTTGGAAAACCTAGTTTGGAAGAAGAGTCAAGAGACGGTTGATGCTGAACGACGTGAGTGCTCAGATCGTTTTGTTTACGATAATGCCATTTGCACCAGAGATCCCTATCCGGCTGCGATTGCACAAGGGTCATTATCTCAGAGTTTCTGTGCAGTGGGGTTTCTCCCGTGGAAATCTTACTCATAAGTTTCCAGCAGGGCTGATTGCGTTGCGAGGAGCTACACAAAGAGAATTGTATAAGGCACAACCAAACGTTAGAGCAGGGATGCAGAAGGAACAAAGCAAGGATCTGGAGACGTCGAAGTGGTTGGGCCTGGTGATGTTTCTCTTTCCCAGATGTGAACTTTTGGTGGAATTCAGTAGTGCAGGGATGTGCAGGCTGCTGAAAGGCTTCTCACCTAATCTCTCTTGCTATCTCTGACCTCGGTGACAGATACTGGTAGATAATTAATGCAGTGAGATCACTGTTGTGGCTACAGGGAGGGTGGGGCTGCCAGAGGGTGAGTGTCCCAGCCTTGTTCAAAGTATGGTGATTTATCAGTCTCTGACTTGCTGAAACTCTGAGACTTTTTTTTTTTTTTAAACAAGTACAACCCAAAATATTTTCTTGGTCTGCTGTAGTAACCTCTTAGGGAAGACCAGCAGGGCTTGGTTTTGACTTGCTCAGAGCAAGAAAATGGATCTGTGCTTAGTTCCTCCTCTCCCCCAGCCCCCTTAGAAGAAAAAAATATGTTTGAAAAGTCAGAACACGAACATTTAATGTGTAGATACTTGTGAAAGCCTTTGGAACTATTTTCCAAGAGGTGAAGGTGAGGAGAAGGTGTATTGGAAACACAACTTCAGTTTGATGGAGCTGATTTACACTTGAGCATGCTGCGTGTGAAGGACTGCTTGGCTGCAAACGTAAGAGGTTCTCTTCCTGCTAGGCTGAAACAGGACTTTGCTTTGGGGAAGAGAAGTTTCAGTGACTGAGGCTTGAATTGATTTGGCCCTGTAGGTATCAGTTTTTCACTGCCACCTCAGATTCTCTTTAGATTTTTGAGTAGCAGAAAATTCACGTTGGAAATCAGATTTTCTGCTCTGCCAGAACGAGCAGAAGTTGGTGACTTGTAGTGCTCGAGAGCTGTGGTGGTATCCATGGACCTGGAGTACTTGGATGCAAAGCTTGAGATTCTCATCTGATAGATTGAATTGTTGTGTGCTAGAGGCAGTGCCAGAGAGCCACAGACTGACACCGCAGCGTTTCCCTTCATTAGAATATCAATTAAAGGCAGGTGGCAGGGCTGTGAGCTGAACAGAGCACCCTTCCTGCCTGAGGAGGCTGCAGGGAGGTAACGTTCCCTGTGTCAGACTCAGATTTCAGGTGTTCCACTCCGTCCAGTTGTAAGGCATGGAGATGGATGGGGGAAGCAATAAAAAGGTTAGAGCCTAAAGAGGTACGAAGAGAGAGGACTTTTTCCAAGACAAAAAGTGCCTCTTTGAAAAATCAGTGTTAAATTTACTGTGAAATTCATTTATGTGTTCTGGTTCTTCCAGCCCTTGCTGGAAGAGGTGAAAGATATTGCTCATTTTTATGGGCTTCCAGTTAAAATGCTGTGTGCTCGTGGCTGCTCGAGGAGTAGACTTGAACCTTTGGGGTGCTCGGTGGGCTGGCTGCTGGGGAGTCCTCTGAATGGATCTGCACAAGCCCAGAGGCTGAATCAGAAGTAGGCACCCATGCAAAGGGATAACTTAGGCATCTGCTTTCAGAGGTTTTTCTGAAATATGTTAATGTGCAAACTTGTTTTTGCTGTAAAACAAGCTCTAATTATTTTGACTTGTTCCCACCATGTCTCTCAAACAACTGTTCTAGGAAACGTTGCTGTGAATAATGAGCCTGATTTATACCTTCAAAATGCATTAAGCCTCCAGCCCACAACTGGGCTATCAATAAATGAGCCATAGTTGTGTGTTTTTTTTTTTTTTCACAGCACGAGTAGGCAGAGGCAAGTGCATCAGTAAGTGAAAGCCTTCCTGTATGAAATAAGGGACAGTGTGAGGAAACTAACTCAGTTGCTCACCAAAATGTGATTTTCTCTCTCTTTCAAGAGCCAAGGATGAAGCGGCGAGCATCAGACAGAGGAGCTGGGGAAACATCCACTAAGGCAAAAGCTCTCTGTACAGGGATTTCTGGAAATAATGCCAAGAGAGCGGGCCCTTTTATTCTAGGTAAGCAGGGAGGGTTTTCTTCCTCTTCAGTTCTCAAGACAGAGAGCTACTGATTGCAAAACTGAAAACGAAGGGCAAAGCAGATGTGCAACTTAGCACCTTATACCAGAGCAATTCCCATGATGTAACAGAGCAGCAGCTTCTGCAACTGGTCAAACTGAAGAGGTTTGTAATGCTGATGCAGCAAGGCGAGCGTGGCCTTCCAGATAAATGTGAACCCTTGCTTTTGCTTTTTGTTAACTACATTCTTAAACTTTGCTAAAAAGCAAATTCAGAGGCTTTTTAGTTAGAGTTCTAGGGATGTGTTTGACCCGTTTTGCCTGGAATATTCTGTCAAATCAGCATGTAGACAGCAAAGTAATGCAGTAGTGGGTATTATAATGGATGTGTGCCCGGGCAAGACAACTTTGCTAGCTTCTAAGAGGTACTAGAAAAGTTGTTAGTTTGGAACAAGTTGCATGAAGTACTAAAAACTTGATGGACTTCCCAGGAGAAACCAATGGTTAATTGATCAGAATTAGATTTAAACTGAAGAGGGGAGACTGTACGTTAACCTGAAATTTGGAGTCGTCTCTGCACCCGAGCAGTCCCTGCAGAGGTGGCAGCAAGGCTCGGAGGTGCTACCAGTAACTGCTGTGGGTGTTGCTGGTAAAGGTAAAAGCTGTGTGGTTCAGGCATGCAGCAATTTGAATTTCTAAACACAGCTGTCCTGCGTGTAGAGTTTTTGTTAAATGGTTCTCTAGTGAAGAACCCAAAACCTTGTCCAGAAAGGGTTCATAGCTCTGTACTACTTTTTTCTTTAGATCGTGCTTTGTGGAAAGACAGTCTCCAGGAAAAAAAAAAAAAAAAAAGGAACTTGACTTAAGCTAATGTAAACTGCGTGACACTTGAATACTGATGTAATCCCGAATTAGTCATTTCTGCTTAAAGGAAAACAAGTCTGTTTTTGCTTTGTGCTGCTAGGTCCACGTTTAGGTAACTCCCCTGTGCCAAGTATTGTTCAGTGTTTGGCAAGAAAGGATGGGACAGATGACTTTTATCAGCTAAAGGTAAGCAAAACGCAGGGGTTCCACATCTTCAGAGCTCTCTAACTGTTGCCCTTGTGACGAAGCTCTCGCAGCAGCCTCTGGTGCAGGCTGAACTGAGGGAAATGGCTGCTGGAACTTCCCCTCAGCCCAGCAGCTCTGCCAGCACCATCAGTCTGGTGTGGAGATTGGCTCTGAGACGAGGCTGCTGTGGCTGCTGTTCTCATGGGGCTGTCCTGGAGCCTTCAGGTCTCCTCCATGGTACCTGAGATGGTGGCAGCTCCAGCAGGAAAGGTCACCTGGGGTATTTGCAAAAAGCACCTGAGCTGCTTTCCTGTGTTAATCAAACTCATGCTGTGCATTCTGCACAGCTCTGAGTTCGGACAGGTTTGTGGCAAGTGTACGAGTAAGAGTAATTACCCCCAGCTGTTAAATACACGTGTGAATGCCTGAAATGTGAGAGCTCTGGGGTCATTTGTTTTTTTTCTGGGAGTTGTAAAGGTCTTTTCCCTTTTCCTGAAGATTCTCACTTTAGAAGAAAGGGGTGATAAAGGAATAGAAACGCAGGAGGAACGACAGGGCAAGATGCTGCTGCACACAGAGTATTCTCTCCTTTCCCTGCTCCACAATCAGGAAGGAGTGGTTCATCATCACGGGCTCTTCCAGGTACAGCTGGTCACCGTGCAGGTTGGGGGAATGCCAGGAAGTGCTGTTGGCTTCAGCTGCTTTTGTTTAATGTACGGTTCGTGCTGACCCCGTTCTTGTGCATACAGAATTAGCAGCACACCGCTGAGATTAATCAACGCTGCTTCAAACGAGCAAGTCTGTGGCAGGGCCTTGTGATGTAACGGGGTTTGGGATTTGGGGAGCGTGAGAACAGTGGAAGACGGGGCAGGCACACCACAGCACACCCTTTGATATTTGTTGTTTGACAGTGACTCCTGTGATATTGCACCCGAGGCCTTTTAAACCTTGTGTAATGGCCGTTTATAGGCAGCCTCCCTGCTTCACAGGGAGGAAAATAGCTGCTTTACTAGCAAATTAATTTGTGCTCGTAGAGCACCTTTAGAACTGAAGTTGTGCTTTCCGGTCTCTCTGCTGCTTAATGATGACTTGTAAGGAGGAACAAGTTGCCAAGAAACTGCTTCAGCATGTTAAAACAAACTAGTAAATGTGCTGATCAGCATCTCCAGCGAGTCGTGCTGCTGTTAACACCCTGAGAACTGTTTATGGGTACGAGGGACTGGTAGGAATTACCAGTTTGGATGTTGGGGTTGCTTTGCTTGCTGGTTACATTTTGTCAACAGCCATTTCACTCGAGGCCATCTGTGCTATATCTTAAGTAAACCAAGCCCGAGTCAGTCGTGTCCTGTTTAATGTTATGAAAGAGCTGCTGCTTTTGTCCTTGGATTGCTGTTTTGCTGATTATTGGTGTCTTTGATCCCTAGTATTCATTCTGCACCACTGCAGAGCTTCTTAGGCTTTATCTAAAGGTGCATGTTTCAGCATCAGTACTGATAGACACACATAAACAAATGGCATTTACTTCCTCTGGCTTCTTTAAGTACAGATCATGCATCTTCTTTCTGAAATCCCCACTCGGGACAAAGATCAAGCCCTGTAATTGCATTCACTTACTTTGAGATCAACGTGCATTTATTTTCTAGCGCTCTGTGTGTCAGTGAGTATGTCCAGATAGCTCCCCTGAACTATTGCTCTTTCTTTTTCCTCCCTGTAGGACCGAGCTTGCGAAATTATAGAAGATTTAGAAGCCAATAGAATGGTCAGAAAAATGAAGAAGCGCATTTGTCTTGTGTTAGACTGTCTCTGTGCTCATGATTTCAGTGACAAAACGGCAGATCTGATCAATCTGCAGCATTATGTCATTAAAGAGAAGAGGCTCAGTGAGCGGGAGACGGTTGTGATATTTTATGATGTGGTACGAGTGGTAGAAGCATTACATAAGGTAAGGTCTTTGTCGTCCTTTGCTGTGCTGGAGGGCTTGGTCTTCCCCTGGTAGTGTAAGAGATGTTTTAAAGCTTCCTTGTGCGGGCAGTGGAAAGGTTATGAAGGATGGGTGTTCCAGCCATTTCCCAATAAGTGTTCTGCGTAAGACCTTGTGCCCCGAGCCATAAAGGAGCGTTCCCTTCCCCTCCCCTCGAGTTTCTCGATGATAACGCAGCATTTGTTGACTGTGGAGAGGGGCCAGCTGGACTCGGTGCAGATCAGGTGAACTGCAGTGTTATTAACCTCAAAGTGGTCGCTGAAGAGTAGGAGAGCAGAGGTTAATCGGATGCAGGAAACACTTCAAGCTATTTCCTTCTGAAGTGAAATAAATCTCAATGTAAGAATTGATTTGTGAGATCAAAACCTCAAGCTGCAAGTTGGAGATCAATGAACTTGGAGCTACTGGAACAAAAATAGATTCTGCTGATGTCTGACTTCTTACCCTGTAAAAAGGGGCTTCCACCCTTCCTCGGCAGAGCAATGAATTATATATCATTTGGTAAAATGATCATTACTGAGGTCATACTGAGCCCGGACACTTAAGTTTCTGGCCTTTTGGTTTCATTCAAGTCTGTCTGGGTGTCCAAAGTAGCAAATTTGCTCAGTCTGTCCTTTGAGCAGAACTGAAAACCAAGTGCACAAAGTACTCAGAACACAACCAGGCTAAAAACCTCAATCTGGGTTATTTTGAGGTGTCCCTTTGTGTTAGGTGTAGGATTGTGAGCATTATTGTTCTTTTCCCCCCTGCTTTTCAACCCAAAAGCCAGTGTCTTCAAGTACCTTAATTAATTAAACATAGTCACCATTCGGTGTTCCTTCTGTATGTGAGAATCAGCTCTGCCTCTTTTAATTTATATCTAGAAAGAAAAAAACAGCCGAAGGAGATGGGTGGTTCCCACCTGGATCCTTTTAGTCTGAGAACGAAGACAATGTGATTTCAAGAGATGCTTACTGCTTTTGTCTAAGCATCGAATTTAGACAATTATGCCTTTGCTCATGTTATGCTATTGTGTATTTTGCAGAAAAATATTGTGCACAGAGACTTGAAACTAGGAAACATGGTGCTAAACAAAAGGTAAGTCTGCAGGACAGCTGCCGTTCGGGCAGTTCTTTTATGCTTTTTCCCTGAAGTAGATGCTTTATTACGAACACAACTGAAGGCAGCGATCATTGAGAGCGCTCTTGTGTGAGAAGGCTGAGGGACAGGGAAATGAGCTGCACAAAAATACAAATCCAGTTCAGAGTTTACGGGCCAAGTTCCAAAAATAAATTGAGCCCAACTTAAATAGTTCACTCTTCCACCACACTCGGTGACATCACGTCAGCGCTTTCTGTTGGACTCTTAACTTCTGAAAACTCCTTTTTCTAGTCATTCAGAAACCTGTAAGAGAAATGCTTCTTACAAAAAAGAAGGAACTGAGATGTGTTGAGTAGTTCTGTTCATGTAACTCACTTTCCATTGCGCTGAAGGAATTCCCAGCACTGCAGTCGGCACCATAATCACAGCAGTGTTAAATCTCTGACTGCTACACTGCTGTGTTTTTGCTAGCAGTAAAATATTTACTTATCTAAACAAAAGCTCTTCTGTCTGTGTTTGTGCTTGAAATAGCTTCCTTGATGCCATTAGCTGGTTTGATGCAAGCCCCGGTTTATAACCCAGTAATGTCCAACGTCTTGGATGCTGTGCAGGCACCGGGGGGAGCAGCCCTCCTGGAGCAGAACGAGCAGCATCGGTGGGGCATGGCCTCAGCCCAAGCCAGAGGCAGCTGGGGGCAGCGTTTGTGTTGCCTGGTGGCTCCTTGGAGTTTTTGCTTGTCTTGATTTATGCATTTAGTTTGCATGCTTGTTCCAGCTCGGATATTTTGCTGTATTCTTCAGTATTACACTACTGGCTAAATATTTTGCACTAGCCTTAAGAATGAGCGGAATTCATTGTCTTTTCACACTCTGTCTGGTTTTCTGTGGAATGAATAAAAAATTGGAAGGCTTTAGGTCTGCAGGCTTCCGGAGTCTGCAGAAAGCACGCAGGTTCACTGTGGTCACAGCTTGCTCTTGCTTTTTTTTTTTTTCCCTCTTCCCTAATACTGTTTGAAAGCAAACAGATTTTGCCTGTTGAGGTTGAACTCCTTGGTGCCCCCCCACCCCCAACACACACACGTAACAGCCAGCAGTTTTCAGGGATGTCTGAATTGTTTAGATATTTTTTTTATATAGCGACTTTAAGATAAATCTCTGCTGGCTTGTTTGATTCCTCCTTGCTAGGAAGAGGCAGACAAAGGTTGCCTCTTTAAAGGATCCACCCCGAGCTTCCCTCCTTTTCTGGGCAAAGTGTGCAGTGGAGATACCTACAGCTAGAGCTGCACGCACGGGGCCCCACTAGCAAGAAAGGGAAGGTATTTGAAGCTCTGACCGTACTTGCCAAAGTCGTTCTTTGCACTGCGTGTGATGTTTTGGCTTTTTACTCGTAAGACCATCAGCTCTGGTGAGGAACAACTGCAGCCTCTGAAGCAGTGAGTCATTTGAAAGGGTGGGTGAGGCTTAAGAATAGATTACCATGGAGAGGACCAGTCATCTGGACTGATCAGAAGTGTTTGTTCCGTTCCAGACGTGCTCACAAAAGAGCACCAGGTCTTTTCTGCTGGCTGGGGAGCGAAGGTAGCCGTGGGCTACGGGGGCCTCATTAAGCTCCTGGGCTAACGAGGGTCCCTGCCAGCTGAACGTGGTGAAGCCTCACAACAAGGTCAGGCTTCCGCCTGGATGAGCACAGGTTAAATCAAATCTCAGTGACTAAATAAAACCAAGCAACCCCGAACATTCGAGCGTCCCTTAGAACACTTCGTCTTCTAAGCCTCAAACAAATCCCCCAAATTGCTGTTCAGCCAGGGAAGTCTCCTGACAGTTGAAGCTAACACTTCTTAAGCACGAGTCTGTCTTAATAATCAACTCTCCATTGCCAGCCCACACGTGGTTTTATTTCACTTGTCTGTTAGACTTGCTGGAAACATCTCTTGATTATTTTGACTGACTTAATTCGTGCTTTCAGGCTTTTATTGTGTAATATTTTTCAAGAGCATAGAAGTCTGCTAGACTGTTTTTCTGCTCAGTCCTGTAAGCTGTATGTCAAGAGCCAAATTACCTGGGTGACAGGGAAAATTTAACGTGGTAGTAATTCTGGAACGGGCTCACTTTGCCTTAAAAATGTCACTAATTGGAGCTGGTGATGCTGTAGAGAAGTAGGGGCATCGATACTGAAATTGCATGTTCCTGCTGTTCTCACCTTTCCTGAAGTGCTCAGGTGTAGGAGGCTTTTTCACGTTGATTAGACCTTCCCTCTCTTGTGAAGAGGGGTCCTGGAGACAGGTAAAACTGCTGTGGGACTCTTGCAGTGGGGTTTTTGGGCAATGTGCAAGTGGCCACACTGAACCCGATCGTGTCCTGTGGTCACCCACTGGAGGTGCTTAAGCAAGTGGTTCACAGCAGGGCTTGTGTAGGGCAGCCCTTCCTCTTCCTGTAGGGTGTTTTCCCTCAACTTCCAGAAAACATGGTAAAGGGTTTTACTTTCTTAAGATTAATGCCCTACAGCAGTCAGCTTCCTCTGTTTGTGCTGTTTGGCTCATGGCATGATGCTTCTTGTTCACCGATGCCTTCTGATTCTCCCCAGGACTCATCGAATAACCATAACGAATTTCTGCCTTGGGAAGCACCTAGTGAGCGAAGATGACCTGCTGAAGGACCAGCGAGGGAGCCCTGCCTACATCAGCCCCGATGTGCTCAGTGGTAGGCATCCCCTCTGCTCCCTGGGGGGAATTCACAGCCCCCTTCCTAATTCTGCTTCCACGTGTAACCCACCATTTGAGATCCCCTTAATTAGGTCCCAATTATGAGACTTGATCTGTCTTTTTCAGTATCAAGGGAAAGTGTGAGTATACCTTTTCTTAAGGTTAGTCTAATCTTCAAAGCTAATTAAAAGCTCCCTGCCTGTTCCTAAATAAGTCTGACTGCAGACAAGATGTTCCATTTCCCACATCTGAACTGTGTTCCTGAGGCTTCACCTGAGCTGCAGGTAAATCCCTAGGACTAAGCCAATTGTCTCAAACCCCTGTAAGGTCAGTTTAGTGCAGGCAGTGCAGCCCAAGGAGCAGTTGCAGCAGCAGCTACTTGTTTCCTGAAGGGAACTGCTGACCCTTGGGGCAGCTTCTGGGCTGACTTGAGAGGAGTTACTTAAAAACAGAGGAATGATCGTGCCAGGCCAGCCCAGCGGTGTGTTTGGCCTGTGCCTTGTCTCCAGCAGAGGCCTGAAGCAGATGTCTAGCAGAAAACAGCTTTTCCTAAGGTTCTCCACCCTTCTAACTGTTTGCAGTGCAGGGACTTTCAGAAACAGATGGGGTTTCTGTCTGTTTAGTTGCTTCAGTGGGTTTCTCTTCCCTGCGGTCTGCTGCTGTGCTTGCAGTAGCTGAGCAGGCAGCTGTTGGTGTGGGCAGCCACTGAGGCAGAGGTTTTGCTCTTGGTCTCAGAGGTTTTGAGCTGGGCTAGAGCGTTGGAGGGTGCATGTACAGTTGGGGCTGCGTTTGAAGCCTCTCTCCATGCAGACTCCAGTTACTAAGCATTAACTCATGTCATGGAGCCGTCCTGTTGTGCACAGATAATTCCTCTGGGCTGGAGCTGAACTGCAGGGCGCAGCCCAGGATCACCACCAACACATCCCACCTGCCAAGGGTTATCCATCAGCAGGGTCAAGCTTGTGTTGGGATATAGCAAACTACCCAAAACTGGCCGGTAGGTCACCAGCACCAACTGCCCGTGTGAAATCCAGAACCCTGCCAGCCTTCTGTGCCACTCATGTACGTGAGGATGCTGTTAGGACACCAAGAACTCCCCTGCAGAAGATTCGGGTCGTTCCTTTCTGGTCTCCCAGGCTTTTGTATCTGAGAATCACCCTCAGAGGGAGCTGCTCTTTTCTGCTGTCTTTGTGAGAGCCAGCACACTCACCCCAGTTTGTTGTTGGGTTTACAGGCAGTGGCTGAGCTCATCGTGATCTCAGGCAGGTCTGAGGCTGCTTCCCTCCTGGGCAGGACTAAGCCAGGAAGGGAGGCAGAGGCAGGCGGGGAGGTGGGACGCGTGTTTTTTGCAGGCCCTTCCTGTACTGCAGGATATCCTGACCAAATGGATGACAGGAGCCAACTGCTCTGCAGGAGCGTGGAGCAGCCAGGGCTCAGCTAGCTGCTGTCTGGTGAAGGTGGCGTGGAGCTGCTCCTTCCTGCTGGCCCAGGGGGCTGCAGGCACCCAGCTGCTTCCGACAGCCCCTGGTGGTGCATTGAACGGGCTCTCTGTGTGCCACAAGGTGCTGAGCACGCTGCTTTTACTCATTTCTCTGACAGCTGAGGCTGTCCAAGACCCAACCTCACGTAGAGGACAGTGCCTTGCAGCAGCACTGCCTGGATTCCTCACCTTCAGGTGCGATTCCTCTGTGCTCCGGTGTCCCCACACGCAGCCCTTCCTGTGCTCTTGAAAATGGTTTTTCCAAAATGGCTCAGTCTGCAGCTCCCCTCCGGAGGCAGAAAGAAAAGTTACTTGAGGACAGCTCAGGCTTCGCCACCATCTGCAGACTCTGAGCATCCCTCTGTCTGTATCTCTAATGCTCCTGAGCGAGAGGAACCTAAAAAGCCTGGTGAATTAATCATTGTTGTAGTCTCTGGGAGAAGCTGTCTTCTGCTAAGAGGTGGCTCGCGTTTTGTGGCTGCTGAAATGTCACAGCAGGAAAAGCTGGAGGAGGAGGGAGAGGTGCCTTTTTTTGAGCATATAAAGCAAAGAATAATTAGTACAAATAACAAATGCTGCAGCAGTGACTCACCGTGTGAGTCAGAGGAAGCCATTCCCTCGATCCTGTGCTGTGCTGCAGCCCTGGAGTTTCAGTTCTGACCCTCGTGCAAGCTGCTGTTGGCTGATTTATGGAGCTGCTGAGGGGACAGGCAGCGCTTCCACCAAGTGGCTCCCAGGGCCTGCTGGGCCCGTGGCAGCTGTCGGGAAAACCTCTGCGGGGAGGCTCTTGTCTTCACAGCAGGATCCTGCAGCCACCTCTCGGGATCCATCCTGAAGGCCCAGTGCTGTCTCGATGCCCTAAATCTGTCCTTCCACCTAAATCCCCCTCGCTGGCAGCGTGGTGGTGTTGGTGTGAGCGTTATGCTGCTCCATGCCAGAGGAGCACGTGTTCTTTTGGGGTTTTCCTCCCTGCCTGCCCTGCTTTGTGCCTGCTGGCCCTATGTTCTCTTCTCCCCTGGCCTGGGCCAGCAGCAGGGGGGGGTCTGTGGAGCCTGCAACGTTCAAGGTTCCTGGTGGTGATGGTCTGGGGATGGAGAAGGGGGCGAAGCAGGTGTCTGAAGGCAGAATTTCTGCAGAAGGAACCTTCTGAGGAACTCTTCAGTTGTTCAGCTTGTGCTGCTGGTTACTGAGTGGGTGCATTTCCGAGAGGCAGCACTGCGAGGCTGCCTCCTGCCTTTAGCTGTACCCCGGGGCAGATGTGGGCTGTCGTGGGAGCTCCAGCACCCTGTGCTTCTGTTCACCTGGTGCTGTTGGGGCACGTCCTAGCTGCTCAGTGAGGAAAGCATCCTTGGTAGAGACAGGGTGACAGCTGTGTGGGGACCACTGGTTTGCTAATTCATGACAGAGGCACCTTTACAAGAGGCTCTTGGTGTCCTCCCCTAGAAAGGTTCGAAAATTTTGACCAATGCTTAGAAAAGAGGAGCACACAGAGGTTGCTTCAGAGCTTGTACCTCTGGCAGTGGGCTGCAGGGGCTGGCAGGGCTGTAATTCCTCTCGGAATGCTTTTTTTCTCATCAGGGGCTGGCAGTATCATAATTTCTGTTGCTTTTGTCTCTTCCTGTCTTAAAGCTTTTGCCTCCTCCCTCCCTGCAGGTCGGCCGTACCGTGGAAAACCCAGTGACATGTGGGCGCTGGGCGTGGTGCTCTTCACCATGCTCTATGGCCAGTTCCCCTTCTACGACAGCATACCTCAGGAGCTCTTCCGCAAAATCAAGGCTGCCGAGTACACCATCCCCGAGTGAGTACAGCCTGTCCCTGGCCAGGGAATCAGCCTGGTGGTGATTCCTGGGGTCAGAGCAGTAGTGGCTCCTGTGCTCCTGCTCCCTGCTTGAGCATCCTGCTGCTGATTGCCCACCTCGGATGCGTGGCCTCACCGTGCGTTCTCTCTCCCAGGGATGGGCGGGTCTCAGAAAACACTGTGTGCTTGATCCGAAAACTGCTGGTCCTGGATCCACAGCAGCGTCTGACAGCGTCTGAAGTGCTGGATTCTCTCAGCTCCATCATAGCATCGTGGTACGTTCGGCAGGAGCCAGGCGGGAGCGTGGCATCTCCAACCTCGAGCTGTGTTAGTGTAGCTTCCAACCACGGGGCACCAGAGGGTGATCTGTGAGAACTGCAAC
Organism: Anas acuta; assembly: GCF_963932015.1. NCBI lineage: Eukaryota > Metazoa > Chordata > Aves > Anseriformes > Anatidae > Anas > Anas acuta. The sequence goes on from NC_088999.1 coordinate 6,041,596, forward strand.
AAATTTAAAAGTGTCTGAGCCACTGGTGTCTGCTGTCAACAAATACAGACACTTCCTACAAGTTTGTAATTAGACTTACACTATTAAATAAAATCAGGCATGAGATCTCTAGAGGGGAAGAGCAGGAGACCCTAACGCAGGGGTGTGCTGCAGTTGCAGGGTGGAGATGCCTTTTAAGGGTAGATCTGATGCCAGGACTGGCACATCCAACAGCTGGGGTGAGATTCCAGCAGCACACCCCAGCAGAAATGGATCCTGGCAGTGTGTGATCTGTGCAGCCCTCTCATCAGCCCCGTGACCTTCTGTCTGTGCTGCCTGCTGAGCCAGCTGTGCAGGCTGTGCTTTTTGGAGCTGTGGCTGCTTTCTCTCCCACCCGTGTTAGCTCCGTAATCCTGTTTCAAAACAAAAAGCAAGATTTTGGGGACGACAAGGTGATTTCACGCGGAGCCCCTGACACAGCGCTCTCCCCGCAGGCAGTCCATGTCCTCGCTGAGCGGCCCCTTGCAGGTGGTGCCAGACATCGACGACCAAGTGGCTAACCCCGAAAACCCCCAGGAGGTAGGTGCAGGAGGGTTGCCCCCGGTGCTGGGGCTGCGGTTTTGTGGTGGTGCTTTTTTCGGGCTGGCGGTGCTTGGTGCGCTTCCCTGGGCTGCCTCTCCTGCTGGCCCAGCAGCCCTCAGCACCTGCATGCCCCAAGCTGCTTTTCCACGTCCCTTTGCCACATTTCCTCCAAGAATTCCCATCCCTCATGGCCTCCAGCCTGCTGAGCTGCATGGCAGTGAGCTCACTGGCCCTGGGAGCTCTCCTCGAGCGGTGCCTGCCTGTGTGCAGCTGGGAGCTGGCTCAGGCTCCCTGCTGTGCTCTGCATCCTGCTCTCTTGCTGCTGTTTGTCCTGTTGGGAGCAGTGGTGACCTCACCAGCTCGTTACCCTCAGCTCGTTATTCTCCCGTGGCTCAGGCCAGTCAGAGGCAGCAGCAGGGGCTGCTCCTGGCTGTGGCTCTGACGAGGCGGCTCTCCCGCAGGTGAAGGTGACGGAGGAGTGCTCGCAGTACGAGTTCGAGAACTACATGAGGCAGCAGCTGCTCCTGGCGGAGGAGAAGAACACCTTGCACGAGGCCAAGAGCTTCCTGCAGAAGCGGCAGTTTGGGAACATCCCCCCCGTGCGCCGCCTGGGCCACGACGCCCAGCCCATGAACCCGCTGGACGCGGCGATCCTGGCGCAGAGGTACCTCCGCAAGTAGCTGCCCACGCCTCCGAGAGCACAACGCCCGCCCTGCAGCCCGCCTTTCACGTCGCCTACCACAGCTCAACAGCAATACCGGTGTCCCGCGATGGAGAATAATGTAGCAATTCTTCTGAGCTCTGTTCGGGGGCACGAATCGCTCTGGAGGGAGAAGACTCGTTTGGTTTTTGTTTTTTGTTTTTTTTTTTTTTCAAAAGCTAGTTTTGGAAGCAGCAGCCTCTTGGCATCTTCTGGAATCTGTTTTTTAAATCGAAGCCTAGATGACTAATCTGCTTTTAATCATGACTGTAATCTACCTCTCTTGTCTTTTTAACCATGCTGTTCTCTGGATCGAGCAAAGCCTGGGGGAAAGGAGAAGACTCACCAAGGGTGAAGCTGGCTTGCTGGCACAAGAGTTGCGGCCGTGTAGCATGGAGAGCCGGCTGACGGCGTTCGCTCCGTATGGTTTGAATAAGCTTAGATTTATCCGGGTTTCTTGAAAGCAAGGATTTCTTGAAGCCTCCCACTTCCTTTCGTCTGCATCAACCCTTTCCTTGGGCTGCCCGTGCCCCCTGCTCTGGTGCAGCCTCACGCTCGGTGGCCTTGTGAGGGCTGCAGCACCGCGGGCGGCGCGGCGCGGCGCGACCCGCGGCACGGGACGGGACTCGTCCTTGCAGGCGATGGCTGCAAAGACCAAATCGTGCCTGCAGTCGTTCCAAGGTTGTGCAGAACTTGGCCCGGCTTGGCCTTTGACCTCTTTCCTCCCTTTCACTGATTCTTTTAGTTCCGTAAGAATATATGATTTAATCTTATTATTTTTTTTCCAGTAGCTTACCTAAGGTGCAGTTAAAATTGCATTAATTCTGAGTTAGCATTTTTCACACTTCAGTTGTGGTACAGATATAATATATGAGTTACAATGTGAAAAAAAAAAAAGCTTCCCAAAATAATCCGCCTAGAGTTAGCAAGGGGCTGGCTGAAGTCTCTACTGTATTTGTTCCCTCGCTTATCTTGCCACCCGGCCCCGCCACCGCCCCGCGCGGTGCCGAGGCTGCCGAAGGACGCCCCGGGACCCCCCCCAGGGCCGTGCTGAGAACGGGAGCGGTCGTTTCTGAGCCTCACTCTGTGAACTGGATGCCTGTCTTGCCAGATGACCCGTTCTCGCACAGCTCCTGGTGCCCCCCGGGGGCTCCTGCTCGGCGCTGGGCTCTCCGCCTGCCTCCCCCTCTCCCTTTTGGTCCCTTTTGGCACCAGGGAAGGGGCGAGCAGGGGCAGGGGGGCTTCTGCGGCCTGTGGCTGTAGGTGCTGGCTCCCTTTTGGGGCTGGCACTGCTCCCAAAGCCCTGGGGGCTGTCCTTATTCCCCCTGCCCCGCAGGGAGCGAGCAGTGTAGCGCGTTGTTGCCTTCTCTTGCCCCAAGCAGGCTCCCTGCCTGCATCCCTCCCCTCCGGGGCCGTGGTTCTCCATTTGGGGACCCCGCTCATGGCCACGGGGCCTGACCCAACCTCGGGGCAGCACCGGGCATTACCTCCTGCCTCCCCCTCGGCCCCAGCACGCTGGCAGAGCAGGCAGGTGACTTGTGAACACTAACACAGACCGCAACGGTTGCGCCACCCCCAGCCAGCTGAGCCAGTAGCTTCAAGTCTTAGCCTTATTTATTGCCAGGATGGTCAACCCGTCCCTCGCCCCAAACCCAGTGCCACCAGCAGGGCCACCCCCCCCGGCCCCAGTTGTGCAGGCTCTGTCTGATTTTCCCCCTCCCCGTCTCTCCCCCACCTCTTTTTTTTTCTTCTGTTTCCCGAAGTTAAAGCAATATTTGGGGACTCTGCGCGGGGCTGAGCGCTCCCGCCCGGCGAATCGCGCTTTGGGTTCAAGCGAACTGGAAAACTCGGGGGGGGGTCGTGCATGGGGGGCATGAGCGGTGCCGGGGGGAGCGGTGCGTGACACGCGGTAGAAAAGGTTCCTATTGTAAGGAAAAAAAAAAAATGAAAAAAAAAAATGAAAAAGGACAAAAAAAAAAAAAAAGTTTGTATAAAGACGTTATTTTTGTACTGCATCCAAGCTCCTCCTGCATGTCGGCAATAAAACTTGGTTCCGAGACCCAGGCGCGCAGCGACCCCGCGGGGACGGGGCTGGGGGGGCTCGGGGGGGGCTGCGGTGCTGGCGGGGACGCGCAGGGGGCGCTGCGGGGGCGCGCGGAGCTGCCCTGGGCGGCCCCATAGCGCCCCACATCGCCCTGTATTGCCCAAAACCGCCCTTTATTGCCCCAAACAGACCTTTATTGCCCCAAATCGCCCAGCGTTTCCCCACATTGCCCGAAGTAGCCCTGTATTGCCCCAAATCGCCCTCCTGCACCCCAAATCGTCCTGCACTGCCCTAAATCACCTTGAATAACCCCACATCGCCCTGTATTGCCCCAAATCGCCCTGCACATTGCCCAAAATCACCCAGCATTGCCCCAAATAGCCTGGCTTTGCCCCATATCACCCTATATTGCCCCAAATTGTCCTGTGTTGCCCTGGCAGAGCTCAGCATCATCCCCCCCAGCTCCCCGCATGGTGCTGAGCCCCTGGGGCTGATCCCGGTGCCCTGGCAGAGCCCGGCCCTGCCCACGACGTGTTCGGGGCCGTGGGGTGCGGAGCCTCAAGCTGGAACCCACCGAGGTGGGGCTGGGCCCCATCCCCACACCCTTTTCTTTGCCCCGTGCTGCCGGAGCACCCCGTGGTGTTGGAGCACCCCATGGCAGTGGGGCCGAGGTGCCCACATCTGCTCCCTACACGTCCCCACAACCCCGGGGGTGCCCAAATTCAGGGCAGGATCCCATCCCACTCCCCCCTGAGACCGGGGGCTGCCCCATGAGCGTGTCCCGGTGCAGCCGCGGCGCCTTCGCCCTTCCGAGGCTCAGCCTCTGCGCGCCGGGATCCCGGCACCGCCAGCCCGGCGAGGCTCAGGCCCTGTCCTTATCTTTGTCCTTATCTTTATCCTGCCGGATGGGTGCTGAGCACAGCCAGGACAGGCCCTGCAGCAGACGGGGTCCAACTCAGCCCACCCACAGCTCACCCCCCCTTTACTCCGGGCTGTCCCGGGGGAGCGGGCGAGCCTCGGCCCCGCGCCCCGCTCGGCGTTGGGACGGGGCTGCCATTGGCTCCGGCGGGGAGCGCTGACCGCCAGCCTCCTGCGAACGATTTCCTGTTGTTAATGCTAAACAGACCTTTCCCTCTCTTCCCTCGCTCCAGTCAAAGTGCAGCAGGCTCCCACCGCCGCCCGCCGTCCCGGTGAGTACCGGCCCCACGGCCTGGGGAGCGGGGACGAAAGGGTCTCGGGGTGGCACCCAAGGGGTCCCCGCACCCCGTGTCCGCCCGGTGCTGATGGCCACAGTGGGGTGACACCACTCTGAGCTGTCCCCTGGCCGAGGTGCTCCGGTGTTGTGCCTGGGGACGCAGGGTTTGAGGGCAGAAGACTTGCTCTGGGCACCTGGCTTGGTGCTTGGGGACACCAGGCTTGGGGACATGGGGTTTGGGGCTTGGGGACGCGGAGCTTGGGGGTCACAGGGCTGAGGGATGCCGGGCTCCGTGCCTGGGGACTTGGGGCTTGGGGACGCACGGTTCGAAGCCGCTCGGCTCCATCCATGCTTGGGGACATCGAGCTCGGCCCTTGGGGACACGGCGCTTGGTGCTTGGGGACGCAGGGCTCGGCGTTTGGGGCTGTGCCTGCGTGTCCGGGGCTGATGCAGCTCCAGTGCCCCGGGGGGGTCCAAAACAGCCCCAGCGGCATCGCAGGAGGGAGCCCAGCACCCGGCCAGCGCCTGTCCCCTGCTCCCAGCGCCCGTCCCCAGCCTCACCGCCACCCCAAGCCCACCGCAGCCCCGGACCTGCCCCTCCATGCCCATGGGTGCCCATCCCCTATTTTGGGGGTGTCCCCACCGGCAGGGCCGGCCCAGCCCCGCTGCGCATCGAGGCCCCGCAGCACTGGCCTGTCCAGGGACGGTTCTGCTGATGTGTCACATTTTCTGCATTTCTTTCCTCATTCCTCTCTCCGTGGAGACGTTTCTGGGAAATGAGCTCTTCCCTCTGCCAGGGCCCGGGTGCTGCATCCCCTCCCGCCCCCCTCTGCATCACGGGGAGCTACTGGGAGGGGGGAGGACAGGGGCTGGTGCTCGGCTGCTTGGGGCCCTGGGGGTGTCCCTGTCCCCCCACATTTCCCATGGGATCATCGTCGGCTTTTCCCCTCGCAGCGTGGGGCCAGCGCTCACCCCAGCCCCTCTCTGTGCCACCCCCGTGCTGCTCACCTGAGCCGTGGCCTTTGCACCCCAGCCCTGTCCTTGTCCCCGTGCTGCGGGGGCTGGCCCCGCTCCTGGCCCAGGGCCCCACAGCAAACAGGCGGGGCTGGGAGGGGTGGGGGGGGGGGGGAAGGCACTGCCCCATATCCCCCCAAAACACCACCACGGGGCGAGGAAGCCCTCGGTGCCGTGTCCTGGGGCGGAGGGGGCGGAAAGCCCGGCCCGCTGCAGCAGATCCGCTTGGCTCAGGGTCCTGGGGGTTGTGGGGGGGCCACATCCTGCCCGGCCCCGCAGGAAGAGCAGAGGGCGGCGGGACAGGACGGCTCCGCCGGGGCTTGGCCCTGTCCATACAGCACCCCCAGCCACGAGCCCCTTCCCCTTCCACCCCTCTTTGCTCCCCGTGGTCCCCCCCGAGCCATGCCCATTGTGGGGGCTCTGGGATCCCCCCGGCTCAGCCCCGTGCCCCTGTCCCGCAGATGCCCAGCACGTGCTGCCCGCAGAGCCCCTGAGCGCGGCCGGGTGCCGCGATGGAGAGCCGCAAGCAGGACATGGAGCTGCTGAGCAACAGCATGGCCGCGTACGCGCACATCCGAGGTGAGGCCACGCAGCCCCCGGTTTGGGCACATCCCCAGCGGGGACCCCGGGGCCACCACGGCCCCGTTGAGGTCTGGGGACGTCCCCTCAGCCCCATCGCCTTCCCTCCCCGCAGCCAACCCCGAGAGCTTCGGGCTCTACTTCGTGCTGGGCGTCTGCTTCGGGCTGGTGCTGACCCTGTGCCTGCTGGTGCTGCGCATCTCCTGCCGGCCCCGCGCCCGCCACCCGCCCCGGCCCCAGCCCGACCTCAGCGAGGACGACGACGATGAGGACGATGAAGACGAGGAGGAGGAGGACACCATCGACCGCGCCGCCTCCGAGTCGCTGCTGCCGGTGACCGAGATCCCTCTGGAGAGCCACGGCCCCGGGGACGGCGCGCTGCCCATCAACGTCTTCGCCTCGGCCGAGGAGCTGGAGCGGGCGCAGCGGCTGGAGGAGCGCGAGCGCATCATCCGCGAGATCTGGCGCAACGGGCAGCCCGACATCCTGGGCACCGGCACCGGCACCCTGGGCCGCGTGCACTACTACTGAGCACGGCATGGTGCAGCCGGGGGGCACGGGGAGAGCCTCGCCCCCTCCCCAGGAACTCAGCCGATGCCGTGCCCTGAGAGCCGGCGGCATCACCGGGGGCTGAGAGCGGCGTAGGGCGCGGTTTGGTGCCGGGATTGGGGAGCACAGAGGGACCGCTGGATGCCCATGGGGTGGAGAAGCTCCTTGGAGCACCCCCAGCACCATTTTCTCACCCCCCCCCCTTCTGCCACCACGCAGCCGCTGCGGACACGATGCACTTTGAGCCATTGGTACGACTGCTGGCAAAGGTCAGCAGCCCTGGGACCCTGCGGGGATGGGGACAAGGACAAAAACGAGGACAAGGACAAGGACAGGAACAAGGACAAGGACAGGGACAGGGACAAGGACATGGCAGACCATGCCCGCTGGCCCCACGGTCTCTGCGCTGTCCCCTCGGGCTGTACCCCCGTGCTCTCCGCGGGGTCCTGTCCTTCCCCACCAACACGGTGCTTTTGTCCCCTGCCTCCCGTTCCCTGTCCGGCCCCTGGCTCTCTGCGCTCCCCTCCCGCCGGCCCCGCTCAGTTCCCACTAAATTTAGCCGCCGGCCTTTCCGGCACCGCCCGGCCCCTGCCCCAGCGCCGTGCCGGATGTTTCCCAGCTGGGCTCTGGGGGCTCCTCGCGCTCCCCCGGGGCCGTGGCCGCATCCTGCCCACGCTGCAGACCCCATCCCAGCCCCGTGCAGGGGTGCGGGGCCGGTCCCCGCTGCCCCCCTCCCCGGCAGCTTTATAAAAATAGCTCCTTCCCAGGCCCGTCCCCGCGCCGGCAGCAGGATCCAGATGTTTTCCAGATGTTCTCCAGGCCCCACGCCAGTGGCGTGAGGCCAAAATGTGCCGGGGGGCTGGGAAACGGTGCGGGGGCAGCAGATGGAGGAGGAAGAGGAGGAGGCGCTGCCCCAGCCCCGCGGCGCATCCCGGCTCAGCACCCGGGCTGGGGATGAGGCTGGGGGGCTGTGGGGGGCTGTGGGGGGCTCCAGGGGGCTGAGCCCACCCCAGTCTGGCCACTGGTCTCGGCGCAGCCCAGCCCGTGACTCCCGGCACGTCCGCTCCCAGCACCGGTGCTCAGCCTTGGCGCAGCTCAGGCTGCAGCCGGGATGGCTCTGGGGACCCTCATGGGACCCCCGTGGGACCCCCGTGTGCCACAGCAGGATCAGCCCAGACCCTAAATGGGACCCCTGCAGCACTCCGTACCCAAAATAGTTTATTTTACCCGGTATTTTTAACAAAGAAGGGGCTGCTGCATGGCCTCAGAGCTGCAGCGAGCGGTGCCCGAGTGCAGGGACCCCTCGTGTCCGTGTCAGCGCAGCCCCACTCCGGGGCTGGGGGTGCTCCTGGGGCTGGGGGTGCTTTGGGGGTCCCCGCTCAGCCCCCGCTAGCAGGGCAGCGCCTTCCTCACCCGCTCGATCTCCGCCTGCAGGGACGAGATGGGGAGCAGGGGGGTCGGTGGGACACTGGGGGGGTCCTCGTGTCCCACGGCCATGGGGGGCTCACCTGCAGCGCCTCGCGCCTGGCCCGCTCGTGCTGCAGCTCCAGCCTCACGTCCTCCAGGTCCCTCCTGCGAGGCCACGGGGGTGGCTCAGGTGGGGCCGTGCCCAGCAGGGAGCTCCTGGAGACCCTCAGGGACCCTTTTTAGGGTCGGCCGCCCCTCCCCATAATCCCCATCCCCACTCACAGGTGTTGGCCTCGCATCAGGTCCACGAGGATGTGCAGGGACCGCACCTCAGCCTTCAGGTCCTCCAGGGCCAGCCGCTGCTCCGGGCTCTGCGCTGCGGGGGGGAGAGGGGGGCAGAGCCCGGCACAGGGCGGCCCCAAACCCCCCCAGGCCATGCTGGGCGGCCGCTGGCCCGGCACCCGGGGGCGCGTGGCCGTGGGGTGGCTCAGCTTGGCCGTGGTCACCTGCAGGGCGCTGAAGCCGTCGGCGTCTGCGAAAGGGAAGGTGTGAAAGGAGGGCACGGCCCCAGGACCCCGCGCTGGCAGCTCCCAGCCTGGCCCTACCTGGGTCTGCGGCTCTGCCCCGCTCCAGTTCAGCCGAGGCGCTGGGCTGGGGGCTGCTGGGCCTGGGGGTGGCAGGGGGCAGTGAGGTGGCACGGCCGTGGGGTGCCCACGGGGAGCTGCTGAGCGTGGGCACGGCTCTGTGCGGGGCACTTCAGGGCAGCCCCAAACACCCCATGGGGGCTGCGTGTGGCTTACTTGCTCGGCAGCCCCAGTGCCGGTTTGGTTTTGGCTGGGACGGGGGGCGCAGGAGCCATCCTCTTGCTGGGGGGCGGCTTGGGCGGCTCCATCCTCGCTGGGGAGAGCAGGGGGTGAGCGGCGGGGCTGGGACCAGTATGGGGAACGGGGTGAGACTGGGTGAGACTGGGGCAGGAAGCGTTTCCTGCAGGGAGCCCCAGCACCGCGCTGCCCGGGCACGGGGACCTGCCCCCAGCTTGGGGGGGTCCTGCCCTGCGCAAGGGGCCCTGCCCGGCCCTATCCCTGTCCCCATCCCCATCCCTGTCCCCTCCCTCGTTCCCCTGCCCAGTTCTCACCCCTGTGCTGTTGCTGGTGGCCAGGCCGGTCCCTCGCTGGCTCAGGCTGCCGGGGGAGCACGGGGGCTCATCGGGTGCTGGGGAAGGGTCCTGGTTACCGACCCCTCTCCCAGGGACCCTTGGCTGGTGCAGGACAGGCCCCGTCCCCACCAGGATGTGGTCTCCAGGTGCCACCACATCCCTGGACCCCACCCAAGTCCCTAAATCCCATTCCTGCAAGCAACAGGGGCTCGGCCCCATGAGCAGAGCCGTGGCTGGAGGCGAGGAGCCATCCAGGGGCAGGGGGAGGGGGAGACCCCCCCAGGGTACCCCGGGCGCACGCCTCTCCCCGCCACCACCCCGAGGTCTGCCGGGACCGGCAGCGATGCTCAGCGGGACCCAAGCAGCCCCATGGTGGTCCCCGTCCCACCGCGTGCCCAGAGCCCCCTGTGCCAACCCAGGGGCAGCCCCAACCCACCCCAATCCCCCCCCAGCCCCCCCCAGCCCCGCACCCAGCCCCGCTCCCGCTGTGGCTGCGCTCGTGGCGCTTCCTCTGCGCGCCGCAGACCTGCGCCTCCCCCAGGGCGCCGGCACGGGCAGGATGCCGGCCCCACCACCACCATCTATGGGGTGCCAGCACCCCCCCTGCACCCAGCCCGGGGTGGACACGGGGCACCAGGCCACCAGCACATGCCCATGAGCCACCCCGTCCCCATCACGGGCCGGTAGCCCTGTGGCCACCGGGTCCCCGCCGCCACCAGCGCATCGCTCGGTTCTGCGGCCTCGTGGGCATGAAAACCACCCCTGGGCTTTGTCCACCCCGAGGCTGCTGCAGCCACAAGCCACGTGCGGGGCCACCAGGATGGGGACGAGGGCGCCCAGCCCTGATGGCACAGGAGATGCTCTCCAGGCCCCGGCACCGTCGCTCCCAGCAGTTTGGAGCTGGTTGGGCCCGAAGCTGCCACCGGGATGGGCGCAGGGCCATGGTTTTGCCATCCTACCTGCTGGCACGGGGCTGCCCCCCAGGCTGTGCCGCTCGGCGCCGTGCCAGGCTCCCCCCGGCCGCCCCGGCCCCGCGCCGTGCACGTGACGCTGGAGGAAATCGGCTCCGCGCGGGGAAGGAAGTCGAAGCGCTGAGCACCGCGGTGCTGGGCCACGCCGCATCCCTGGCACCCCGTGGGGGGCTCCTCCTGCCCCGCATCTTCCCACCGGCCCCACTGCTGCCACCCCCCTGGCAATGTGGAGATGCCCAGGGCCCAAAATCCACCATGGCCAGGCTCACGGGATGCCGTGTGCTGGGGTGGCATCGCCTCACCTTGCAGGGGACCCGGGTGACATCTCCCCTCCACAGCGGCAGCTCCAGGGTGCAGATGAACAGCTCCTGGCAGAGCTGTGGCTCCAGGAGGGGGCTCACCGGGATGCTGCAGCCCCCAGCTCCTCCCCAGGTCCCTGCACCTGCAGCAACCCCCAGCTCCGGGGGGCAGGAGGGGTGCTGGGCGCTGCGGCTCTTCCTGCAGGAGAAAACCCCGCTGGGGCGCAAGGGATCCATCTCCCCCTGCCCCAAATGGGGTTGGGGCCAGCCCAGGCAGCTCCAAGCCATTTCCAAACCCCCCCAAATCCCCAGCGTGGAGCCCCCCACCCTCCTGTGGCACCAGGGAGGGTCTGGGCAGCTGCTCCCCAGCGCCGTGACCTCGGTGTTGGGGTGAGGAAGGGACGGGGACCCCAGGGCCGCGGCCCTGGGTTGGGGTCCCCTGGTGGGAGCTGTGTCCCCGCTCGCTCCCGTGGTGCTGGGAGGGTCTTGGGGGTCTGAAGCAGCAGGATGGTGTGAGGCAGCCACAGAGAAGTCAGGAAACCATCGTGTGGAAAGGGTCGGGGAGAGGAAGGGAGCAGGAGGTAAAACCACGGGGCTGTCCTGCCCCGGCCCCAGCCCCGTGGGCTCCCCTAACGCTTCCCAGCAGTGCTGGAGGCCCCAAGCCTCCCACCACCGCCCCCCTGCATGCACAGGGCTGGGGCTGCGGGGCTCATTTAGCTGACGAGCAGAAGGAACCAGCTCCATCTGTCACTGCAGACAGAGGATTTGTCCCCCAGCCCAGCAGGGACCTGCCTGCCCCTACCTGAGCTGCCTGTGCCCCCCGCAGCCGACCCGGTCCCACGGCGAGGACAGGAGGCTCCGCGCGCCCCTACAGCACCTCGACGCCTCGCGGCTCTCCCTGTAACTTCAGCAGGGAGGGGGAAGTGAAAGCCAAACCACAGAGGGGCCAAAACCCACAAACCACAAGCGCACGAGGCTCGTGGGCTGGAGCCCCGCTGCGGAGCGCAACGGCCGGAAAGGGGCAGCGGGGCCGAGGGCTCCCCACTGCTCCCGGCCCCGCCAGGTGAATGCTCCTTTAAAATCCCTTTGAATGGGTAATGCTGAAGGGAAGTGAAAGGAGAGGCTTGTTTGCAGCTGGCCGAGGAGCAGCACCACGCGGGATGTGTGGTCTCGCCCCTGGGTTTGCCCGGTGAGGCTGGAGGAGCAGTGAACACAGGGCAGCTTCTGTCCGCGTTGGCACAAGGGCTCCATTTCAAGCAGGGAGGGAAACACGAGGCATTAACCCACACCCCTCTGAACACCTCACACTGGGAATGCCCCTCTGCAGTGCAGGCAGACCCCTGAACTCATCCCAGACCCCTAACCATCACCCCAACTTGCCCAAACACAGCGAGCTGTTGCCTTCCTTGGTGACAGCAATAGCAAAACCTGTACCGAACGTCACAGCAACGAGTGGCTTTGTAAATCAGCAGCTGCCAAGCTTCCAGGGGTTGTGCTGGCATGGAACAGGGGTGGCAGGAGGTGGGATCGTCGGTGAGTTCAGTTTGGGAGGTGGCTGTGGCTGTTACGTGCAGCCCCTGCAGTCAGCTTGTGGCTTTGTAGCTTCATCACTCGCTTCCTTCTCCCACGCCACTTCTGCTAACAGGCGGTGGCTGCTCTGGGGAGAGGTGGCTCGGAAACAAAGCCCTCGGGCTCCTCCCTGCCTGTCCGAGATGGATGTTGGGTGGGCAGATGAGATTCCACCAAGGAAAGAAGGGCGAGAAGTGCAGAGCACAGAGCAGCCCCCACTGCTCTGCGGGGCTGAGGGGCTTCAGCCCCTGCCCTCGTGGCACAGGGAAAATCCTCAGGGCCCTTCAGGAAGGAGCTGAGTGCAGTTGGAAGGCAGCAGGAAGGCAGCAGCTTTGTCACAGCCTCCAGAGTCTTGGCCAGGGCTGAGCTGCTTGTTTTGCTGCTCCCAAGGGACAACTAACAGCAGCACACACACAAATTGGCTTTTAGCTACTACCTTAAAAAGGGGGGTCAGGCTGATGGCACAAAACACCCACGTGCCAGGTTCCAGCACCTACCAGGGCACAGCCAGGGCCAGGAGCTGCAGGAAGAGCTGTCGCCACCAACTCCAGGGATCTGCTCCTGCCCTCAGCTGTTGCAATGAGATTTTCCACTTCCACGTGCAAAGTTCGCTTGCTGGAGAGCTGTATAAAACGGGAACCTCGAGTGTTAGGCTGGGAGTAACTGCTTGCAACTGCTGCTTTTCAGCAGTGGGGCAGCCCCACAGGCCCCAGCCTGAGCTTCCTCTTTCCTTACTGCTGTTCATTAGTGCTGTCTAGGCCAATTTCTCCTCTGGGACCATGTTTTAAAGCTGCTCTTCCCAGCAACTTCTGCAGCTCCACCCTGAGGCTGGCCAAAGCCCTTCGCTTCTCTCGGCTCCACCAGTTAATTGGGAAGGCAAATGGCTGGTGGCAGAGGGAGCCCCAGACTGAGACCACAAAACAAAGCAGAGTTACACCTACTACTCATTTTATTGTATTTTATTTGCATAAACAAACTCGAGGGGGGGTTGCTAAACAGGAACTGTTCAAGTCAAAACAAACCAAACTCTAGTTGGTGTGTGTGGGGGGATGAGCACAGCAATCCTGGGGGAGGGAAGGCAGAGGTGGTGAGGACAGGGAGAGGGAGCGGTGTCTTTACAGCACGTGCACACTCAGCGTCGGTGCGTGGACATGCCTCTCCTGCTACCAAGGCTCACTGACCCAGCCACAACTGTCTGCAAACTTCTTCAGAGTACTTCTTTTTCTTTTTTTTTTTTGTTTAAAGTAGAAGATAAAAAGAAATGCATGGTAACGGCCATCCTTAGCCAGCACAGGAGGGGTTTGCCTTTTGTTTTTTATAAAAAGATTAATAAAAAATACTGAAAAATTCTCATCTTTCCTTTTATATTTTTTTTTTAAACCTAGTAGAATTCTGAAGTTTCTTAGAAAACTATGTTACCTTGGAAAGAGCACTCGAGTTCACAACCAGCTGCAAAGAGGATACACAAAATGCCTACAAGCAGTTTGGGGCTCCAGCACACACCAGGCCTAACACTGTACACAAACAGTGATGAAAAGTAGGGTGTAATTTTTTTTTTTTTTAAAACCATGCTAATTTCCTTAACTTTCAACATAAAAGGAAAACAATTGGTTTTAAAAGGCCCTAAAACAACTGTTACATAAAAAAAGTTCTTAAAAAAATCATAGCAGTTTGGTCCCAACAAGTTAACATTTAGATGTTTATTCACATGCTTCATTGTTTCTTATTTATAAGAACCAAAAATAGTTTCCAAAAATTATCATTTAATTGATGTTACTACATACGTAAAGGCCTAAAATAAGTAAGTATGAATTTAAAAAATTGAATACACAATAGGGGAGAAAAATTTGAACTGGCGAGTTAATCCCGACCTTTGCTATTTCAAATTATAAAAGAGAAACAAAAAAAGTGTCAAGACTACTGGGTTAAGATGGGCACAAACCGAAATCCACATCGTCTTCAAAGCCTGTTACCAAAAAAAAAAAAATTAACCGACCATTCAATAAGGTCACAGACAAGAGAGAAAATCTAGGATCTCACCCAGTACTTGACCTTATTCAGTCCAGAAGGTAAGTCTTTGGGAAGGAATACTCCATGAGCGGATCCAAGCATATATGATTTATCAGTTCTAGTCCACACTTAGGGAGGCTGAACTCTGAAAATGCAGTTAACTTCGGGATTATTTCCGAGCTCCTCTCTGGGGCTCTGCTCAGCTCTTCAGGCTCGCCCTGACAATCTCCATCACCAGCATGCTGAACCCCTCCACTCCTGCCAGGGCTCCCCGGGAACATGCAGACCGCAGCTACTCAGTCGTTGACTGCAAGTTGTCCTTTTCCTCTCTGTTTTCTGTTCCGCTTTCGTCATCCTCGATTTCTCCTTCTTCACCACTGAATTTGTCGTGAGCCCACTTGGGGCTGGTGCTCGACTTCCTGAACATGAAGCGACCTCGTCCCCGGGGGAAGGCACCCCGACCACGGCCTCTGTTCACCCACTTCTCCGCACCTTCGCCCTCCCGATCATCGTGCTGCACGGGGAAAAAGCAATGACAGCAGCTGACACAGACTGACTGCTCCCGGTGTGAGAGGAGCAGGATAACACTGCCTGGTGATATCAGCCCTGCAGCACCAACCAGATTTATGCCACAGTGAGTACTGCCCTCTAAACACAAGTACTGGCTTGTTTGGGGGATGAAAACAGCAGATGAAGGCAGGAATGCACAAATGCCACACAGGCTCTCTTTGTGCATAGCAACCCATCACTGCAATTGGTACAGGCTGCTATGAACCACGCTGCTGGGATCAAACTGATCCATTTCTGTACATAAAGTGCAGGCTAGAGACTGGACACCAAAACAAGTTACATTTCTACCTTCAACAAGGTCAGAAAAAATGAAGTAAGGTAAGATCAAGGCTTTCTTGTTTGAGCTGCAGGACTGAAACACAGAGTTATTTAATGAAAAGACTCAGGTGCCCCAAATCAGGAAGAGAAAAATAAGTTTGTGTGTTTAAACTTTCCCTTTTTCAAAGAAGGGTCATTCAGACAGGATTCTCCCAGATAAACGACTGGTAGTATGGCAGACCTATCAGCAGTAAAAAGGAACAGTGCTAACCCATCCAGAAGCTGAACTCCAAACAGGGATGGAAGACCCAAGAAGTGCAGGCCATCTGCAACACAGTCTAACAGATTTAAGCTGCCTTTTCTGCACTACTGTGAAACACGGGGTCTTTAACCAGCCTTCAGGATTTCATTTCACTTACTGGCCAACCGTTCTCAAATGAACAGTAACAAACTCTAGTGGTGAGCCATAAGCTTCTGGTGAGGAAGCAGCACATGAAGCTGTAAACTGGTGGATTAGAAACGTTTAAGCCAGATATACCTGGAGGATTTATGCACGTTTTAGTGCTTCAGACACATACCAGGTAGTACTTCTTGCTCTTGGGTGTGTACTCTGGATCCCACTCCTCATCTCTGTTTCTCTTCTGGAAGTCATTGTTGCCACCGCTGTTGCTGTTGTTGTTTCCTGAAAAGTTGCCTCTGCCCCATCCTCTCCCCCTTGCTCTGAACTGCTGTAACAGCAAAACACGGGAGAAAAATAAAAAGCTTGTGGTGGCAGTGCCCCCCCAGCTGCTTGCTGACTTCAGGGGCACCAAGCTGTAAGACTTGTATGTAACTAAGGCACAGAAACTGCAAACAATAAGCAGGGTTATGACCAGATGAGTCATTTTGGTAGCCTAACCCAAACCAACTGATGCACATTACACTGCCCATCAGGGCTGCTCAGCAATTACTAATGAGCAAAAGCTTCTGGGCTTGATTCTGCTCCATACAGCTCGAGTTCAACCACCCAGGCTACATTGTCAACACCCTGGTTAGTGCTTGAGATACGGAGTGATCACATTCTGGCTCATCATCCACAGCCAGACCACACCTTTGGGGCTTCTCCCTTACCGTATGCTTTAATTGTGGAAGAGCAATTCACAGTAGCTGCTTTTTGACTGCTTTAGCAATTGGTACTCGGGGTGGGATACTTACAAAGGTCCCTCTAGCTCTTCCTCTCTCATTTGGACCTGTGAATTCTTTAGTCCCCAGCCGGGACTTGTCAAAGCCTGTGGAGCTTTCCTCTCTCTCCTCAGTCTCCTCTGGATATTCCTCTGCTTTGACTGAATGAGAGGATCGTGAGGATGATGAGCTGGATCTGGATCTCTCACGCACCCTTCGGTGTTTCCTGTTTCAGTGATAGGAAATGAGAGTCAGGGGGACACCACAGGGTTAAGAACTTAGTAGTAACCTGCTTGCTATAGATTTATTTATTACTCCCCTATCAATGCAATGCTTTCATTCTCCTACTATGAAAAAGAAAAGCCATATTAACAACTCAAGATCAGCTACAACATGCAGATCTAACAGGTCCCAAGCCTTCTCTGTCACAACCTTGCTGCTTTTAAGGTGTTTCTACCTCCAACTATGAGATAAGCATGAATTTGACACCAGTAGTATTCTCTTCTCCTCTAGGTCTCCTTTCTAGGAGGAAGGCATTCATTTACAAATACAGTTTTAGTCAAATGGTAAAAATATGCTAATAGAAAAGGATTAAACCTAAAGAAGTCATTTAAACATTGCTGTTTTTTCTGTAACTGGAACAAGAAGAAAAAGTGACTCACCCATTCTGACATACGAAGCCTTCTCATTTACCTTTAACAGTTATTTATCGTTTCAGACAGATATAATGGTATCGAGAAGACACGCAGAGGAATAATTCACGCCACTGCAGCAGTTATGTCAACAGGTGTACAACTATATATACGTGATGTTGTCTCCAACTTTAATAGTAGAAATATGAAATGCAGAAGGAAATGGCTATTAGGTTTCCTACATACTTTTTCTTTGAGCCTTTGTGAGATTTCTCCGTTTTCTCAGTTGATCTTTCCCTTGAGTGACTTGAATCTCTCGAGTCCACTGATTCTCTGGATTTATCGCGTTTAAGATCTCTTTCCTTATGTTTTTTACGGCGTTCGATATCAAGGCGCAGGTCAACAGGGTCGTCCTTATATTTCCCTTCAGCCTACAAGAGCAGGGAAGGAGAGAGTTTAACACAAAGATTTACAGCGCACCACTTCAGCACCATTACTTTGCTACTGACTGCACAGACTTCTGGAGGACAGGAATTTATCTGAATGCTAATCGATACTCAATCCATTTTAAGATGTAAAATAATGCACAGATTTCAATTTTCCTACATCAAGAGCACTGTTTTTAACTTTTAATTTCTTTTAAACAGCATTAGAACAGCCTGGCAATAGGGAGGGAGAAACACAGAGGCTGACACTTATTGTATACACCACAGCCAGTGAGATGAGAACAGCTTGGAAATCTAATCCATCTGATTGTGTGTCAGGCATTTTTGGCATGCTGCAGTTCTAGCAGCCTGTGGACACTTGTCACCGAACAGCAGCACGCTCACTACCCTGCTGACATACCATCTAGCAGCATGGAAGGAATTTTTAATCACCAGGTCTGAAAACTTGAGAAGCAAAAGGTGTCTCCAAGTGGCAAAGAGCTAAGACAGTGATTGCTAATCAAAGCTTTAAGAGACAGAGGCCACCAAAATGCAGTGATCAAGGTTCTTAGGAGGAATATCAGCATCCCACTGATCTTTAACACATCTGTCAAGAAGATTTGCTCTGTGGCAGGTATCACCTATAGCACTGCTTGCCCCTCGACCAGAAGTCACCACAGATGGCATGTGTTTCTCCACTTAAGCCTAGCAAGTCTACTAATGCCAGCTACCCAGCATTTCACAAAGAAAAAAAAGCTGCATGAAAACCAGAACTACATTTTTACTTTTAAATAGCTAACTAAAAAAATCTTGAGTTCTATTGAAATTGCTGCTTAAATGATTTTCTCTAGAAAACATGAAGTTATGTTACTGTGTATATTTTAAGACCCATGACTCTTCAATGAACTTCTGCTCTGCCTGCACACAAGAGCAGCAAACAGACAGTGGCTGTGGTTTTGACACACATTTAACAGCGGTTCTTTAGTGGGAAGCCTGTGCACACAATGCTGCTAGCAACATACAGCCTCCACAGTTGTGTCCAGAGATTGCTACTTCATTTACACATTTATACTCCATTTACTTATCTTGGGAACTGTATTACTTGATATGCAACATAAATCAGATTAATCGTCTTGAATTAAATACAAAAGGATTAGTAATTCTCTAGCTATTAAATTTTTTACTTACATGAGTTATTAAAAACTTTTTTGTTTAAATAAAAATGTCAAATAACGCAGGAGTGGGAGCAGACGTTTTGTTTTTGTTTTTTGGTTTTTTTTGCTCTTCTACTTTCCCCAGGCAAAGAGCTTTAATTTCTACTCTGAGAATAAAACTGCTCCCAACACGATGGATGACAGATAAGTGACAAAATCAGCAGCAGCTCCCTTATGTGGTACAGCAAACACCTATTTGGGTTTGTGAGGGCACGTCTGTTTCACGGAAGGCTGGCGAGCTGTTTGGAAACCACGTTTATAATACACTCTGCCAAGCTGATGCTCAGAGTTCAGGCCCATCAAATCCATCTCACCATCGTCCATGTCAAGCCACAAGTGTGTTTGGAAAAAATCGAAAACAAATATGAAACAAGTAAGGTTTCAGCAGGACTGTTTAAAATCTCTTCAACGTTCAACGTAAATATGTATGAAGGTGAATAAACAAAGTTTAAAATCCCAAACATTAAGTTAAGCCACTTTAATGATCGTTTACAGTACGTGCGATGGCTTAACACTGATCTACTCAGAAAAGCTAACACACTAAATTCCAAATGGTCTGGATCTACTCAAACAGGTGCTGAATGTTAAAGTAACAGCAATCAACAGAAATGGTACAGTAAGTTGTTAGAACAAAATTTATAATCTGCTTAATAGTGTATCTTGTTTAGATAAGTATTTAGTTTTACTTTCCTCTTTTTGACATGCATGTCTTTTTGAAAACATGGTTGGAAATATCGCATGTATACAATTGATTTAATAATACTTACAAGCAGAAAAATATCACAAAAAGTCTCTTCTCTCATCATGGGCACTTGTTCCAAAAATCCTCTCTTTTTTCTCAAGCTCACCTCAATTGACTTTGGGGTCATTTACCATAGTCTAACCACTTCACAAAGGTTGTTGATACATTTTTAATAAAAATTAACCCTTTGTAGTTCATTTTTAGAATTATGCCCATCCTTAAAAGAAAAACACAAACTTAAGTAGAGAGTAATTTAAACAAAAACATCACTGTTAAGTTCATGCCCAATGCACTCATTTTGTTGAATTAAACTAATCAGAGTAACAGTTCACCTTGAAGCCAGGATCTCTGGAGCTTTTCGATTCCTCTTGAGAGAATCCATGTTTTCTAAAAGTACTGGGAGAAATATCTATCCTCCTAAAAGAAAGATAAGAGTCATCTTACAAACAGGATTAAGTTTTTACATTAAACGTCACTTAAAAGCAGACACTCCGATGTTTCCAAATCTATTTAAAACTCCTCATTTTTTCCATTTTTGCTGAAGCTGCTTTACAGCAGCTTAGGATTCATGAGCAGGTCTGTTGATGTCAAGCTATTTTTCAATAAATAACTGTCCAAGCACTCTTTCAGCTGTAGACAAAAGGACTGAGAAAAATATAAGGAAGAACACAACATGGTAAAACATAAATGCAAGTCTTTTTAAAACCAAAACTTTATAGCATTATGAAAATGCCTATAAATGATACATGATCATTATTTATTTAAGCTTTCATATTCCCATATGCTTACCAATTAACACTAGCAAGCTGCTGCAAGTCCATCTAAAAGATATCAAGTCTAAAATGTAAGGAATTCAAGTGATAGACTAAGACATCCCCCTCTCCTCTTCCACTAAGACATCACTTCTGTCCTTCAAGGATTTTATCACTACCTTCCTTAGTCTGTCTTGTTAAAGGCTGGGTAGGAGACTAGACACAACTCTAATATGCAAGCCATACTGCATGACTTTTTTAACTAGGTAGAGATCCGCCCATTCTCTCCTGTTCTTGAATTATTCCGGAATTCCAGTTTAAGAGAAGGAAACCCGAAATCCCACTGCATTGCCACCAACCTGTGAATTTCAGGGCTCTTTTTGTTTTTAGCTGCATCCTGTTCCATTCCTTTCTTTAGGTATTTGGTAAAGCGTTCATTCAGTGTCATTCCTGAAGATCCAAAGTGATGCTCTGTGGGGTGGTTGAGCAAACAATGCCACAATATTAATACCATTTTTGTAAACAGAAAGAACACCTCAGTCCCACAGCTTGGTCAAATTCAGTTGCAGGACACATGAAGCACAGAGATGAGCAATTCTACACTGCTAACAAATTTCAATTTCACTCTTGAAATTAACAATTCACTCGGGTAACTTACTCTTGAAATTAATGGCATGTGAACTCACTTTACAGACATGATTTAACTAAATATACACAAATCAATAGAATATACAAATGCTAAGTCACAGTCTCTCTGAATATTGTTCAGGTAAAACCAAGAATGCCTCTTCTGCCTTTCCAGAAGAATTTTTTTTAATGTAAATGGTGAGGTGGGTGTGCAGGCAGCTGGTACTTGCAAGGCTGTACCTGGATAAAGCTAGACTTTTAGGCTGTCCAGTGCAACAGAGCTCAGAGCTGGCTAATGCAGAAATTTATCAGGATGGTTTGGGGTGCTGGAGTATGTGATGTATGAGCAGAGGGGAAGTGGCGTCTCTCTCTTTTCTTCAAAATTCAACTGGACACAACCCAATGCAACCTGATCCAACCTGCATGCTAGCTTTGCTTCGAGCAGGAGGCTGAGCTAGGCTCCAGGAATCACCCCCAACTAAATAATTCCATGACTACATGATCATCAGCTGCTATCCTCATCTATGGCGTATCTGCTGGAGAACAGCTCTGAGCATTAACCAGTGTACGTGAAAATCTCTTGTTTGGGCAAGGACAGGGGGAGTGAACCTTCCTCTGAGGATACAGGGACTTTGACCCACCTCTTACGTGATGGACTATAGTCACTATGTGTTGAGCAAACAGTTCAGAAGGACTCCGTTGAGACTGAGCAGACTGAATATGATGAAAAATAGAACGAAATTCTTGCTCCTTTTTGTTGCTATGCACAAGGTCACGACACAGCTTGCGTTCCTGAGCCAGTATGCCACTTGGACTAGAGAAAACAGACCACATGAAATAGAACAAGGGAAGCAGTTTGTTTCATAAATTGGAAGCAGACGTATTTTTATGTAATACTATGAAGTAATCTAATAACATTAAATAGTACAATCTGATTCCTTATTTAAATATATTTTAAATGCACTAAATTGCTTATTTAAATATCTTTAAAATGCACTAATCTAGGTTACTGTAATAATTCAGATCACTTTTTGCTCTGTACTTGGAGGGCTGCAGAGATGTTAAACCCTGACAGCTATGAAACACAAGCTCATTCCCACCCCACTAGCTGGCTATAATCCTCTGCTACTGTTCCTAAATTCGAGATTAACCTTTAACATCCCACGTGGTATATTAACATTTACTGGCTACCAAACGTGCTTTCTCCAGCAACTTTTTACTGCGTTAAGATTTCTTGAAACAATGCCTAAGTGGCTGTCAGAGCTTCCTGGAGTTTCAGTAATGATGCGTTGAGAATAACCGTAAACACTCTCCAGAAGAAACGTCATTTGAGCAGCACTGTAGTTTTACTGTATCACAAACTTCTCGCAGCAAGAAGTCACCAAGTACTCAACTCTTTCCAGAGGCTGCTGCAGCATAAAAACTGACGTAGAAGCATTTACAATCTGAAATGAACTTATATAGAGATAGAAAAAAAGTTTTTTTTAACCTGACAACCCCTCTGACCTCCTGCCACACAAAGGGATCCCACAGGTGTTCTAAGGCCATAAAAAATTTCATCTCTAACACCGAAAAATACAGATTGTGATACAATATTACGTAGCCTTCCTCAGAGTTGAGGAACTTAAGATTTCAAGAAGAGAAACAGGCAGCCAATATTACTATTTAACCTGCCCAAAACTCTAGCAAATACGCACCGTGCAAGATCTTCATCAAAGGAATCCATTCGAATATTGACCTGGGCCTCACGAGTAATGGAAAAGGAGGATTTGCCAGGAGCTAGCCCATCTCCTTTGGTTGCTGGCTTTTCCTTTACCTCTGAAGTCTTCCTTGGTGGTGGGGAAGAGCTTTTTTCCTGGCTTGTTTTATAAGTGGTCACTCTAAAATTCTTTTCAGGAACAAAGCCCCTGTGACCCGATTCAGCTCTCTTGGATGCTGGCCTCTCTTCTTTTTTTGATCTTTCAGAATAGCTTTCCTCCTCTGCTTCATCAGATTTCCTTTGCTTCTCCTTCCCAGGTGGCAAGAACACCACGCCTTCCCATTTTCCTTGCCTCTCCTCTTCCTGACTTTTACTTGATGTTGCTACCACTTTAGACATAAATTTGGGCTCATCATCAAACTCCGAATCTTTTCGGCCCTTTGCCTTATCTTTCTTTTCCTGCTCATCAGTTTCCTCTTTGCCATAGTGACTCTCCTTGTGGAACTCTGGTGCCTTTAGCTTGTCAAAGTCATCCCGGAACTTGTAGCGCTTGGGCGACTGACTGCCACGGTATCCCTTCTCAGAGTCTGCTTTGGATGCATAGGAATCAGATTTTGCCTTTCCATCTGTTGATCCCAACTCAGAGAAATTCCCTTTTTCTTTAGGTTTTTCCTTTTCAACATTTGTTACTTTCTGCTCTTTGTCTTTCCCATTCTCAGTCTTCTGCTCTTCCAGATACCTGTTCATAGAGGAGACATTACAACAGTTCTCTTAGTAAAACTCAAACAGGTTAATCCTTCAGTGGAAAGCAGTCAAATTTTAGAGAACACCGAGATATGCATGTACAGAAGATTGTCTCTAGGCCCTAAAACAGCTAAAATGTAAAGCAGATTTCTCAGCCTGGATTTAGACTTATACTTCTCAATAAATTCAATAAATGCAGAAGAAAATGGATATGCAGAACTGATGAAATGAGGCTTAAAAGCAAGTAAAAAAACACACTTACCCACAGATTCATTTTAAGGAAAGTAGTAGCATCTTACCCAATCAGTTTATTTACTTACAAACCTGCTTCAGGAGAACAACACATCAAAACTTTCAAACTGGGCTGTTCTGCTTTAAACAACACACTGGAAATAAAAGCCTCAAAAGCTACTTCAAATTTTGGATGCAAGTTTCATAGGTAAGCTAAATATTTCATGACAGACTGTAAATACAAATAAAAGCAAAAA
This sequence comes from Anas acuta, assembly GCF_963932015.1. Taxonomy (NCBI): domain Eukaryota; kingdom Metazoa; phylum Chordata; class Aves; order Anseriformes; family Anatidae; genus Anas; species Anas acuta. The sequence goes on from NC_088999.1 coordinate 6,064,962, forward strand.
GGTTAACAGGGAGGAATATTTTGCTGGGAGAAGACAAAACATTTAGTAAGAACAACAGTTTATCATAAGCTAGTTTCAAGCATCAGAACTAGGTTTTAAAGCAATCATTAAGCAAAACCCTAGCTTTGAGGAGAAAGCAGTAATGCCCAAGGACATTAATTCAATGCTCTGAGAACCCAAACCAGAGTTATTGTTTTTTTTCCTTTTTAAAGATCATACATCCTTGATATAGGATAGTCCAAAATAACTTTTAAAAGAATAAACTTAAAGCACCTGTGAATGCTGTGCTATCATTTACAAGAAAGTACCACCTTAAGGAAGAAATCAGCAGTGGACTAGCCCAGTAAACAGGAACGTGGTAAACTAATTCCTTCCCTATGGAAGGTTGTGTCTTAATTCAGTGATGACTTTGGTGCTTATCCCTTAATTTCAGTGATGACTTTGGTGTTCATCATACCACCCACATACACAGGCACAAGCTTCAGAACTGCACCTGCCCTGGGCTGCTTGCAGCAGGCCACACAGCCAGACTGACTTCGATTTTATAACATCTGATGTAATTGAAGAACATACTACTTAAAGAATCTTTAACCAAAAAGTAAATCACTTAAAACTGCAAGTTTCCAGTGCACGCTGTTAGGCTGCTAGAAAATCTCCTTAGGCACATCTTCATTCTGAGTGTTCATGCACTAAAAACACTTTTGCAGGGAGCGAGTTAAATCAGAAAACAACCCCCAACTTCCTGCAGCACGGAGCTAGGTCTGCATTTTGTTCCACCACCGAGGCTGTACCAGGCCCTCAGCTCGCTAGCACCCTGCACGCACGGGCACCTTGTTCCAGCTGGAGCCCGCAGACAGGCTGAGAACTGCTGCAGTGCTCGTGGGGACGCCTACACACGCGAGCTGGCTTGGCAAAACACCCTGCCACAGAGAGAAACGCGTCACTTGCCTCTTTGAGAAGGCTCCTCCTCCGGGAGCTGTGGTTTCCTCCTTCTGAGAGGTACTGTAAATTGAACCGATTGGCGTTGGGCTTTTGCACACAGGGCTCTTCCTCGTTGGGCTCAAGCTTGCCGAGCCATGGTCAAACGGACTCTGGTGAGAGCCTGCCTGAAAGGAGGTGCTGCTTTGCAGAGAAGAGCTCATCTGCGATGGGTTGGAAAGCGGAGGGCTCGACTTCTGCAACGGACTCGGCCGAGGAGAGCGCCGCCTCACCACAACCGACTGCAGAGGGCTTTTCAATGCAGGACTGCGCTCCCTCGGGCTGAGCTCAGGCGCGGCAGCTCGTGACGCCGAACCTGCCCCGTAGGTGCTCATATCTTGCCATGGTTTGGATCCCTCCGATGCCTTGACATCTTGAGCCGCCGCTCCCGAAAACGGCTGCTCCTTCGAATCATCCCCTTGATTATCTCCCGCAGCCTGAGATGCCCGGGCATCCTTGGAAGATGACTTCTTCTCCTTTCCAGATTTACGCTTGGAAGACTCAACTCGGCTGTGATTTGAGGAAGACCGAGAAGAGGAAGACCTCCTTGACCGATCAGATGATGACTTATCGGAATTTCTAGAATGACTTCTGGACCTTGGTGAAGGAGACCTCCTCTTGGGTGAACGGGAGCGTGACCTCCCTCTACGAGGGCTATACGCTTGGCGGTAATTTTGCCAGTTAGACCTGTAATTGCCATATCCTCCTCGGTTGTACTGGCCCCATGGATAAAACCCTCGATTTCGGCCACGGAAATAATACGGTCTCCTGTATCCTCTGTTATGACCTCTGAAATCACGGTTCTGATAGACTCTTGGATGGTTCCTTTCTCTGTTATGAGATGGAGAATATGATCTTGAACGAGACCTAGAACTGATAAAGAGAAAAAAAAGTATTTTAAAGTTTATTCTTAACTTTATTTGGAGCCTCATCTTCCCTCTCCCATGTCCCTCCATTCTCAAATACGTTTGAAATTGATGATCAAGATGAAATCCCACTTCTCTGCCAGGTAAGTTAAACAAATTGCAACACCTGAGCACGAGGAGAGCAGGAGGGGAGCAGATGGCACACTGCTCTGTAGGTCAAGTTTCAAAAGGTGAACCAGTTGCCACAATTTGGAAGCTGGAACTGCAAAGGAGCAGGACTGCAGAGGGAGGCAGCCACTCTCCAGCCCGAAGCCACGAGATGGCGCCGTCCAGCACTGCCTCCGCTCATGGCATGGAAGCTCCGGCTGCTCGTCTAAAGAGCAGAACCGGATCCAAGACAAGCAAAAACCCTGCAAGATGACTGATTGAAAGGACAAATCGTTAAGGGATAATTGTTTCAACAGTCTCTCCCGTTAAAATGTTGGAACTGCTGCTGTGTAACTGCTCAAAAGCCCCAGTGTAGCTCAGGTTTAAGTGCCAGCTTTACAGCAAGTATTTCCCAGCTGTTGGAAAAACACAAAATTCTGTTTAATGTCTGAGATTTCAGCAACTTTGTACTTTTAAAACAGATAAAGCGTCCAAACTAGTAGATTTAAATAAGAAATATCTTTCAAAGTGAAATTTAAGTAAATAATATTTGTTGAAACTGTTTCTACACTCCCTTGCTATGTGTTAAGAGACCCATACAGACCCTATATAACACACACTCCTATAGACACCTCTGTCTTCTACAGAGCAGCAATACACAACCCTCTGCTGCCCCCTCTCTGTTCACATCCCAAACCACCATACACAAGGCAATGAAATGCAAAGCTGCCATTAGAAGTCCCAAATCATTGAAGTATGTGCAGGCAGCAAGAAATGTATTTTATTTCTATTTTTTCCACCTCTCAAATACATTACAGGCATTGCTATCAAACAAATTAATGATACTTTTAACAAACTTCATCCTTTACCTCAAGCGACAAGAAAGCCTATGCAACTTACCTGAGACTTCCTCATTCAAATAATAACGATAAGGAGGAAAAGCAGAAACAGCAAGAACAATTTATAAGGAACTCTAGTCAAAAGCACTGAGGACACTCCTGTTTTCCAGAAAACTGCGGGATTTGTTACCAATTACCAGCCAGGGACCTGTTGTATGCTGCTTCCAAAATCTATTCTATCATTTCGGAGAGGTTTACAGCAAGAAAATTTCACTCCAGAAGTTGCAGAGACTATATACAATAAATCCTTTTAGAAAAATACAGTAAGTTCCATGCAAAATAAATGCCACCAGTAATAATAATTTTCCCAACCTTGCTACCCCCTGTAGCTAAGCAGCTACCACGCTGCTGCAGCTCTCAAGTACGCACCATTTTGCAATAGTTTAAAAATGAAAAAGTCATAAAGAAAGCAAAAAACAGTAGGCAGACTCCAACAGAGCAATGCAACTTGGAAAAAACAGTAAGCCTCCAGAAGAAAGAGTAAAATAATTTCCACGACGTATGCTCGGGTACACAGTAAGAGATTTCTGTGCCACGACACCCCATTAAACCTACCTCAGAGAATATCCTAATGCCATACAAGATGACTTGCCTGTACTAAGCCCCTCCATATCGATTCTTTTTCCAAAAAAAGTTATTTACAAAGCAGAAGCGGCTTCAGCAGCAGCACAGAGGAAGCAATCATGTTTGTACAGGGTGCCTTTGTTTTCAACTGTCAAAGTTCCTTCACAGCAAGGCAGATAATCCCAAATGACAACGTATTTTCCAGCATTCCAGCTTCCTTCTGCAAAGAACTTGGTTCGACTGAAGTCTCCGCCTCTAACTTAGTTTTGTCATGTCCTCCTCTCTCCAACTGGATGTTTATTATGGCCTCTGTATTTTAAAAATCTCTAATTGTTAACAGTTGCATGTGTTTACAGCCTAATGATTTTCAGAAGAAGTGTTATTCATTTGAGATCGCTGAAAAAGCAGCTAAACATCATTACACCCGGTCCAACTAGAACGTCTTTGCCAGACACAGCTAAGTGCTCAGCTAAAAGAAAAGGAAAAAAGCAGATATCCCGATAGCCAGGGAAGAAATGAGCCTTTAAGTGGCCAGATTAGAATCAATTCAGGGAGGTAAGAACAATTACTGTGCACATTAGCGATTTCTCAAAGTTAACTGCAGTGAAATTAACTTCTACTTTGTCCATCCAGAACTAGAATTTTGTTTTTACTGACTCCAGTACGTTGACAGGAAGGGCAGGGAAATAACACAAAAATTGCCCCTATCTTTCACAGCAGCATCTGTTAATTGACATCATACTCGCCTGAATTCATTTTCAAGAGAGAAAGCAAGCAACATCTGCAAAGGCCCCTCAAGCCTGGGATCAATTACATTAAAAGCTTAAAAAAGCCCAAGATGTTTCACAAAACAAAGGAGCACGCTTTGCTACAAACCTTTCCAACTCTCCTTCCCTGCTCTATGGAACCCACACTCAAACTCTCGCACTCAGAGCAGTGAGGCACGTCTGATCAACAGCATTTCAAACCTGCTGAAATTATTCTGCGTACACAGGTTGTCAGTCATGATAAAATGCCAAGTTGTTTTTTTTTGTACTTCGCCCTGCTTTGGCAATTTCAAACATCATCTTTAACCACGACCACCTTTTAATACAGGAAACTAGATCTTCACAGAGACTGCGTGTGGTTAGACCACTGTGCTTTTCCTAATGCCACCACATTACATATAGCAGTAATTAAGAACTGCAGAAGAGCACGGAAAAACACCTTTTGGCATGGGCTTCTACTAATACCTTTTAGGAAGAGAGAAAGTACAGACATCTTCTCTTAGGGCCTGCTGTGAGGCAGCTGCACCAACTTCACTGCAGACTGTATCCCTGACAAATCCACCTTCTGATCTATCTGTACTGTACCTGCTAGCACTCTTATCAGGAAAAGGAGATCTAAAAAGAAAAGTAAAATTGCTGTTCACTAAGACTTGCTACAGGAACCCCATTAAGAATTCAAGTGACTTGACAATGCTAAGAACCAGTCCCAGTTTCTTGTCCTAGTGCACTGAAAATACTTCCAAACAGTACAGGTTGGCAGGAAACAACCTAAGGCACAGGATATTATCTGTCCTTAGAATCTAATCAAAGGCTTTATTTAGAAAAGAACTAAGTGACAAACCACCTGACCAGGACAGAGGAAAAAACACAGTCACACCCAGACTTCAGAGCTGCGCACACTTACCTAAGCCTGCGTTTTCTTGATCGTGAGACAGAACGAGAACGCGAGCGGGATTTGGAGAAGGAACGTGAGCGGGATCTCGATCCGGATCTTGAACGAGAAGAACGGGATCCAGACTTGGATTTGTTGGTTTTAGACATCTTTGCAAGCACCCGTCAGTTACACCTAAAGGAAACAGCAAAACAATCTTTGAAAAATTAAGTCACATTGTAGGCCTGAAAGAACAGGCAGCAGCTGGCAGGCTGAAGAAATAAAATAAAGCTTATCCGCTAACCTCTCTCATCCCCCCAGACTCCTCTGATTTTTGGAAGGAATCACAACCAAAAACAATAATCCAAGATAAATTAGTAACACTTTTTGCACAGATCTGTCTAGCTATGACCACTCAGGTCAAATCCAAGACGTGTCCTGTCTGTTTGTGCAGTTCATGCAGTTGTTATGATCAGCGCATCATCCAGTGGGGAGTTTTAGTGCAGCCCAAATAGTTTAGCTGTCCTTCCAAATATTCAGAGTCATTCAAATACTAAAGACAGAAGACAGTAAGTATGTTGTAGCATTAAGTGATTTAAAGTAGCCACCACATAAGAATTTTCCGTGTTATTTTCAGGAGTGTAACCAGGTAAAGGTTCAAGAGTCCCTTAAAAGGTGTTTTCAGGGCATGCAGTCTGAGCAGATAATCCTTTCAGTTACACCACCTGATCTGTCAGCTTGTAAGCAAAACTTTATATCGAGATGCAAGATTTTCTAAAGGATTTTCATGACCTCTTACTTCCAGGGAAAGAAAAATATTCGGGGATATTCAGGACAGAAAAACCCACAGGAGTCGTTAAACTCCTAAAAGGAGTCAGAGCATATGGTTTACATTTGAAGGTCGGGACAGATCTTGGTAGAATTAAAACTGCTGTGCTTCTTTCAACTGGTCAGATTTTTTTGTCAGGGAGCTTCTGACAGGGACCTTCACAAACTTTCCTCTGTACGGTACGAACAACCATGTTTTGTGACCTCCTTTCCACGAAGGGCTGGGAGCAAACCTAACATACCAGAGTGACAGATCAGACGAGCTCGTGCCATTTCTGTTCTGCACTTGCAGTGCTTTGAAACTGTAGGAATAGCTGACCTATTTAATTTCTGTATCCAGCCACAAACAAAATTCCTTACAATTCAGAAGTTGATCGTGCTGCGAAATATGCTCCAGCTTCAGAGATTCCCCCTTGGTTTCAGTTTAGTGCTGCAGCTGAAATGGAAAAGGCTTTGGCCCCTGGCTTGGAGGAGAGGAAGGGAACTGTGCTCCCTCCCCCTCAGGTTATGTTTCCAGGCTGTTTCCTTTCCTAGAAGCAGGAGCAGCAGCAGGTGGGAAGGGGAGCCATGCTACTGAGAGCTGCTGTCTGGATCCTCAGCTATTCCACACCAGTGGGCAGGGTCAAGATCTGAATTGTGCAATTCCACAGGCAGCAGATGAAGCTGAGAAGAAAAACTGCTCACATTAACCAAGTTCCATTTACAAACGTTAAATAAATTGTTTGAGGTCCCATCGAATCCCTTCAGCCCCTTCCTGTGCTGATGAATCAGACCGAGGAACTGATCCAGCAGCAAAGCAAATTAAAATAAAAAAAGACATTAGTTCATTAAAAAAAAAAAACAAAGCACAGACCGGAGGGAAGCAATGGATTGGCTTTCCAGGAAGCATTTATATTTACCTGGCATACAGGAACATCCTTTCATAAACCTTTGCAGTTTAATCTCTTCCAAGAAATTACATTAATAAAAAGTCCCAAAGTTGGTAAAATATTGCATATGTAATTTGGACAAAACGGGGAAAATGCAATGATAGATTTCCAGATCTGCTTGTACATACACATATTCAACAGCAAAATTACAGTTACTGAAAAAAGCCACTTTTATCCTGACTTATCACTGAAAGGGGATCTGCAGACAGCTTCATTCATGCTTTGGAACTTTACATATAGTGCATGAAAAATGATACTTCAGGAGAAGAAAACTCTCCATAGCTTCCAGATTACAATTTAACATATTTTTGGTTTGTCAGGGAACATCCCCAGTGCTAGCAAGCGATCCTTGTAATTCCGCAGCGCTTCTTAGAGTTGGACCGATCGTCATACATACTTGACCATGTTTGATTCATTTCTCTGCAGATCCATCCGACTGCAATCTGAGTCAGGCGAGCAGTCAGAACCAACCCTCACATGAAGCAACCCCCACATGAGCTACGTGGAGGCTGCCAGTAACACCGCGAGGAAATCTGATCTGTTTTAATTGGTGCACTAAAAGGCAACTTGCTACTCTATTTTGTTCTTTGTTTCCCTCCAACAGATTTCTCCAGAATCTGTTCCAGATCAGCCTCCACTACGTTATCCCAGCTCCAGGTAGAGGTTGTGCCTAGAAAAGATTTGAACGTCTTTTTTTTTCCAGGTGCAGTGTAGTAAATCCAGAGGTGGAATTTTAGGTTCTTTTGATCAAGCAGAAACTGCAACTGCGACTGTTTTCATAAAAATATATTACTGAATAAACTTCACACATGCTTAACTGAGAGCTGGCTTTTTATTAGTGCCTACTTACTGTTAGGATGTTATCAGCACTTCAGCTTTAATCGTGATACATCCTCCTCTCAAGGAACTTAAGGAAGCTCAAAATACATGTGAGATCCCCAGAAGATCATTCAGTGAAAGTCTAACCAGTGTTTTTAACATACACCCTCCCATGGCAATCAGGGTTCTCAGAACAGACTGAAATTAGCCGGCTTTACTGAACCCGAGCGGCATCTCTCCTGTCACCGGATCCCTGCTGGATGCGCAGTCGTTGGACAGCTGCGATACAGGCTCTGAAAGCACAAAGGCAAGCTGCTGGTACCGTGCACATTGCAGTTACAGTCACAGCAAAGCGAGCCCAGTATCTGTTGGAAAGAAACAGCAGCTCCTACACACAGTTATAGAAAAGAAACCCGAGCTGTCACAATTTCAGGTATACCACTGCAAAAATCACCCTCGGAGCCCAACAGTTCCCAGTTCAATCTACTACAGGTTCCCGATTTAATAAATAAATAAAATTCCTAGCTTTATCAGAAGAAGCTAGGAAGGCTGAATTTTAGCTGGCAAGCCTTATCACAAGGAAGTAGAACAGCTCTGCAATTCAATCACACTCCATGAATATTGCTGGATTTCGCCAGCACGCTGCCTGGCTCTCTGCTAAGCCAGCTGCAGCTGCCCTGTCCTCCCCTTCACCCTCCAGCCCTTCCCAGGCACGGCAGGCAGCAACTGCACTCCATCAATCTCACACCTCCGCCGAGCAGAGACGCCCGGCAGGCCGGGGCACTGAAGTGCCAGCCATGGTTTGTGCGCCCACTCTTTCAGGATGCAGTTTGTGTGATTTTTCCATCCTACAGTACCGCAGCGAAGGCAGAACAGAAAAACAAGTGAGGACTATTTCTGCTTCTGGTCCTGACAACAGATTTCTCTGCTTCTGGGTTCAGGCAGATGTAGGGTGTTTTATCAGTGTAAGACAGGAGGGACAGAGCACTGCGACTCACAGCAGCCCGCAGAACAACTGGCCTTGCTGACGTTTCTGACTTGAAGATGCTCAAGGTCAAGCTGGTTTGGACTTCAACTGAGCCTAAATGCTATTATTTAACTGGTATTTAGAAACTATCAAGGAAGGATAAGAGGGTGATAATGCCAACAACGTGGTGAAAAGGTCTGGTGGGAAGGAGTCACTAACCATTCAGTCCTTCAAAGGGATGATAGTTCCAGCAAGTGCTGTGTTAACCAAAGAGCTGTTGTCAGGAATTCCTTAAATTGCCCTTTTCAATTCACTTTTGAGAAACCACGACCCCAAAGCAGTCCCTGTGAAAACCGTGCCTGTCTGCGGCTTTGAGACCACTTAAGAATCCGCTCATTTAAGTAAGCAGGAGTCCTTAGCCTCTGCTGCCCTAGGAGGGAATAAAGTAACACTGTTCAAATCCATGAGGTCATTGAAAACTGAAGATCGATGGTAGCTGTGACGGTCCAGAGGTTATGCTGAGTTACTTTAATTATTTAAACGGCCAAAAAGCATCTCAAATCCTAAAGTGAACAGAGACAGGAGGAAAACAAACTGCCAGAAGCTGAGCATCTGTGAAGCAAACACTCTGCAATGCTCGCTCCCCACATTCTGGAACAGGAGGAAGGCAGCACTGCTCTGGGAACGAGGAGAGGATTGCGAAGACTGAATCTGCATCAGCTGAGCACTGAATTGGTACCAACAATTTGCAGCAAAAGCAACTGATGAATTGCAACCAGAAAAAAAAATTAAGAGGGGAATCTATTCGTAGAATTTTATCCCTTTTTTCACCTCCTTTTTTAAAATAGAGACATTCAGCTATGTAAACACGACCGATTGAGCCCTTCTCTCTGTATCCATTTTAAGGAAATTCCAGCGGACTGACTTGTTTTCACTTTCAGTTGCTCCACGCAGCCAAATTACATATATGGTTACCAAACACTCCGACGACTGCCAGGGCGCTTTGAGGAACAGCACAATGCCCAGCACGGGGGCAGCTGCTAGGAAACAGGGCCATACTTCACCACGGGCTGGTACTTTCCAGAAGTGGGAAGCTTGTTTTTATTTCTAAGATCATGTTACATGTTCCCCTTCTCCCCTTTCACTGTACTAACAATGCCATCCCCATTCAACTAAAAGATTTTAACATCATTCCGCAGAAGAAAGTTTGCAGGAAAAAAAAAAAGAGTTAATGTTTCCTGTTCTATTAAGGGAGAAAAAAATGCACCAGGGGAAATCAACAAGCACTACCACTGCTACAGCAAAGTTCACTCCTATGCATGGTCATTTTTCAGGGAAAGAATGTATGAAAGGCCCATTTATAAATATTTCCTTTTAATTCACTAACTACATCTGTGGAAACAGCAACTTTTCCAAGGTCAGCTAGCCAAAAATCAATCCAAAGCCAATCAAAAACCTAGCACGCTGAACCAGAACATGGAAACAAAACAGAAGAAACAATGGTAATAGGAACAACTGAATCGTATGAAGATGATCTAAATTGCATCCCGAAATCATAAAACTGCTCCCAACTAAATCCTCTGGGGCTTTGATATAATAATGTCAGAGAAAAACTACATTGTAGAAGGAGATTACAAAACTATCCCATGAACCGTGTAATTTCAGGATGGCCTTCTATTAAATGACAATCCTGAGGTTCAAGAGCAAGGCACACTTCAACATAACACCGGCTGTAGGTTAACTTTATCAAGCCTGAATTCAATACAAGTTGAAATATTTTAACAGGCCAGTACCATTAGACTTCAGTTCTCACCACAGCTCTTCCTGGTTGTGCCTCTTCTGAGATAAATCATTTTCCAAGAAAAAGTATGTGGTTAGAGCTGACCTGACAGAGCAGAGCACAAGTGGCTGGCAGCCCACAATTACAGCTATGTGATATTGCACAAAGAGCTAAATACCGTCCAAAACCTTAACACACCATTTTTTTTTCTATTTTTTTTTTTAATAGTTCCCCTAAATACCAACAGTAAATACCAACATTTATAGTCATGCAATTACAGAGGTGCAGAAAGGGAGAACTGCTCCCTCCAACCTTGGGCTAGCTTGATAATAACCCTTTTTAGAATAGACATGATCCACTTTAAAACACAATTTTAAAGTTCAGCCTCTTTAACTAACAAGAGGTATAAGTCCTCAGAAGGTCCCAAAATAGATCTTTAAAGTATCGCTTGCTTTAAGCTCTTTAAGAGTCTTTGCAGTTTACTTTGATCCGCAGCACTTACTAGCCAAACACTAGCATGGTACATGCGGTACATGTGCCAAAAGCTCCCTTGCCTTACAAGCTATTTTTCATCTTTGCCAATTTTTAGAAGGATGATTAATTCCTAATGTGAGGTAATTACTACTAGAATAGAAACCAAGTTTCTGCGCTCAATTGGGAACCAAGAGGTTAAACAAACCAAGCATTGGAGTCACTTCATCTCCCCTATGTTAACACTGCAGTTATAAACATACTGTGGCACACATTTACTCCTTCTAAGAATTAATGATTTACTTAATGAAATAAAACATATTCAGCTCCTAAACAAAAAAGAATGTTCTGAAAGAATCTATTCTTGTAACACTTGCTAAGAATTACCCTGATGTTACACAGACACCTGTAAATGAAGCAAAGCTGACCAGTGAAGGCAGCAGTGGCTGCTCACTTACCTTACACCTTTTAGGTTTTTCCACTGAGCATGATGCTGTGCACCCAAAGCCATGCACACAGCCTCATCCAGCTCACAGGGGGATGCAGCTTTGCAAAGCATCAGAAGATAAAGAGTGCCTGGTCCTGAGAGGGGACTACAGCAGAAGGTTTACACAGTGCTATGGAGACTCCTCATTAGCAACCTGCTCAACAGTGTTCACATTTCCTCCCTGCTGCCAGCTCCTGAGTTGCCTTCCCATGGCACTGACTCCACCTCTACCTTTAAAGGGACACGATTGCTCCTGCTGACACGCAGAGGGCTTCCAGATGGAGAACCAGCAGCCTGGAACCCTCTGACAACATTTCTTAAAGTTTGGAGGCTATTTCAAGAATTCAAGTTTGCCTTCTCCATTTCTAAATCCTTGCTGCAACCCATCACAACGCTCAAAGAGAAAAATCAGAATAGATAATGCTCCTACTAAGCCACTTCAATGGACTTTGCCCAAAGACGAGCTTTTTGTCATGAAACGGTGTCAGAGAAGTTAATGTTTTACGTCTTCTGACAGAATTCAAAATGAGCGCTCAACTCTGCTGCAAGCAGTGGAAAAAATGCACTGTCAAGTCTACTGCTGCTAGCCACTTCCACGGCCTCCCTAGGCTTCAGATTATTCAGGACAGTTAAGTAGAAATTTTATGCTGCTTTTCAAGTGGCTGCTGACTGAAATCAGTGCAACACTTCAGCAAAAAAAATAATTAAACCAATAAAGTTTAACATGCTGCATACCCAGAATAAAGGGGATATCGGGAGGTATATGCCAGGCACCAGAACGGGCAGTTTTACCACCTTGGAAGATTTTACTTTCTTTTTTTCTTTTTTTTCATGCCTACCTGCTCAAGCAGATTCACGCCTTGTACCCTTCAACAGTCAGTTTTCACTGTCTCAGCTTTGTAAGTTATGAAATCAGGAAACACACCTGAAAAGAGAAGAAAACGCATTGAAGTACTTTTTATTCATATTCTTTTACTTACTGCTGTCAGGGATCAAAAGCAGTCTAGCTTCCTTAAGCTGTCACTCAAAACTGCACCCAGAACGGTCACCGTTACCTTGAACATTTTAACAGCAGATGTAGTTGCAGAAGTTCATTGCCCATTTCACCATGAATTCTTTCATGGACTGTTCTGAAGAACATTGTTTCTGGACTCAAGCTTTCCAAATCCTACGTCTACCTCCTCCTCCTTTCTTCTGCCTGCCCCACTCCTCGTCCCATCTCCTCTTACGTGCACGCCACCAGTTTTCACTCCATCTGCACAGCAGAACTGGAGCAGCTCCTCTCAGCTCATTTGGACGGTCTTACCGGACTCAGGACTCGGTGTTTTCCCATGTCATTAAAGAGAACCCACAAGCCAAGAGAAATAATTGCTCTCCTGACAAATTCATCCACCAGCATCGCACTCTCTTCAAAGGGTGCCACTAGTCCCTGTGAGCTGTCAGAGCTCTGACAGGTCAACAATTATATTTCAGTATTCCTCCACGCGCTGCTAGGGGGGTGTAAATTTTTTAAGGAGAAAACAACAGTAAGCAGACCCTCATAAATGACTCTGTGCTATTAAACCCCTGAGCTGCCAGCAGGAATGTCACTTACTCTGTGTTCAGCCACGAAATAAACCTGTTCAAAGATACACACCGTTCTGTTTATTTCCCTGAACAACAAAAGGCTTCAAAGGCTACTTGAAGATTACTCTTGCTCTGAAATGGCAACCAAGTCCTACTCCCACCCAAGAGGAAGGTTGTATTCCCAGGTTTAGTGTCTTCTACACCACATTTACCAACTTTTTGGGGAAAAAAAATGAAAACACGTCACTGACTTTTTAATGCTGTTGTGTCTGTCTATGGGTAAAGAGCAAAAGCTTGCTTTTTGTGGAAAGGTCTCTAACATTGGGCCTTTCGCAGTGGACATTGGAAAAATTGGGAATAACCATTCTTTCTTGCTCTGTGATAAAAGCACTTTGTGTTTTGTGTTTTCTTGCTTATTCCCCAAACAACATTACCACAAACTCCTGTTAAGATATGCTGTGTATTATTTGTCATCCAACTGAAGATTGGGCTGAATTACCTTCTGTAGAACAACATGTTTTCATCTTAGAGCACTGCTACAATAAAAAAGAGAACCAAGACAACACACAACAACTAAGAGCTAACCCTTCTTCCAGATATGGAAAGAAAGGTAGGAAACGTGCTCAACGCTCGCTGCTCAAGCAGAAACCATAGGCCAGGAGTTTCATATTCCAGAACACTGTAAAGAACATTTCTATGTGCCAAGATGTGGGTCAAACGAAGAACATTTCTTGTTTTCACAATGCCTTTTTCCAGGAATTTGTTTCCTATTTCCAACTGGCCTATGCTACTTTAATTACTGTCTTTTTCCATCCTCTGCTCCTTCTTTGAAGTCTTTCAAGCAGCACTCGTTATTATTTCAGACCTCTCGCAGATGTTAAAACAGCAGAAGCACCAGAGCCCTGCACAGAGCGGTCATTTAGCAGGGTTACAGTTGAAATCTCTCCATCCCCAGCATGCCGTTAGGGACTGCTAACACCAACATTACCCCAACGTGGCAGTGAAGAGGAAAACACAGCAGGTACGTCCCTGGAAGAAGCACTTCGGGTGTAACAAAGTATACACACTTGGAAGATGTGGTAACAAGTGATGGTTTATGTACATACCTCAGAAAGGAGCACATCACTGCAGAACTTGTTACAGTAGTTTCGGTTCATTACACAGTATTTACAAAACATTAAGTTGCAAATATTGAATATTTTGTAAAAGCTTTTTTCCTACAGAACTGCGGGAGGAAAACAAATCTACTTGCTCCCTTCTGGCAAACATTTAATGAAAAAAAATAGTTTATTTTGCTGTAAGACCCAACACAAACGAGACTACCTCATTAGCGGAAACATTCCTGCCTAGGCATCTTGTCATCCCCTAGCACAAATGTTCAGTTTGGGAAGAAACAGCTGAGCTGCTACTTGATTTGCTCATAATAGCCTCCATTATCGGTGAATAATTAAAAAAAATCTTTCAGCCAAGTCTACAATTCATAATCCTGAGCTTCAAGACACAAACAAGATTAGTTAATTCAATACAAAACAACAACAAAATCCTACAAAACATCTCACACAGTCTACTTTGTCGATAGAAAACAGCAATCCTCCAGAACTACCCTTATAAAAACACTCACAGAACCACCTAGGAAGTTAGTTTCATTTTCTACAAAAAAACAAGCTTTTTACCATTTGGATCAGACATTTGAAAGGCGTTCCTCTATTTAAACTGCAGTAGCCTTTGTACCAGCCAAAAAGCTCCCTCTCTGCAAGTTTAAAATCCCAGAAGGTAAAAAAAAATATGGATTGCTCACGGACCCTATTTCCCAATCTGCACTCTGCGAAGATAGCAGGACTGGAAAATGCTGAAATGAACAGAAAAATCAGCCCAGTGTTCTTTCTGAAGTGAAAACAATAAATTTGCTATTTATAAGCTTAAACAATAGCAATTACTGAAATCCATGCCTAGCAGAGGCAGAAAATCTGACTGAGCAATTAAAAACGTAGTCTTATACACGATCTTATAATTTACAGCCCTGAAAATACACCAAAGTGGTGATTTTTGATCTACCCCACGGGGAAGCTGAAGAGATAAGCTGCAGCTGTGACATCAGGAGAGCTGGCCAAGAAGGCGGCTGTAAGGACTACCAAATGTTAGTTAACAGACAGTGACACGAGTTAGGAAGCTGAAAGAAGCACTGAATACAACTCAACAACCGTCGGCATCTCTTCAAACGCGTTTCAGCACGGGCTCATTTCAATTTAATACCTGGCTGCAGAATGCGAGCTGCGCTGCCCGATACCAAACCGCTCTCTGAATGATACCAACGAGAACAAATTGGTTCAATAAGCAAACACGAGCTGCTGGGCTGATGTAAAAACCACACAGAACTGGAATAAATCTGGTGCTTAGCACTTCCCCTTGCACTCAGACTCCCTACTCCCAGTAAAAGCACCCGAACGCCCGTGTCAAATCAGAGCAACGTCATTTTTTAGACATGTATCTGGCAAAGAATGAGTTTTTATTTTCTTCTGCAAGTGCTCCAAAGGGTTATTTTTCATCCCGTGCATTAATTCGCTGCACTCCCCACAGCATTTGGCTCTTGCACCTGTCGAGGCTGCTCACAGCTGAGGGGCAGCTCGCACAGCGGCACGCGGCCACAACACCCCAACCCCCTAAAAAGCTAACAAAAAGACAGGCAGCACCTCCAATTCCTGCGTATCTCCCAGCCCAAGCAGATGAAAGTTTTCCTGGACTGAGGAAAGCCACTCCAGCAGCAGCAGCACTGGCTTTGCAGCTCCCTTGGGACAGGATTTATCTGGCGTTCCCTTCTAACAGGCTGAACCAACCATTAACCACGGTCACCCCCCTCCGTGGAAATTAGTGTTAATACCCAATGGCGGCCGTGTTTTATTGCTGAACCACAACCACACTGCTCTTAATGATGAAATCCGAGCTAAAAATCGCAGCCCTAATCTCAGGGCAAGAAACCAGATCTGGAAGTTTTATCAAAGAGCAAATAAAACACAACCACAGCAGCTTTGGCTATCAAAGTACCTACAGGAGGTCAAAAGATGAAAATAATATTCTGAAATGAGTCATGTTTGACAAATCTCAATATAGTGAAAGGAGAATGAGCCACCTGCATGGCTCCCACTGCCACCCCAGCAAATTAAAACGCCATTTCTAATCACACATTTCAAGTTTCATTAAGGTAACGAGCAGAAGAGCGATTCCTCTTCCTACAGCAAGTATCCAGTGAACGTTTTCAGAAGATGAGTGTCGGAAGCCAAACTAAAGCCTGCAAGCACACCTACCAAGCTCCCCAGCAAAAATTTTCCTGGACAACGCTGCTAAAACGAAAAACAAAACAACTCAAAACAGTGTGTTCCACTTCACTACATGCCAAACACGCTTCGGGGGAAAAAAGTTCCGATTATTCTGCCATGGCAAGAGAAGCCTCAGTTTGTCAATAGCTGTTCCAATTTCTCTCCGCTCTATCTGCTTTCACAATTAAGATTTTCCTTAAAGTATGCTTGGGCTTGCAGACAATTAAACTAATATTTTAAAAACTTTGGCATTAAGTTTCAGCACTGCTTTCAGATAATTAAAAGCAGGTTCTATAGAATGGCTGGAAGATTATTTACAGGTTCTTCCAAAAAGGGCAGATTCTGCAGATTGCTGTGCTGAACAATCCCTTTCCAAAGAATTTGACCAGCTGTAAACTGATTGGTGACTAATTCTGACACCAGTTACTTGGCTAAAAACTGTTTTAGGCATCCTCGAGCTTAAAGTCTTCTGTTTTTATTCAGACTGTTTAGTGACATGGAGCTCAATGCAAACATATCCAAGAAGCTGATTAGAAATCAGCATGGATGTTTTTTGTAACAGAAGTCAGGCAGCTGGATTTCCTGTTAAACACAGGAAAAAAAAAACTTCTATAATAAAAAGGGAAAAACCTTTCGACAGCTTTCTTCTTCCAGACCTACACAATGCAGGAACAGAGGAGCAGACAAGCAGAAAATTCAGATCTCACTCAAAACTACCTGCTGCCTCGCAGTGCAGCCCCACTACTCTGAGCAGTAGCTGGATGGGAACTGAACCCTTGTCGAAACTGCTGGGGGCCTACAAATCCTTGTGAGTGCAGTTTTAGAGCCCCCAAGAGCAAGAGAAGCAAGAACTGCTCCAACTTATTTTACATATGTGAACTATTCACAAATGAGTTAACCAAAAGAATTTGGAGCCATGAGTGATGGAAGTTATTGTGCTACTCCCCGTGCAGCAACGGAGCAATAAACCGTGACCTCCAGTGAAGTTCTCAGCTCGCTCTGGTCCCTGCAGTCTGGAACCCAGCACGCCACATACGCTGATATTTCCTTCGTCGCAGTGCCCACAGTGCTCTTAAACCAGCTTGGAAGTTATGCTCCCAAAGAAACAGCAAGTGCTGGTACAAACAATTGAATTTGGGGTATCTTCTGAAATCCACAGCCCCCAAACTGGGGCTGTCCTGAGGGATTAACACTCTCCACACATTTAATCTCTGGCAATTTTCAGTTACAAGCTGCAAAAAGCAAACCCAGTCAGGTGTTTATTACCAAGCCACCACTGGGCGTTAACTGACATTAACTACCTTAACCTGAATCTTGTCACCTTAAGGAAAAAACAAGGAAAGGGCTGCCCATGACTTGGCGTTACGCACCTCGTACAGGTCTCCCATCAAGGATGTTCCTGAACGTTGCTTTAGGAGAAGCAGTTGAGCTCTCACCTAGGGAGAAAAGGAAAAAAAATTAAACCAATTGAGATCTGACAAGCACAGCACTGGGTTCTGCTTTTACCCACCCATCCCGAAGCTGTTTCCCAGTAGAAGAGGCCACCTAAAGGTGCCCAGCGCGAGCAGACGGTGGCTACACAGACCTAAACTCAGGGACCTGATCTCATCCATAGCCCTGAAGGAGCAATTAACTGCAATACCTCACACAGGGCCCAAAATAATCAGGTGCCACCCCCCGATGATATCACACACACAGTCCTCTGGTAAGGCACAGCTCAGCACCGGTAACACTGAACCTATTCAGACCAGGATTTCAGCTCGGTGCCCCCACCCTGCCCCCCAAGCCATCCTTGTTCGTACTCTCAGAGCAGAGAAACTTCAGGGGTTACTTGCCCGCCTTTCATTTCTTCCTTGCACTCAACCAAAGGGAAAAACAAAACGCCAGCAGCACTGGGGAGGACCTGTGACACCAGCGACAGCAGCCGCACTTCACAGCCAGAGTCTCTCCTTTCTCCCCCCGCCCTGCAGCCACCCCACAGCGCATCAGGACGGGCTAAAAATGGCCGGGTGACGGAGGTGGGGATGAAATGCTGAGCGGCAACACTTGCTCCGTGTCAGAGCAGAGGCTGAGAGCTGGGATTTGCAGAGAGGCTTCGTCCTCGTACAAATACAGCAGGGGAGAAAGGTACCAAGCATTCTCCTGGGATTTAGGACAGGAGGGCACTGGCAGAAAGCTGGTCCTGGGGAGGGAACTGCACCCCCAGGGCCCCGTGCCCCGGACTGGATGTCGTCTGCATGCTGTTATTTTTTTTTATTTTTGTGTCATTATTTTAGCTTTCGGTTACCACGGAGGGGGAGAGCACAAACCCAGCGCCCTGCTGGCACAAAACGCAGTCCCATGCCTGGCCTATTCATAGCTCTGACACCATGGCACTAAATTAAGCAGAACTCCTCACTTTCTCGGACCTAGCGGCGGTGACGGCCGCTGTCAGCCAGCCCCTGCTGCTGCTCCCTCTCGCTGAGGAGGGAGGGGGATTTCCCTCGGGGCAGGAGGGGCTCCTGAGTCCCAAACCCAGGCTGCCACCCACAAAACGGCATCCTCACTATCCCTGTTCCTGTTTTGGGGTGACTCCAGCACCAAGAGGAAGGAGGAGATGAGCCCTCGTGCTAAACCCATTCCCTTCACTTTTCAAGCCCCGCTCCCCAGCTGGCTGAGCCTTTTTGCCGACCTACCAAGCCCAGAGCTGAACAGGGCCAGCTGGAAGCACGCAGAGGAGGGGCTGAACACCACCTAAAGACCTAAATCAGCACAACCCCAGCGCCTACCACCCCCTGCTGACCGAGCCTTGCAGCAGCTCCCCCAGGAGCCACCAGCTCTGCTCCTCCTGCTCTGCCCTCAGCTGCGTGGATAAATAAATGGAGGGCACCAACTTCACACCACACAGCTCTCCGTGTTGGGATAATTCGGAGGAAACCACGACCCCCAAAACCGATGGGATTATTGTCCTGGCAGAAATAAACCTGCTGCCCTGCGTGGAGGAGCACCCATTTTATTGCCTGTTTCAAGCACGTCATGCTTTGGCTTCCCGATAGCACCAAGCACACCTGGAGGAGCTGGCCAGCAGCATGCCAGCCTCTAACATCACCAGCGAGCTCAGCGCAGGCCTGGCTGGAGCTGAATGACTAATTATTTGCTTAAGCAGGGCTTACAAAGCTTCCTGGCCTAACTAAGCTGCAGAAACCAGCAGACGGCTAAATTACATTATTGTGACCTCAGAGCAGAGCACATTTCTCATACAGATGCTGTGCTCCGAGCAGAATTGGAAGAGTTCATGGCAGGGGGCACGGCTGCGCCGACATCTCGGCCCTCAGCTTGTGAGCAGGGCTTGCTGGAGGACTGAGGAGAGCAGCAGGTTCGTTTTGTGCCCAGACAGATCTGCAAAGAGGGAATTAGGGATGAAGGGAGCAGGAAGGAGACATTATGGTGCAATGAACAGGCACAACTTGTGGGAAGAGTGGTGGCAGGGCCAGAGGCTGCAGCTCCACGCGTCCCGCATGGATGGATCCACTCCAGGGAGCTCACAGCAAGCAAGATACCAGGAGGAAAACATCACAGATGCCTCCTTGTCACAGCCAGGGTGTTTCTTTACCGTAAGCTGGCAGATAAGCATCGAAACATTGCCCTGTTTTTATTCCTGGATGGAAAATGGTGCCAGCTCCGACGCCCTTGTGTTCCCCCGGGGTGAGGCTTCTCCCTTCTCCCCCTGAGCAGCAGCCCCAGGCAAAGCAGAGCGGCGCTGCGTTTTGAGAAGATGTCTCAGGACAGCAAGGAACCGACACGGGAAACTTCCTAAGGACGTCTGGGGTCACTCCCCAAATCCGCTTGTCACACACGACCCTCCCTGTCCCTACTTTAGGAGCAGCCAATTCACAGCAGGGAGGACGCGAAACAAAACCGGGAAGCAGAATCCAAAGGAAATTTAGACAAGCACAAAGCCCTCGGCTCTGCAAGGGATCCCACGTCACGGGAGCGTGCATTTTAGACAGCTTTCCACAATAACTGCCCGATTTTATCCTCTTAGCTGCTGTCAGGTTGTGTAACTGGTAATGCAGTTCACAGTCAGCCATTTCCCTGCTGGGCTGAGCACCTGCAGAGGTTCAGGGCAGGCAGACCCTAAAAAGAACGCAGGGCACGTCTAGGTAACCACCCTCCTGTCTCCACAACACGCTCCCGTAAAGGCAATTCAGGAGGCCAAGCTTCAAAAGGCAGCTGCTGAGGAACGTTTAAGCGAGGAGGCTCAGGTTATGCAACACAACCCCACAGATCCCCGTGGCCGCAGCACTTGGCGGGGCTGCCCACACAAAAGGCACAAAACTTCCCCTCGACCTTCCCGTGAGCAATTACATTAATTACCTGCCTGCTACTGGAGGGAAAAAATACTGTGAGTCCTCTGCGGGAAAGAACTGGATGATTTGGGCGTGTGATCTTAGGAAAGAGCATCCCAAAAGCGTCCAGCAGGTAAGGAAGGGCCCCCTCCTCCTCCCACCCACCCAGTTACAATCCCACGCCACCTTCCCAACAGCAACACTTGTTCATCGCACATTTTTTTCAGGGCTTCCTTCCCCTAGGACACGCTCAGAGCCCACGAGGGGCATTCCTGCTCTCTGATCTGCAAGGAGGAAGCGCTGTGGGACACGTAACAGCACACACCCCATGTGGGCTCATGCGCAGGGCCAGCAAACAGAACTTATCCCACAGCTTGCACGGCCACCACAGCGAGCGTGGCCTGTTCTGAACTTATCGCGTCACCTTCTGACGTGTCAGTGCACTCAGAAAGCCGCGCAGGAGGCAATTAGGGGAACAATTAGCTTGTAGAGACTTCAGAACGTGTTTAGAAAAGCCTCGGGCACTTTAACCTCGCCCAAACAGCACGAGCTAGGGAAACGAGGTGTCACAGCATCCCGGAATCATCAGGCTTGGAAAAACCCTTCAAGATCATCTGAGCGGATCACTCCCCTACCCCCACCACCACCCCCTGCCCCTGTCCCCAAGCACCACGTCCAACCTCTCCCTCAACACCCCCAGGGACGGGGACTCCACCACCTCCCTGGGCAACCCGTCCCAACGCCTGAGCGCTCTTGCTGAGGAGAAATGTCTCCTCATTGCCAGCCTGAACCTCCCCTGGCACAACTCGAGGCCGTTCCCTCTGCTCCTGGCACAGTTCCCTGTGAGCAGAGGCCGACCCCAGCTCCCCACCCCTTCTTTCCAGGCAGTCACAGAGAGCAGCGAGGCCTCCCCCGAGCCTCCCCCGGAGGTGCCGCAGGGCTGGGGGCTCAGAGCACGACCCCGCTCCGTGCCACACCACCGGGGACGGGGCTGTCGGAGGGGGGGGGGGGGAGGTCCCCATGAGCCGAGGGGGGGATCCCAAAACCTCCAGGGCCGGGCCGGGGGGGTGTGGGGGGGGGGCGGCGGGGCCCTGCCCAGCCACGAGGCCGCGGCAGGGCCGATGCAGGGAGCTCGGAGCGGGGCCCGGGGCTGGGATGGGGGAACCGGGAGGGGGCGAAGAGGGGGGGAGGGAACCGGGAGCGGGGGGGGGGGGGGGGGAAAGGAGAGGGGGGGAGCACCGTGAGGAGCCCGCGGTGAGGCCCGGGATGAGGCGCGGGGGGGGCAAGGCCTGGCCGGGAGCGGCTCGGGCCGGGGGCTGGGGTTGAGGGAACGGGGCTGGGGGCGCGGGGCAGGGCCCGGCGGAGGGACAGGGACGAGACGGGGCCGAACCGGGCCGGGCCGGGCCGCACTCACCGGCCCCGCTCCGCCCGCGGCCTCCTCAGCAGCAGCAGCGGCGGCGGCAGCAGGCAGGCGCCTCCACCTCCCCTCACGCACTTCCGCTTCGCGCCCTCCCTCCCGCGGGGGCTGCCGGGAGTCGTAGTCCACTCCCCCGCTTCTCCCTTCCGCCGGCAGCGCCGCGCGGACTACAACTCCCAGCATCCCCCCCGCTCAGCGCGGCTCAGGCCGCGGCTTCCGCCTCCCTCTCCCTCGCCCGCTCCCTGGCGCCAGGGAGGGCCGCAAAATGGCGGCGGGGCCCTGGCGGGCGGGGCCCGGCCCCTCAGCGCCCCGTCAGGGGCTGAACCCCGCCATTTGCCTCCCAAACCCCTCATCCCCGGGGACGCAGCGAGGCGAGGCGCGGGCGCTTGTCCGTGTTTTATTGTTGGAGGTTGTCCAAATGCACGACACTGACACGAGGGCGCGGGCAGCCCCCCCCTCCCCCTCAGCAGCCCCCACACGCCCACCCCCCCCGGCCGAGCTCTATTTACATTATTCACATCCTTTGTACCCAGCGAGTTAAATAACTACATTATTACACCACACGTCCAGGGGGGGGGTTGGGGGGTGGAGGAGGAGGAGGAGGAGGCGGCTCACGGCAGGCTGCTGGGGTGAGGGTGTCAGTCTGATAAGGTGCATGTTTAAAAAAAAAAAATAAAATAAAATAATAAAATGAAATAAAAACGAGAACCGAGAGAGAAACCAGGAGGCCCCGGTGCGGGCAGGGGACCTGGCGCCGCCCGGGCTCCTCGTGGCGGGGCCGGGTGTGGGCGGCGGGCGGAGGGGAGCAGCGCGGTGTTTGTTCTGACAACAGCTACGGGGCTGCGGGGGGCCGCTGGTGGCACGTGCGAGGTGGCCCCGCGGGGACATCAGCCATGGCCGGGCCCTCAGAGCACTTCTGTGGGGATGAGGAGAGAAAGAAGCACTGTTAGAGCCGGGGTGGCTGCAATGGCGTCGCCCCCCACGCAGCCCCCCGCGTCTCTCACCTGTGACCTGGGGGGGTTTGACCACGGCTTGCTTGAGGAAGGGCTCCTTGTCGCCGAAGGGGATGATGCTGCCGGGGCTGCTGCTGTGGTGGGAGAGCTCCAGCAGCTCCGGGGAGCCCTCGGTGCCGGAGAAGCCGTTCTCGTGCTTGCCGGGCTGCACGCCGTTCACCACGGGCGCCGCCACCTCCTTGGTCGGGGAGCTTTGGGGTGGGAATTTGGGTTTGAGCCGGGCTCCCCGCGCTCCTCGCCCCGCTGCCCGCCCCTGTGCTCACCTCGGCTGCAGCCCCTCGCCCGAGGGGCCCTTCAGCGTCCCCGGCGTCCCCGTGCTCGGTGTCTCCGTCTCAGGGAGCTCCTCGGCCTTGGGCATTGGCCCCGCTCGCTTCTCACGGCCTGGGGACACGAGGAGAGCCCCAAATCAGCCCCCTGAGGCACGGGGCATGGCGAGGCAGAGAGCAAGATGGCTCTGGGGACCCCGGGCACCTCAGGGTGCTGCGGGTGCTGTCCCCAGCCCTGCAGAAGGGGCCGTTTGTACCTGTGACATCCTCCTGCTCGGCTGCCTTCCCGTTCATTATCTTCTTGTCCTCCTTCTTCTGCGGGGAGAGGAGAGCCGTGAGGGGCAGCGGCGGGGAGGGGAGGGGGCTGCGGACCCCGCAGGGTGGGCACCCACCTTGGCATCTCCTGCGTCCGATTTGCGCGTCCTCTTCATGATCTCCTCCAGGCGCTGCGGGGCAGACGGGAGCTCACACATACCCCTCGTCAGGGGGATCTGCCCCAAATTTTGGGCAGGACCCCTTGCCTGGGGACCCCCCCCATCAAGTGCCACGCGCTCGGGGGAGCCCCCAGCCCTCACCTTCTTCCTCTCCAGCCGCTCCTGCTCCTCACGCTGGAAATGTTTCTCCCGCTCCTGGCGCTGCCGCTCAGCCTCTTCGCGTGCCCTCGCCTCGGCCTCTTCCCTCTGGGGCACATTTGGGGCGGATGGGGTGGGGACAGTGGGGACAGGCTGAGCAGGGGGCTCCGCAGCACCCTGTCCCGTGTCCCCTGGGATGTGCTCCCCACACGCCACCCCCTGCCCCAGGCATGGCAGGGCTGGGCTGCTCCACGCTCCTGCATCCCGCTGTGGGGGGACCACAGAAAACCCTCCCTGCCTCCATCCTCATCCTGCCTCCATCCTCATCCTGCCTCCATCCTCTGGTTCTGCCTTCACCCTACAGTCCTGCCTTCATCCTCATCATGCCTTCATCCCCCAGCCCTACCTTCATCCCCCACCCCACCTCTCCCTCCCCATTCCCTCCTCTCCCCCCCGCACCCCCCCACCCCAGACCTGTCTCTGCAGCCTCTCAGCCTCCTCCTTCTCAGCCCGAGCCCTCTCCTGAGCCTCGCGCTCCTCCTGCAGCCGCCGCTCCTCCTCCCGCTGCCGCGCCAGGGCCTCCCTGCGGCTCTGCTCCTCCGCCGCCCGCTGCGCCCGCTCCTCCTGCAGCCGCCTGCAGGGAAGGGGACCCTCAGCGGGGTTTTTTTTGGGGGGGTGCCAGGGTGACAAAGCCGGGGGGGGTTGGGACGCCCACCTCTCCTGCTCCTCCTGCTCCCGACGTTCCCGTTCCTCCCGCTCCCGCTGCTCGCGGGCCTGGCGCCGCTTCTCTGCCAGCAGCCGGGCGGCCTCCTCCCGGTCCGTGGTGCCGGCCGGGGGTCTGCTGGGGGGGGTGGCCACAGCGGGGCTGGGGGCTGCGGGGGCTGTGGGGGCTGTGGGGTGCACACAGAGTGAGTACTGCTCCTGTTCTCCTTGGCCCCGCTGCCCCCATGGCCGCCCCCCCGTCCGTACCCACCTGCTGGGGGCTCTGTGGGCACCCTGGGGGGGTCGGAGGGGGCCGAGCCCCTCTCCTCCTCCTTCTTCTCTCGTGCTTTCACCTGGCCCTCCTGCTCACCCCGCTCGTCCCGGGCTTTGGCACGCACCTTGGGGGACGAATGGGCGCTGCGGGGCAGGGGCGGCTTGTGGGGGGAGCCGAGGGCCGGGCTGGGGGATGCCGGGCGGCCTTTGGGGGTGGCGGGGGACGAGGGACGGTTCTTGGGGCCAGGGCTGCAAACGGAGAGAGAAATAGAGGGGGGGTTAGTAGGGCCGGGGTGGGGGTTACAGCGTGTCACAGGGCACAGGGTGTGGGTTTTGGGTCCCTACCTGCTGTCCCCTGCGGGCAGGAGCCGGGGCTGTGCCGCGGGCAGCGACTGCCGCTTCTTGAGGCTGCGCTCGCGGGACAAGGTGCTGCGCTCCTTGGCGTTCTCCCGCTCCTTCTCCTTCTTCTCCTTCTTCTTCTGCTCCGCCCAGAGAGAGACAGCGGCAGAGTTTGGCACGGCCGGGAGCCGAGCTGTGCCCCGGGGCCGTCCCGGCACAGCCAGCACAGCACCCAAGGGTGTCCCCACGGGAGGTGACACTCACGGGCGAGGACTCAGTGCGGCGGCGCGGCGTCACGTCGGGGCTGCCGGCGGGGCCCTTCCGCCGCTCCCAGCAGCGGTGCTGCAGGCGGTGGTTGTGGCAGGGGCTGAGGGGGCTGGCGGAGGCCGAGCGGGGGCACACGGGCACTGGGGGGGGGTCGGAGCAGCAGCGCCGTCAGAACGCGAGCGGCACAGCTCCGGCACCACCAGCTCCTGGTGGCTGCGGGCTCCTTCCTCGCAGCCCCGTGGTGGAGAGGTCCCAGCCCCCTGCCCCCTGCCCCGTGTGGTTCTGTGCCCCCCCCGTGCTCTCACCCTGCTCCTTGCCGTTCCCAGCCAGCGTCACGGCGCTCCGGCTGCGCGCGAGGAAGGACAGGGTGGGCGTCATCAGCCGGTCCACGATGCTGCTCTCCCAGGGGCTGAGCTGCAAGCTGCGGTCTGAGAAGGGAGACGAGCCCTCAGCGCTCCCCAGAGCCCCCCGGCACCACCCCGGACCCCTCTCCTTCAGCCCCACAGCTGCCAAGCCCAAACCTCAGCTGCAACAGGGTTGTCCTGGCACGGACAACCACGGCACTGCACATGCACACGCGCTAGTGGGTGACCAGGCACCCAAGGGATGGCGATGCAGCAGGACGGCGACGTTATCCCCGTGCCCCATCCCGAGATGCACCCGCAGTGAGCAGCACGAGCAGCGTTGGGAGCTCTGCTCCTCACCACCCTTTCCACCAGTCCCCTCCTCGTACCCGACGCTGGCACGCACCCTCCTCATGCACCCTGTCCTGGTGAGACCGAGACCAAGCCCTCGGCGCAGGGCTGCTGCAGGGCACTGCACCGTGCCCTTGCCCCAAAGGAGACGCGCTGAAGCTGCCGGGCGTGCCACAGGAGCCAGGCCAGGCTCGCAGCACCCGAGGAACTGTGGCCTGCAGCCACGCTGCTGGCTCAGCTGGGCACGGGGACGCTGCCAGCTGCCCTCAGTTGCCTGCTGCTGGCACCCAGCGCCCCACGGCCACGTGGATAGCACCCGTAGGTACCGGGACCTTGTGCTCCTCTCCATCAGGATCCCTGGCAAAGGCAGGGAGCAGCATCTTGCTGCCAGGAGGGGAGAAAACAGAGAGGTTGGAGCAATAATGGGGACCCAGCACCGTGCTCAGCACCAGCACAGGGCACAAGGTGAAGCCGACAGCCCCGGGGGTGCCTCCCCCGGCTGAGCCCCAGCGCGGGGGCCGTCGGGAGCCGCCTGCATCAGCTGCTCCAGCTATTTATACCCGGCGGTGCGCGCCCATCTCCAGGCAACCCAGAAACACAACAGCAGCCCCGGCGCTGGACGCAGCCCCACAGCACGGCCAGCAGCCCCAGGCAGCTCGCCCAGGCCACGACGACCTCACGGCACCCTGCACGGCACTGCACCCACGGTGCCCTGACTCCAGGATGGGCATCACGGTGGGCACCGGCCCCGAGCAAGCTCTGGTGGTGGGCAGCCTCGTGCTGCAGCCGCCTCTGCACCCATCGGACACAGCTCGCACAGCACAAGCTGCCCTGGGGCAGGGAGCAAAAAGGCTCCCTGGTCCCAATCCCAGTCCCTATCCCGGTGCCACCACCCAGTGCTTCTCCTCCTCCTCCTCCCGGCCGGCTCTGCCATGCCCCGTGGCTGGGCAAGGAGCCACCGGCCAGCTCCAGCCTCCTCCTGCAAGAGAAAACAGCGAACGGCTTCTCCTCTCCATGGGCACCGTGCGGCACGGCGGGGTCAGGGGGGTGTGGGTGGGGGCTGCCTGCCTATGGGGTGGGGTCCCTGACATGGGGCAGGGGCCGGGCTGTGCCCCCCTGCGCTGCGGGCACACGCAAAGGGCTCTTACTTCTACTGGGAGAGTTCCAGAGGGTGGCGGAGGATTTGGAGAGCCGCTTGTTGATTATAGAGTCGACGTGTTTGGGGAGGTTTACGGCGGACACCGAGCACCGGCTCGCACCTGGAGGAGGGAAAAGACACAAGGGCATTAAGGTCGGGGGGGGGTGTGTGAGGGCTGGGCTGGGGTCCCCCCGCATGCAGCATGCACTGACGTGGGGCCGTGGGGCTGCGGAGGGGCAGGGGGCAGGAGGAGGACGTGGTACGGAGAGGTTGGGACCGGGAGCGACGTTGTCCGGGCACCGGCATCGCGAGCTCCGCTCATGCTGGACTCATGCAGGGATCTTCGGGGACCGCAGCAGCTCCTGGCCCTGCCGCTTTGGGGTCCCCACAACCCGGGCTGGACCTCGAAATCTGCCAGCCAGGAGCAGCAGGACTAGACAGGCAGGGGACGACTCTCACACCAGCTCCTGTTCTCCGTGGCAGCACCAGGATGGTGCTGGGGGACAGCAACGCCTCGGCAGGGTGCCGGGACCCCTCTGCCCCCGGGTGGGCAGACAGAGAGCCCGCTGCTGGAGGAGGCAGCAGCCAGCTCAAACCACAGCGCTGGGGGCAGCGCTGGCCGTGTGCCCCCCACGGGAGGTGGCAGGGGGACCTGAAGGGCGTCCCCTTGCCAAACCCTGCCAGGCACCGCGCGGCGAGGGGGAGAGATCTGCTCCCGAGTGTGCCACGAGCCACACAGCGCCTGTACAAACCACGTCTGCACACCCAGCACCTCTACTCAGCCTCACCAGGCAGCACCACGCACCCGAAACCGGCACACGCAGCCCGGCCAGGCACTGCCGGCACTGCTGCAGCCACCCCGTGGCACGAGGGGAGCAGCCAGGGCTCGGGGACGCGACGCTCCCCACCACGCTGTTGGCCGTAGCCCTGTCCACTGGAGGTCCACCAGGACCTCTGCCCGCAGAGCCGTGGTGCCAGCACCACGAGGGAGGTGTCCCCGAGGAGAGGAGCCCGCTGTGGGGCATGGCACGGCCACACAGAGCCCTGCTCACCCCCACGTTGGGGCCAAACGCTGCCCCCACACAGCAGGGGCAAAAAAAGGACTCGAATCCCAACGAGTCGGCGACGTCCCCGCACAGCTCCACAACCTCACCCTGGCTTCCAGAGCCACACAACGCCCCGCGGCCACCCCACAGCCACCCCACGGCCACCCCGCAGGACGCAGACTGCAGGAGGGAGGATGCAGCCTCCGGTCCCAGCCAGCCTTTATTTAGGGCACGGTGCCATGAGAAATGGGAAGAGCCAAGGGGTCCCAGCGGGCCCCGGCACAGCGCAGGGTGACGACGCAGCAGCAAAGCAGCACTTTGGGTTTGGTGGCACCCATCCTGCTCACCTGAGCACCGCCGAGCTGTCACCCAGAGCCCTGGGGACCCCGCTGCACGCCCAGCCCCGCACTCACCGTCCTTGTGCGCCGAGGAGCCGTGGTGCAGGGCCCCAGCCCACGACCACCGCTGCTGCCGGATCTCTGCCCACGTCTTCTTGGCCGAGCGCTGGATGGCCGCCTCGTAGCGCTCCTGCCCGGGGAGAGGGATGGGTTCAGGATGGGATCGGGCACGGGAATGCCCCGAGAGCCCCAACCCGGGGCTGTCACAGCCACGGGGACACTCGGAGAGAGAAGGGGCAGCGGCACCCGCCCTGGCTGAGGCACCCGTGTGTGCCCGAGGAGCCCAGGATGGGCCGACAGAAACCCGAGGGGGCTGCACATCCCCGCTGTGCCAGCCCCCAGCCCCCCGGTCCCACCTTGTTCTTCTCCAGCTTCTGCCTCTGCCGCTCCTCCAGCACGGCGCGGCGCTTCTCCGCCTTCAGCCGCTGCTCCTCCAGCCGCTTGCGGCGATCCTCCAGCTGCTTCTCCCGCAGCAGCTTGGCCTTCTCCTCCTTCTCCAGCCACAGCACCCGCTTGGCAGCTGCAGGGGGGAGCCCGGGCAAGGGGGTCGCACCCTTGCACAGCCCCCCAGTGGGACGCAGCTCCCAGGGGACCCGGAGAGCCCCGGTACCACGGTGGGGCCGCGTGGCGGTGGCCGCGGCACGGGGCCGAGCGGCTCCCCGGGTGCACGGGGTCGGCAGCATCGTGGCGTGGCGAGGCGAGGGAGGAGTTTGGGCAAGGACAAAAGGGAGCCCGGGAGCCCGCCGAACCGCTCGGGGGAAACAATGGGGGAATGAGGGTGGAAAGAGCGCGGGGAGCGGGGGGCCCCACGGGCGGCGCGGGGGCTCCATCGCCCCGAGCTGCTGCCTGAACGCGGGATGGAGCCGGGCTCCCACTCAGCCGGGGGCACCCACACCAAACTGGGGGGCACTGGGGAGCCCCGAGGTCATCCGGGGTGCAGGGCGATGCAGTGGGGTCACCCGTGTGGTGCTGGGGGGGGGCAGACCCGCAGGCACGGCTGCTTCTGCCCTGCGGGCTCAGCCTGCTAATAGCAGCTAATGGGATTGCCAGCGAGCCGGCCAAGCTCCTTAGCTGCCCCGCCTGCCCCTTTCCCATCCACTTTCCCTCCCAGCTCCCCCCCCGTGGGGCTCCCAGCACCCCAAATCCAGCAGCCCCCCGCTCCCCTGCTGCTCACCCAGGTACTTCGCTCGCTCCTCGCGCCTCTCCTTGGCCTGCTTGTGCCTCGCCTGCGCCTTCTGGGCGTCTGCAGCGGGGAGAAAAACTCAGAAAAATGGGGAAAAACAGCACCCGTACCCGCACCCCGCTCCCCCAGGAGCCACGGAGCAGCACCCATGGGTGCCAGGGGTCATGCTGCGCCCCCCGGGGTCACCCACCTTGCTTGGGTCTGGGGCTGGCGGCCGAAGCCGGTGATGCTGCAGCTGGGGACGAGCGGTCACCCTTGGGGGGCACGTCCTTTGGGGGTCCTGCTGCGCTGCCCGGGGGGCTTTTGGCATCGGGGGGGGCCCCTTTGCTGGCGGCGGGGTCCTGGGGGGTGCTCCCGGGGGGCACCGTCTCTGCCGGGCAGGGGGCAGCAGGGACGGGGAGCGGCTGGCTGGCGGCGGGGGGCGATGCCTCTGCTTTGGGGTGCCCCACAACGGGGGGCCGGGGAGGGCTGGGGGGGGGCTGCTCGCACCAGGGGGGGACGCTCTCTGCTGAAGGGGCCACGGTGGGAGGGATGGGGGAGTCGGGCTGTCCTGATGGAGAGGTGGCTGTGGGGACGGGGAGGTCACGTTGCGGGGTGCTGCTCTCCATGGAGGGGGGGGCGGCGGGGGGGACGGGCTGTCCTGGGGGGGGGACAGCAGGAGGGACGGGCGGGATGCTCGTTTTGGAAGGGGTGACGGCCGGAGGGATGGGTGATGGGGGCTGTCCTGGGGGGCTGACGGCCGGAGGGAGGGGTCGGTCATGCTGTGGGGGGGGGCTGTCTCCGTGCAGGGTGCCCCCGGGCGAGGGGGGCTGCACGGCGAGGGGCAGCACGCTGTCTCCCATCGGGGACGGTGTCTTCCCTGCAACACACACAGCGCAGAGGCAATCAATCCACGGGGGGTGTCAGAGCACCCCCATCCCCGTGGGACCCCCCCACGCCCCCCCATACCCCCCCACGCCCTCCCCACGCCGGGTGCCAGGCGCACAAAGCCCAGCGCCAGCGGCCGGGGCTCCGCCAGGCACCGCGGCCACAAAGCCGCCCTTCTTCCCCCGGCAGCTGCTGCCCCACGCCGGGCACCCAAGGGTGGGTTGGGGACTCGGGGGCACCCCGGAGGATGCGGGGCCGCTTCTGCTGGTGCGTCCGGAGGCAGGATGGGCGCGGGCCCCTCGTCCTGACGTCAGTTCTGCTGCCCGTGTCCCCCAGCGCCGCAGCGCGCTGCGGCCGTGGCCCGCGCACAAGCATGAACTCATGCCCCAGGAATGCACACGAGGCCGCCGCAAGAAAACAACCCCCTCCCCGCGCAACAATCCCCACGCCGTGGCCGCTCCGTGCACCTTGGGGCGTCCCCTGCACCCCCCCAAAAAATAAAAGCAGTGCCCTCGGCACGGAGCGCCCGGGGAAGGGGTCCCGTCCTCTGCAACCCTGCTGCAGGTCCTGGTGCAGGGGGTGCTGGTGGCTCTGGGCAGCTGTGGGGTGTGCTGTGGGGCCACCCATGGGTGCTGTATGGCCGCAGTTATCAGCACCCCCATGCAGCCCATCAGGAAATGCACCCCTGGGGATCGCAGCCCCGATCCCCGTGCAGCAGGAGGGGTCACTGCGTCTCCCCAGGAGTGGCACCCCTGTCCCCGCCGGCTGCACGGGGACCCGGTGAGCCAAGGAGCGGCCACGGGACGCGGCTCTCACCCCGGGGTGCTGTCAGGCAGGGAGCTCGGCCGTGTTTGCAGAGCTCTCTGCAATCTTCGGAGACGGGCAAAGTATGGGCTGTGCAAACACCGCCCGGCGCCGCTCCTCCGCACCGCGGCCAAACCATCCCAGGGGACAGCCCCGGGCTGCGCGGGGAGGCACCGCCACGAACCCCTCCACCCATGGGCGCAGGGCTCCCAGCACCCACTCTGGGGGCTCTGCAGCTTGCGGGGAGCTCCGGGCGCTCCCCGGATGGGCTCGGGCTGCGTTGGCCACCCCACGGCAGGACACGGCCAGCCCCAGCCCCAGCCCTCCCGCAGCCTTTCCGGGTATTTTGTGCCGCAGGAAGCCGGCCCCGTCCCTTGGCCCGATCCTGCACATCCCACATCCCGCAGGACAGCCCCGAGGCAGGCTCCACACCCGCTCCCAACACCACCCAGCCAACGGGGCCACCACCACTTGAGCCGAAGCCTCAGGGCCGTGCTGACACCTCGCAACAGATGCAAATACTTCCCCAAGCCCCCGAGGTGCGCCCAGCCTGTGCCGGGGAGGTGCCACCCTGCCACCCATCGCCGCGGGGCACCGAGCCACCAGCACGGCCTAGGGGAAGGATTCTTCCCACCCCGCTGCCCGCAGGGATGGTGGCACCCACGGCCAGGGCATGGCCAAAACCCCAGGAGCCGCAGCCCAAGCGGGGCCAGCCCTGAGCCATCTGTCCCTGTCGCTGCTCCGGCGCAGCAGCTGCCCTGAAACCCAACGCTGCCGGCGCCCAGGCGGGCGGGGGCCCCTCTGCCCCAGCCTGGGGCATTCCAGAGGGGATTAGCTCCCGGCCCCCAGACACGGTTCCCCTGAAGCCCCCAGCCCGGGCGGCACTGGAGGGGGACGTGGGACGGTGCTGTGCCCAGAGGAGAGGGATCAAAGCGGGCTGTGGGGCTGGGAAAGGTGCTGGGCACCCGGCGAGGTGCTGCACCCCGATGCCAGGAGCACCACGGGGGCAGAGCTGCGGTGCCAGGAGCCCGTCCTGGCTCTGGACACCAGGCATCGCGGTGCCATCGAGCGCCACCAGCCCCTCCGGCACGTGGCCGGGGATGCTCAGCCAGGCAGAGGCAATTTCCCGGTGCCGTGAAGCGAGAGCACATCGAGGCCTGGGGGCGGCTCTGGGAAGGAGAGGATCCCACAACGGGAGGGCAGGGGCAGGGGAGGGCAGCCCGGAGAGCCTTAACCTCAGATCCCCCCGCTGTGCCCTATCCCCACCTACCCGCTCCGTGGCACAGCCGGGCTCACCGCGGCATCCCCAAGCTGTCCCCAGTTTGGGCAGCTCTGGGGACGTTGGACGGGGCTGATCCTGACCCCATAAGGGGAGGTGGGCACAGCGGGGGCCTGCCCGTGGCTGCTGCAGCGCCACCCCAATGAGGATGGGGTCCCAGTGCCTGGACAACAGCCCCTGGCCACCCCAGGGCACGAGTCCCTGCACGGGGACAGGACCCCAATGCCAACCCCAGCCCTGGAGCCACCGATGGCTCCCTGGAGCCTGCAGCCCCGTGGGGACACTTGTACACCCTCGGCCCTTCCTCGTGCTGCTGGTTTCCAGCTGCCTCCCCCACCTGGATGGCAGCACCAGGAGGGGGGAGGATGCGCCCCCAGGACCACTCCTTGCCCCCAGGACCACTCCTCGCCCCCAGCAGGTCCCAGCATGGCACGGAATGGGGAGGCAGCAGCAGCCCCAGGGGCTGGGATTGCTCTGCGGGTGCTGGCATCCAGCAGGGACAAAGCCACCGGAGCCCTGTGGGGTGCACGGGGTTGCTCAGAGCCCCGGTGCTGCCTCTGTCCCTCCCCACCTCCCCACGACTCACAGGAACCTCAGAGGCATGCCCTGCCCGGACCCACCCAGCTCCAGGGGATTTGCCCGTGCTGCAGCATCCCTCACACCTGATGGGGCAGGGACAGTGAGTAAGCATCCCCAGCACGTCCCCAGCACGTCCCCAGCATGTCCTGGCCACCCAGGCGGGCGCAGCGCTGACGCACGCCCTCATCCCCATCTCCTGTGGGTGCCTGGTGGCACCCCGGCAGCAGCACACAGCGGGGACACCCTGTGCTCCTTGGGGAGGGTCCCAGGAGCCACCCCACAAACTGCAGGGGCAGCAGCAGGGCTGACCTGCTCCTGGGGGTCAGCACAGCGAGGGGGGGACAGGGTGTGCAGGGACACCACGGCCCGGCGGTGACGCGCCGAGAGCGACAAGGGGAACTTGGGAGCTGGGATCTCGTGGCCAGAGCGGGGCCAGAACCCAGGGGGGGGTTTCCAGGGTTTAAAAAACCCGCAGAGGAAAGCAGAACGCGCCGGAGCTGCTCCCGGGCGCCGCCACCCCGGCGATAAAACTTTCCACTTGGCCACGGTCACGGCGTGGCCCTGGCCGGAGCGAGGGGCCTGGGCACCTGCCTGCCGTCCGTCTGCTGCCCTCGTCCTTGGGGTGCCCCACACCACTGCCACCCCGTGCCCTGCTCCTGCAATCCTGCCCGCGAGCATCACGCTGGGAAATGACAGAGCCGGCTCGGAGGCAGGGCCCTGCTCCCATCGGGTTCAGGCTCGGCACCTCCAAAAAATAAATCCTGAGCCTCGTAAGGTGGCTGCGGGCACCTACCGGGGGCTGGGGGGCTGCAGGATCCGGCTCCGTGCCGCTGCCACTCCGTCCCCGTCCCCGCAGGGAGCTCTGTGAGCTGGTTATTTTGGACATGGCACCACGGGACCGTCCCAGCGCCTCGTCACGTTGCCCTGACGCTTTCCCAGCAGCGGCTCCAGAGCCGGGCGAGCGCTCGCGGCGCTGCCTTCCCCCAAACGCAGGCGCTGGCGGGCGACCAGCTCGCCCTGCACCCTCCCTGCGCTCCCTGCCAGGGGGAGGAAGGGCTGGAGAAACCGAGGCAGGCCCAAAGAAGCTCCAAGCCCTGCCTGCTCCGTGCCCCGTGCCCTGCTCCTGGCCGTGCCAGCTCGCCATGGGGTGGCAGCCCCCGTGCGCCCCTCTGCTGGGTCCTCTGCGCCCCCCAAGGGAGCCCCTGCGCTCGCTGGAGGCCAGGACGAGGCAAACCCCGCAGGTTTGGGGCCTCCAAGCTGCGTTATTTTGGGAGACAGGCAGCGGCGTGGGCTTCCTGCCCCTTTGGGTCACCCACGCCAGGCTGGGGGGCACTTTGCAACCAGCAGCTGCGCAGGAGGATCCGCGCGCACGAGGGGCCCAAAAACCTCGTCCCCAAACACCCCAAGCTCGGTTCATCCTTCACCAACCTCCACGGGGGCAAGAGCCTCTGCTCAGGGGGGGTCAGGGAGCGTCCCCCTTCCCCACGCAGGCCGGGGATGGCACGGAGAGGGAAGGAGATGCTCGGCTGCGCTGCGAGCGAGGGGAGGCAGAGGAGGGAGAGGAGGCAGACAAGATGTCTGCAGCGCCCTGTGACGCTCGCTCTCGGCAGCCAGCTCGCTCAAGAGCCTGGGATAAACGGCAAGAGGCAATTTGGGTGCTGGTGGGGAGGCAGCCAGCTCGTCCTGCCCTCCTCCGAAAGCACCCGGGCGGCCCAGGCCGATGAATCACGGCGGCGGCGTGGCCCTCCCACTCGGGCTGCGGCGGGCACCGGGGGCCGAGGGGGAGGGGAGCCGCCTCTCCTCTTCCTCCATCAGTGGGAAGCGGCCCCGCCACAAAGCCCTTGCTTAGTCACAGCCCCTCTCCGGCGCACACCGACCCCACCAGGGCCAAAGAGCATTTGGCCGGAGCCCCTGCAAGAAAGGAGCCAAAACAAAGCGGCGCCCCGACACCCGGCCCCGCTGCCCTCTCCCATTTCGGAGAGGTCCGGAGGGTTCAGCTCCCTCCCCGGGGCACCCACGGAGGCAGGAGGGCACCGTCCCCATCGTCCCCATCGTCCCCATCGTCCCCATCATCACCTCCCCGCCGGGCACCGCTCTCCTCGCCCACGCCCCGGCCAAGGTGCCGGCACGCGGCGGCGAGCGCGGCACGAGTGGGGTGTGGGGAGCCGGGGGCCACCCCCGCCACGGCACCCGCACCCATCGACAGCTCCCCGGGGAGGGTGTCGGGGTGCCCCGTGGGTGCCGGGGTGAGGAGGGGGAGCTCGGTGGCAGCACGGCCCCGGGGAGGTCTCGTCAAGGGCAGGCTCCATCTCGCCGCAGCGCCGCGCCGCAGCCGTGGGGCCGGGGGGCTGCGCGCCTCCTTCCCACCGCCAAAATGGAGGGACAGGCCCGCGCCGCCGGGCTTTGTCCTCACGGGTGGATCCCCCGGCCCCAAATGTCTCCAAGAATCCCCTTTTCCCATCCGTGGGGTCCCCCCTTTCCTCTCCAAGGACCCCGCCACCGCCCCAGGCCCCGACGCATCCCCGCTGGGCTCCGGCATCCGCCGCGCCGAGGGCCGCATCCGGGACCCCCACCCGAGAGCGGGGCAACCCCTGCGGCTCTTTGGGGCTCCCTCACCCCCATCCCCACATCCTGCCCCCCTCCCTCCCTCTCTGCCCTCTTCCCCAAGTAGCGGGGGCCGGTTCCTGCACCCTCACCCCCCCCACACATCTCCAGCCCCACCGCCCTGCTCCTGGGTGCCCCCTCCCCAAAACCCCAACCCCAACCCCAAGGGGCCCGATCCGGTGCCGGTTTCCCCGGAGCCTTACCGGGGGCTGTTTGGGGTTGGGGTTGGGGCTGCGGCTCCCGCCCGGCGCTGCTCCTCTCCATGGCGTGGCGGGGAGGCGCAGAGGGTTGGCCGAGCCGTGCTGAGCCGTGCCGCGCCGCCTCGCTCCCCCCAGCACGGTGGGGGAGGACGCTCCAAGCTCCCCGCCCCGGTCCCGGGCCTCCGGTGGGGTTGGGGAACCGGGCAGCCTGGGGGGGATTCGCCCACCGACCCCGCTCCGTGCCCCCCAGGCCGATCTCTCAGCCCGCCTGCATCCTTGGTTCTTTTCTCCCAAATTCTGGGGTTCGCTCCCACCGGTGTTTGGCGATGCTCCAGCCACCCACGGGACCCCCTGCACCCCAAAATGTCGTGGCCAGCACCACCCGGGTCAGCTCTCCGGTCACCCCAAAAGGACACGGGGTTCCCATCCCAGAGCCCCAGCTCTTTGTGGGGTCCCCCCCGCTGTCCCCCCCCTACCCACACCCCACTCGTCCGCCTCCAGTGCCCTGGGATTGGGGGCTTCAGCCCCATGCATCCCACCCCTACCCCAATATGGGGCAGGTCACGGTGGGACCCCCCCTTCCCGAGAGGGTCAGAGCCCCCCAGCTCGGCCCCTGCCCTATGCAGCAGCCGGCAGAGCTGATGCACCCCAAAAATTGGGCACTGTGGATCCCCAGGAGAGGGGACAGAGCTTGTGCACCCCAAAACACAGGCACTGGGGATCCCCAAGATAGAGAGCAGAACTTGTGCACCCTAATATATGGGCACTGGCAATCCCAGGAGAGGGAGCAGAGCTCGTGCACCCCAAAACACAGTCAATAGGGGATCCCCAGGAGAGGGGGCAGAGCTCGTGCACCCCAAAATACAGACACAGGGGCTCCCCAGGAAATGGGGCAGAGCTCGTGCACCCCAGAAGCAGCGGGGCAGGCAGGGACCTTGCTGAGCACGGGCTGTGATGATGCAGGATTCGGGTTCGTGCAGGCAGCGCCTGTTTTGGGGATGATGTCAGCGGCGGGCCAGGAGATCCCCTGCCATCCCTCCTCCTCCTCCTCCCCTCCCCGGCAAACAGGTTTCCCCAAATCCCAGCCCTCCTCTCCGGAAGTGCATTCCTCTGACTCAGGGAGCGGGGCAGGAGGGGGGCTGGATAAATTTGGGGGAGCACGAGGGCCATATGGGGACACCCAGCTCCGAGCACCCTTGGGATCAGAGCGCAGGGAGACCTCGGCAACCTCCGGCGGGGACAGGGTGACCCCGCTCTGTGCCACCTCTGACGTGGCCACGCGCCCCAAAACCGCCCCAAAACCACCCCAAAACGCCCCAGGGCTTTGTGCTGCGGGCTCCTGGCCGGGTCAGGGCTGTGGTTTCCCCGAAACTGCTGGCAGCAGACTCCCCGCCGGGGGAATGCTGCGTGGCCAAGCCTGGCTCCGGGAGCCACAGGGCCCTCCGGGGATGGGATGGGATGGGACGGGAGCACGCAGCCCAGGAGCACATCCAGGTGAACCCACATCCAGGTGAACCCACAACCAGAGGTGAAACCAGGACGGGGAAGGGGAACGGCCCCACTCTGTGGGGTGGCACAGCTGAGCCCCCCAGCACGGTGCATGAGGGACCCAGGGAGCGGGACCAGGGCCACCCCACAACCAACACTGACAGCCCCTAAACCCTTTTCCTGGTGGAGCCACAGCCCTGCACATCCCAGGGGGGAACAGGCAGGGACGGTGCTCCGTGCCCAGCACCCCAAAACCAGCCCGGAGAGGGGGCACGGCAAGGAGGGGGCCACCACGGAGGTTCAGACCCTGGTGTGGTGCTGGGTTTGTGTCCCCCCCCCCGTTCCCATGGGTGCAGCCGCCCTGCCCGAGCTGATGGAAAAATCAATGAGCTCATCACGAGCACACTGCACAGCCCCAAATCCAACCCCAAATCCCGAATCCAACCCCAAAACCAACCCCAAAGCCAACCGTGCACCCCAGGTGCTTGGCAGGGGGGTGCAATGCCCCCCGCCCACTCCCCAGGGCTGGTCTGGGGAGGGGGCTGCCCCCCAGTTTGTCCCCTCTCAGCCCCAGCCCCCCCCCACGCCCCGATCCCGAGCGGCTCAGCCTGCGGGGAAGCCGGCGGGGCGCTGAGCTCCCCTCAGATCGAAGGGTTATTAATTAAGGTAATTAGAGCTGCTGCGTGGCCGCTGCCCTGCCAGCGCGTGCGTGGGCGCTGCGGGAGGCTGGGGGCAAGCGGGGAGGGGAGGGGGGCAAATAAATCCCTGCCGAGGGGGGGGACATCACTAGGGTGCACGGATGCCCCATCCCAACCCTCCTGCCCCCTCTGCCCCACACCCCAGGACTTTGCCCCCTCCCCAGGCTGCTCCCACCCCGTGCCGTGGCCACGAGGGCTGATCTGAGCCCCCGGCCCCAAAAAACCTCCCTGCTGACCCCCCCTCCAGTTATAGGGCTGGAACCCCAGGGCGAGGGTCTGGCCCCCCAGCTGCTCGCTATGGGGTCGGCGCTGCAGCCAGCCCCAAAGCCGGTGCCCCGTGGGGGCAGGTGATAAATGGGCCAGCGCCGGGCTGAGCCCTGCCCTGCCCTGCCCCAGCTCTGTAATTATCCCGGGCAGCATCTGTAATTAGTGCCCTGATGTAATGGTGCCGGTGCCGGGCAGCCTCACGCGCTCCCCACCAGCCCCACCTCGTCCTCCAGCCCCACAGCTCCAGGGCCGAGGGGTCCCCATCCTACAACAGCACCCCTACGAGAGCCCAAATCCCCCCCTGGTCCCCGTTTTGGGGAGGGGGCACGGCTGCAGCCCCGCACCCTGCCCGTGCCCTGTGGCTGCCCGGCCCCACGTGCGCCCCGGCCCTATTTATTTATAGCTGCCCGGAGCCGCCTGGGTGAGCTCCAGCACATTCCCTGCGCCCAGGGGGGGGAACAGGGGGGGGGGAATTTCTCCCCCCAACTCGGGGGGGCAGGGCTGGATCCGTCCCCAGGAGCACTCAGCAGGATGCGGGCAGCACGGCGGGGACGGAGAGGCAGCGGTGGGAATGGCCAAGCCCTGTGGTGGCTCTGACCCCACAGCAGCTTGGGGCAGTCAGGGGGGGCTCTGAACCTTGGGGAGGGTGCACTGGGGCTGGCAGCACCACGCAGCACCGGGCAGCGAGCCATCCTGACCCCACACAGCCTCCCGGAGTGGTGCTGGGCACTTTATTGTAAGCGCGCTGCGCTCCCCGTGTCCAAGCAGCCTCCTCCTTCGCCCTGCTCCCCGTGCCCAGACCCCATCCCAAAGCCCAGACCCCATCCCAATGCCCAGACCCCATCCCCATGCCCGGGACCCATCCCCGTGCCCCTTCCCACCCCTAACACTCGCTCAGTGGCCGCGCGGCCCCGCTGGCGCTGAACCGTGCGCTCAGCACCTCCGAGGGCGCCCGCGTCCGCTGGCCCGGCTGCTGCCCGCCGGCAAAAAGGGTGAAGGTGCCGGGCTCCAGCTGCCAGCGCTGCGTCCATACAGCACGCTGGGCAGCCAGCACCTCGAAGGACAGCTTGGTCGCCCGGCCAGCCGGCACGGCCACGCGGCGGAAAGCCACCAGCTGCCAGCGGGGCACCGGCACCGAGGGCTGCTCCCAGCGCAGGTAGAGCTGCACCACCTGTAGGGACAGGGAGAGGGGTCAGGAGAGGGGACCCCAACCCTATTTGTGCCCTTTAGGACCACCATGCTCACCTCCTCGCCGTCCCGCTGCCCCGTGTTCTCCAGCACCACGGACACGGAGAGGTTGGCGCAGACGGGCAGCAGCGGGGGGCTCAGCACCAGGTCCCGGTACTGGAAGGTGGTGTAGGACAGCCCGTACCCAAAGGGGTAGAGCGGGGCCTCCTGCCCGTAGTAGCGGTACGTCCGCCCCTCCATGGTGTAATTCTCCATGGGGGGCACCTGCGGGAAGCGGGGGGCATCGGGTGAAGGCTGGAGGGGGCACCCCACAGCCCCCCCCTGCCCCAGGACCACCGAGGGGTGCAGGGCGCTGCTCGCCCTGCCCTTACCTGGTGCATGCCCGCTGGCCACGTGGCCGGCAGCCTGCCGGCGGGGTTAGCCCCCTGCTCGCCCAGCAGGACCTTGGTGATAGCCAGCCCGGTGGCCTGGGCGGGGAAGAAGCAGGCCAGGATGGCCCCCACTCCGTCGTGTCCCTGCGCCCAGCTCACGTTCAGGGGCCCCGCGTTGAAGAGCAGCAGGATGAGGGGGCGCCCGGCGGCTGCGGGGACGCGGGGTGTCACCACCAGCCCCGTGCCACGTCAGCTCCATGGGATGGGGCACGTGTGGGACCTGGCTGCACGGTGCTGGGTCCTTTTTTCTTATCCTGCCCCTTGGACAGCCACCAGCCCCCGCAGAGCCCCACCTGCCCGCACGGCGTCCTGCAGCAGCTCCAGCTGGTGGCCTGGCAGCTCCAAATCCCTCCGGTCCTTCGCCTCCGTCTCCACGTCTATCCCTGCGCCAGGAGCCAAGGGAAATCCCCTTACACCCCGTGTGCCCCCCCCCAAGGGCTGCGCCCGTGCCCTCTGCTCCCCCCTTTACCTGTCCCCAGGCACACCAGCACCACGTCGGCTCCCCGCACCGCCTCCTCCACCTCTGCCCGTGAGTACCGCTGGCACCGCGGCTGCTGGCACCCCGCTGCAAAGCTGACGTTGGCTGGCAACATCTGCAGCCCCCTCCTGCACCGGGGGACAGCGGGGTCAAGGGACAGCAGGGACGGTCCCCCCCGTGACCCCAGGAAAGGGCAGAGCCGTCCCGGGGGGTGTCCAGAAGCGCGGGCTCACCGGGGCGTGTAGATGTGCCGCGGCTCCGGCACCGGCGCGTAGTCCCCAAAAAGCACCCGGGGATTATCCGCAAAGGGGCCCACCACCTGCAGGGGGCACAGGGGGTGAGGACGGGCACCCGCAGCCCCCGGCCACGCAGTCTGGGGCTCCCCAAAAAACGGGGATGGCGGGGGGGGCACGGAGCTGGCAGCTCTGGATCTCACCGCCAGGCGTTTGCCGGGGAGGTCGCAGGCGCGCAGGGGCAGGGTGCCCCGCTGGTTCTTCAGCAGCACAAAGCTCTTGACAGCAGCTTCCAGAGAAAGGTTGCGGTGCTCGGGGCTCTGCACCACGCTGAGGTCCAGGGAGCTGTAGGGGTTCATGGCTGGGGGGTCAAACTCCCCCAGGCGCAGCCGCGTGTAGAAGAGGGGCCGCACCCTGGCGCGCAGCGTCTGCAAGGTGCCAAAACCTCAGCCCCGCTCTTGGCACGGGGCAGCCGGAGCCCACAGCAGCCCCAAACTCCCTCCCGCTGACCTCCAGCGTGATGTTGCCCGCGGCCAGGGCCTGGGGGATGTGCATGAAGACGTTGTTCCTCATCCCGTAGGACAGCTCCAGGTTGCAGCCGGCGTTCACCGACGCTGCCGCGCCGCAGGGAAGGGAGATCAGCGGTCAGGGCTGCGAGGAGCCCGGGGACCCCCTGCCCGTCCCCAATTTGCTCACCGATGGCCGTCTCCAGGAAGGTGCGGGTGTAGTGGTGCCCCAGCATGATGAGCTCCACGGCCCCCTCGTCGCTCACCACGTAGCCCTCGAAGCCCCACTCGCCCCGCAGGATGTCCGTCAGCAGCTTCTTGTTGGCGCAGGCGGGGACGCCGTTGATCCTGATGGGGAAAACACCAACGGGGAACCCGGGGGGGGGCACACACCTCCCCGTGCAGCCCCCCCCGAGCCCCACAACATGCTCCGTACCTGTTATAGCTGCACATGAAGCTGTAGGACCCGGCGCGCACGCACGCCTGGAACTGGGGCAGGAAGGTGGTGCGCCAGTCCCGC
This sequence comes from Anas acuta, assembly GCF_963932015.1. Classification (NCBI taxonomy): domain Eukaryota; kingdom Metazoa; phylum Chordata; class Aves; order Anseriformes; family Anatidae; genus Anas; species Anas acuta. The sequence goes on from NC_088999.1 coordinate 6,106,994, forward strand.
TCCAGCACCTGCGGCGCACACGGGGTCAGCACCCATGGGTGGGGGGCTGCCCGCCATCCATCCCGTGCCCCCCCCGCCGCCCTCACCTTGGCATCGAAGCTGAGCCTGGAGACGGGGATGTTCTCGGGGCCCCCGTGCACGCTGAAGTGCTTGCAGCCGGCGCTGGCCTTGATGTAGCGCGGGTGCCGACCCTGCAGCCCCCGCACGAAGCTCACCGCCAGCTCCCCGCTCAGGAACGGGTCCTCCCCGTAGGTTTCCTGGCCAAGGGGCGAAGCGAGGGCCGGGTCACCTCTGTCCCCTCCGTGCTTCCCCCTGGGGACCCTTCCGCAGCCTCCCCACCCTCACACCCAGCACCCACGGAGCTGCTGCGGCACGGCCCTGGGTGCCCAAATCCTGCGCCCCCTCCCCGGAGCTCATCACCCCCTCTGCCCACCCCGGCACCTGGTTCCTGCCCCACAGCGGGTGCCTCATGATGTTGAGCACGGGGCTGAAGCAGCTGAGCCCCGTGTGGTCGTCGTAGCGGCCGGTGGCAGCGAAGTGGTTGTGCTTGGCGCGCACCTCGGTGGCCGTGGCGTTGGCCACCCGGTACACGAGCTCGGGGCTGCGGGCAGAGCACAAAGGGGGGGGTCAGGACACATCAGCAAGCTGTGCCCCCATCCCCTATTAGGTTCCTAGTTACCTGAAAGCAGCGGCCAGCCCCAGGGCTTGGGGGAAAGCCGTGGCCCACCCAGGTGCCTCCGCGTCGCCCCGCAGGCACTCGGTGTTCCAGTTGTAGGGCGCGATGCCCAGGCGCGGGATGGGGGGCGCGGGGCCGTTCCCCAAAGCTCCCCCCCTGGCTACCTGCGGGCCAGAGGGGCTGAGCGAGGGCTGGGGGTCGTACCCAACGCCCCCCGCCGTGCCCTCACCTGCAGCACCATCTCATCGGGGCTCAGCCTGCCCAGCAGATCCTCGAGGCGGCGGTGCCAGGGCAGCGTTGGGTCTCGGAAAGGGAAGGGCTGAGCCTCGCTGGGCTCGGGGCCCAGCACCACGCACAGCAGCACCACGGCGGCTCCGAGCCCTGCTAACGCCACCCTGGGACGTGCCGGGATGGGACGGAGCAGGGAGGGAGCCCCCGGGGATGAGGTTTGGGGGGCTGCGGCTCGCTGCGCCATGGCTTTCGGCTCGCTGCAGGCGCACGGGTGCAGCCCCGTTCCGGTGCTCCCGGCCCCTGGCAGGGCGGAGCGAGAGGCTGCCGGCCCTGCAGCAGGAGCAGAGCGGGGTCAGGGGCTCTGGGAGAGGGGGCTCGCACCACCCAAGGGGGGTGCGATTTAGGGGTGGGAGCGGGGCTGCCAGCCCCAGGGCGGCACCCGAGCAGCACGAGGGGCGCTGGGTGCAGGCGCTCAGCCCCACTGCGGGCACAGCCCTGTGTTCGGGGACACCGCTCGCCCCAATTCTGCTCCTGTCCCCAGCTGCTGGGCCTGGGTGTTCCCAGCAGGGCCACCGCGGGAAGCAGCCGTGCTTTGGGGAGCAGAAATATTGGGAAGCCCCCAAATGACACCGCTACTGCTGCCGGGTTCCTCCTGGCCAAGGAAATAGGGTGGCAGCCCCTGGTTCACATAAAAATCAGGGAATGTGTACATGGGGGAAACCAGACAAACTAGGGAATGTGTAAATAGGGAATGTGATCATGTGCAATGAATATTTCACCGATTTTGGCTCACTTTGGGCCAGGGAAGCCCCAAAAGCTGAGCGCACCGTGGCTGATACCCCCCCAAAAACACTAAATTCCCTCCTGGGGGAGGCACACAGCGCATTGCAAGGACCTCCCGGTGCAGGAGCAGCACCCCCACCCCGCCGCGTCCCCACCGCCCGCGCACGGGGCGTTCTCTGCGCTTAATTAATGTAATTAATGTCATTAAGCCCCGCGTGGGCGCCCCCCAGCGGCGCGCAGCACCCTCCCCTCCCATCCGCCCCCGGCGCCTGCCGGGAGCGGAGTAACCTGCCGCGCGCTGCACGCCGGGATTTGTAGTCTCCTCACCATCACGTGACGCGTGGAGAATACCGGGAAGCGCCTCCCCCCCTCCCCTTCCACACCCCTCACCTCCATGCGCGCTCGGCGCTGCCGCGTTGCATTCTGGGGCTCGTAGTTCCCCGCGCGGCGCTGGGCGCGGAGGGGAGGCGCGGAGCGGACTACGAGTCCCGTGGTGCTTTGCGCGGGCGGCCGGGTGAGGCGGCAGGGCAGGGCCGGGCAGGGCCGAGCCGGGCAGGATGTCGCGCCAGGCCGGCCGCGGCACCGAGAGCAAGAAAATGGTAACGGCGGGGCAAGGAGGGCACGGGCAGGGCTTGGGGCTGGGGTAGGAATTAGTGTGGGGGCGGTAATTAGCTCGGGGATGGAGCAGGTGGGGTAATGGGGCCGGCTGAGGCCTGGCTGCGCCGTGTGGGGGTGAGGGGGGGGGCTGGGGTCGGCCTCTGCTCACAGGGAACTGTGCCAGGAGCAGAGGGAACGGCCTCGAGTTGTGCCAGGGGAGGTTCAGGCTGGCAATGAGGAGACATTTCTCCTCAGCAAGAGCGCTCAGGCGTTGGGACGGGTTGCCCAGGGAGGTGGGGGAGTCCCCGTCCCTGGGGGTGTTCAGGGTTGGACGTGGTGCTGGGGGACAGGGACAGGGGGTGACAGCGGGCGTTGGACCAGACGATCCTGAAAGTCTTTTCCAACCCTCACAATCCTAGATTTCTACATTCAACTTCAAGCATTAAACCTATTTTTTCCCTGCTCTTTGCATGTTCCACCTCAGGGGTGTCGGAGGCAGCCCCCAGGTGGGTGCTGAGCAGCAGGGCCTGGCCCAGCTCCTGCCCGTCCCCACCCTGAGAGCACTCTCTGGGGGGCAGCGGTTTGTATTCAAGGAGCTCTGCTCTTTCATTAGGATTCCAGCCCTTCTGTAACCACAGAACCTTTATAAACCCCTCAGACTATTCACTGAACTGCAGCGAGAAAAATGTAAATAAGGGAAGGATTTCAGGCACTTGAATTCCTCCAGATTGACTGGAAATGGAGAGCTAGTTACAAATATGAATTTAGAAGTTTTCCATGTTACAACACTTGAAAGTTTCCTAAATTGCAGCACTAACACGGGGGCACTGACAGCAATGGCTTCATGGCTTTGTGCAGTAACTGGTAACAGCTGGGGCTGGTAACACTGGACTTCTCCATCCACTCACTCTTACTCTCTCCAGCTGCCAAGCCCCATCCTTACTAAAATTACTCATATCCCCAAATAATGTGCCCTTCTTTGCATGCTTGTTAAATTTCTCTGCCAAATGTCTGACTCTTCCAGCTGAGTTCAAGGAGACTTCCACCTTGTCATTCCTGAGTAACATGAACTTAAGCAATCTTTTCAAGACGAAGGCCGAATTGTAAGTAAAAAACCAAACAAATAACAAAAATAAGTTTTCAATTCTTTTAGATCCAAAGTTAAGCACAAATAGCCAGAACCTGACAGGTTCTTTTCGGGTGCTTAAAGGCTTTTGGTAGCTGATTGCTGCTGACCTCGTGAGTCACAGTGACAAGATGGAATTCCCTGTCCCTCCTAACAAACCCAGTTTCTCTTTGTTGACTGTTGCAGTTTGGGAGCGATTCCCCCTCCTGTTTGTCTCTGTGTGAACTTGTTCGGAATGAAGTGGGATCAGTGTTGTCACTTAACTCTGATGTTGTCTCTTTTCCCTTCCTTTCTGCCTGCCCGCTGCTTTCATTCTGTAGTATTGGTATTTGCCATTCATTTCACCTTCTGCATCTATGCATCTCATGGTAGGTGAGAGGCTTTTACTCTGAGCTTAGACTTTCTGTACTGTTTCTGATTGCTAACACCCAAAGCAGAACTAACAGCTGAAAGACGATGGCTTGTTTGCCCCCGAACGCTCCTTTTGGGCTCTGTGAAAAGCTAAAGCCTGTTGTAGCCTTTGTTTTGCAGCCGTGTAACCACTGGTCTGGCTTACTGGCTCCTGAGAAAGTGAGAGAATGCGCGGTGACACGCAGGAGCTGTGGTGGTGGCGGCTGCGAGAGGAGACACGCTCCCGTTGTGTTTTCTGCAAGTCTGTGCAAAGCAGACGCAAGTAATTCAGATCCTAGCCAGGCACAGAAAGTGGATGTGTGCAGCACATCTGCTGACCTGCCCTGAAACACCCCGTCCTGTTCCTGTTTTGTTTCAGAGGAGCTGATTTGAATCTAAATGAGGTGCCGAGATAACTTAATGATCTGACTGGGGGTCAGATGTGCATCACCTCCTCCTGGCAGCAGGCTGTAATCCTATCTGCAGGTGGATGAGCGTGTTTTGTCCCATTGAAAGGACAAAAAGCTGAGCCTCAGCAATGCTGGCCATTTGCAGTTCATTTCTCAACGCAGAGAAGAGGCACAGTTTGAGCCACAGCCCCCTTCACCTGGAGGTCACTGCCTGAAACAACGTCAGGTCCTTGGCAAGGGGTGTGATGTGAGCAGGGGGTGTCATTCCAATTCCCTGGGGTGTGCTGGCTGAGGCAGGGAGATGCAGCTCACAGGACTTGCCAGGAATGGCTGGAGTGCAAAGAGCCGCTTGGTTTGCCTCTTCAGGCCAGGTCTGGGCCGTGTTGATGGGAGTGCTGGGTATGGAGAGAGGGAGAGAACAAAAGTGCTGGGTTTTCCCAAGGTGAACGAGCATTTCTCTTCCCAAAGAGGCCAAAGTTGCCTTGCCAAAACACGAACTGAGACCTCCTATTAGCAGCAAATACCTCTGAGACAGCAGGTTTCTGTTCCCCCTCTCCAGGCCACCCGAAGCAGCGCTGGACGCAGACGCAGCAGTGCTGTCGGTTTTCTTTTCAGCTTGTGCTAAAATAAACCCCTTTTACCTCTGCCTAGAACTCGGAGCTCTTCACGCTGACGTACGGCGCTCTGGTCACCCAGCTGTGCAAGGACTACGAGAACGATGAGGACGTCAACAAGCAGCTCGACAAAATGTGAGTGGATCTGCTGCAGCAGGGAGCTCCAGTTCGCAGTGGGCACGCCTCTGTGTGCTGCTCTGAGAGTAAAAACGTGGCAGACCGATTTGTATTTAATCCTGGTACCTCCCAGATTGAAGTTTCTTCCCTCCAGTGCTGTCTTTTATAAATATCAGTATAAATATGAGTTGCTTTTTAAAGATGTACTCTTTCATCTGCAGCTTGTTGCTTTTCTGTGTGCTCACAGGGGTTACAACATAGGTGTTCGGCTGATAGAAGACTTTCTGGCCCGGTCCAACGTGGGAAGATGCCATGATTTCCGTGAAACTGCAGATGTTATTGCAAAGGTAACTGAAAGCACAGCACGTCCAGAACCCGAAGAAATCTAATTCAGGGGATGCCTGTGGACATCGTTCTGTGAGGATGCCCTCCTATATCCCTGGTTTTGCATGTGAGGATAGAGTGTTTGCTGCTCACAGGACTGTGCTGAGAGTTTGAGATTTTGGGAAGGAAAAAGACAGAGTTAAATCCCTAAATTCTGCTGACCTGTGGTAACTGGGAGAAAGGAGTGGTGTTCTCAGAACCCTTCAGTGTCTGACAGAGATCAAAGCGGTGCCGTTACTTCGTGGCTCATGTTCTTGTTTGTGTTCTGTTTGCCGTAACAGATAGCATTCAAAATGTACCTGGGCATCACTCCCAGCATCACCAACTGGAGTCCTGGTGGTGATGAGTTCTCCCTGATCTTGGAAAACAACCCCTTGGTGGACTTCGTGGAGCTCCCTGACAACCACTCGACTCTCATCTATTCCAACCTTCTCTGTGGAGTGCTGCGGGGTGCCCTGGAAATGGTGAGCCAACGTCCCTGTTCCAGTGAGATGTAAACACAAACAATTGAGGTGTCAGCAGAGCCTTTAATGTCTAGTCTGTGCTTGTGACTTCTGTGTTTGGTTTGGACCTGAAATTAATTCTAAGGAGAAGAGCAAAGCTACAGGAGTGCTTGGTTGCTGTTGCATGTGGCAGCTTAGAGCCCCAGAAGTTCTCAGCAAGCCCCTTCATCTTACGTACACACACTAATAGCTCTTTGAATTTTTAAGAAACTTCAAAATCCTCTTTTTGTAGCTGCTGTGGGAAGTCACTGGAGCAAGACAACAGCTGTGTCTCCAACGTAGGAGTCTGTGCAGGCTTGATTATCCTGCTTAGCTGCGAGTTTTGAGGAACATGCACGGAGCAGCAGGGCGTGTAGCCCTGAGTGATGGTGTTAATTGGCCTCTGATCTCTGAAGGGAGTCCTGGTTGCTCTGTGGGACGTTTGTTTGTCTAGGCAAGGTGCCTGCTGCCCACCACAGGCTGCGATGTGCGAGGAGGATGTGATCCTCAAACTAATGAGTGCTTCCCCGGAGCTTTGCAGTGCACGTCGCGTCCTCAGAGGCTTCAGGGGCAGCTGGGAAGCTGCTGGTGGAAGGGAGATAACAGCTCTTTTTCTCTCTCACATCTCCTAGGTTCAGATGGCCGTGGATGTGAAGTTTGTCCAGGACACGCTGAAAGGGGACAGCGTCACAGAAATCCGAATGAAGTTCATCAGGAGGATTGAAGACAATCTGCCAGCTGGCGAGGAGTGAGACGCCGCCCAGTCTCCCTTGGGGACTGGGGGGGACCAGCTGGTTTTGGCCGTTAGCTTTCACCACAGATCTGTAGGGATCTAGTGCCCCTGTACATTCAGACTGACTCACTGACTGTTTAAGATGTTGTTATATTCTTCTACTGTTACTTCCATCTCCTGTAGAAGACAGTTGTCTGGTTGCTGTTTGTTTCACAGGTTCATTCTGAAGCTTTTTCATAAGGTGATGTCATTTTCATATTCCCCTGGGAAATCTTTCTACGCTCAGTTTCTAATTTGTCACGTTTGGTTGTGCAAGAACTACTGCTCCAACCCTAAAAGAGCTCCAGTCTGTCCAAATTTGAGCCCGAGTTTTACAACAGGAATTGGAGACCGAGTTGTAAGAGCCTACTGATTTACTGTTAACGCTGTCCTTAAAAAGAGGTGTTTTAACATTCACCTGGAGACAAGTGCATAGCATTTCTGTAGAGCAAACTGGCTTCTTGATTCTGAAGTTAGGAGTAAAATGCAAGCTTGATACAAGGGATGCTGTGGGAGAGCTGTTTGAGTGCACAGCACCCTCTGGGGAAGCTCCTTTCCCCTGAGAGCGGTGGCATCACGCAGCACCCACAGCTTCAGGGGGTCCATGTGGCCTCGTTCCCTCCCCCCAGCAGCACTTTTGGAAGCAGACTCAGCAATGCCATTCCCTGATGGGACTTTGTAGTCCCACAACTCCCCTCGTGGAAGGGCAGGACCAGTAAATTGTTGGGGAAAACCACTGAATATTTTAAACAGGGAAAGAACAAGCAGCTGTAATGCCCCTGCTGCCCTACAGCCTGGGGCTGTGTGCTGAGCGTGCAGAACCAGACACCCAGGCTAACAACTGGAAGGTATTAAATGCTTTTCAGCAAGCGAGCTTCCTCTCCTGTGTGATGTATAAACACTGCACGGTGTGGAGGAGCTGCTGGGGTGTATTCTTACCCAGACGTTTAGGCTAAAACAGAATTCCCCGTGGGGAGTGAGTTGGCAAACTGCGGCAGTCTGTGACACCTGCTCTGTACAATAAACACACAAAGTGGGGTTACCCTGCAAAAAATGAGATACTGGAAAACCAACTTTCCTCTGCCATCCTATTCAAGTCAGACGTTCAATTCTTGAGCCACTTTACATAGCATGAAGGCACAAATCACACAACGAGCAGCCTGAAGCTGAAGCTCTGCCTTCCACGGGAGCTCGCTGACAGGCCAGGCACCTCTGTGCAGGTTTGTGCCCGAGTGTAAGGTGTGAGAGAAGGGTGAGATTTGTGCTGCTGGGAGCTGAGGTTCTCCAGGTGAGCGCTGAGTTGTGTGGATTGATCACTCCCCAAATCGTGGGGATTTGCCCAGAGGAGTTTCATCGACGAGTGCCTGTGGCTAATGGGTTTTGGAGGCACCACGTGGTCACGGAGGCAAAAACCATCAGTTGTTCCCCATTGTTGGCCGTTACAAGTCATTTTAAGGCTGCATTTTAAAAGCGACTGCATTAAAAGAAGCCCGGTGTCAGCTCTGCTTTCTAAATGCTGCTTTTTGGTGAGGCGAGGGGTTGTGGGCAGCGCTGGGGCTGGCAGGGCGACGGGAGCGCGGCCCAAAGAATGTCTGGCTGCTGGCCCGTGTGCAAGCTGCTGCCCGAAGGGAACCTGCCTGATACTCGGCGATATTCAGCGCACGGAGGGACTGGGATTGGGGCTGGTGCTCGGGGGCAGCGCTGGGAAACCAGACAGTCAATGTTTGCTTGTTTGAGCAGTGGCCTTTTTCTGCCCGCTGAATAGCCGGGCGCGCACGTTAGCAGAGTGTCAGCCTGCGGGCGGCTTCTGCGGCTCAGAAATGCTTTGTGGTCATGCACAGCGGGGGAAAAAGCATCTCAGGAGGAGGTGGCTGTGCCCTGCTCCTGTGCTAGCAGGGTGTGGGTGCTGCTCCGGTGTTGTGGCCAGCCTTGGGGTGCTGAGTGGGAGCTGCTGGCTCTCCAGGAGCAGGGTCTGAGCCCTCCTTGCTCGTCTCAGCCGTACAAACGCTGCCGAGGAGCCTGCAGGGGACAGGGCAGCCCGGCAGCATTCTCTGTGCTCAGCTCAGCCCCAGGCACTGGGCACCCCTGAGGCTCCTGCCAGCAGCTGGAGGGGTTCAGGATGGATTTTTGGGGAATGATGCAAAGGCAGAGAGCGGCTCGATGGGGCGAGCAGCAAAATCACTGCCGGCTTTGGGTGCTGCTCTGCGTTAGCACCCAGCAGATTGGGGTTTAGGGCTCTTCCCCATGTCAGTGTCGTGGCAGCGGGTGCTGAACCTGGGGTCAGAGCAGAGCAGCGCGGTGCTGGTGGTCCCAGCCCTGCTCCTTCCCGAGCAGGAGAGGCCAGGGCCGGGCGGTGGAGCCGGCAGAGGGTGCTGAGAGCTCGCCAGCTCCGGCTCCTGCCTGGCTCGTGGCAGAGGCAGCTGTGCAGCAGCAGCCCTGGGGCCCTCCGTGCTGCGTTTAACCATGGGTTTAACCATGCCAGGGGTCAGCCCTGAGCCCCCCTGGGTTTAGGGATGGCGTTTGGGGTCACCTGTGCTGCCCCCAACCCCACCATGGATGGGGGGAGATGAAGGTGGCTGGAGTTTGGCACCGAGGGGCAGCAAATCCTTAGTGCCAGGCACGGGGCAAGAGGAGCACCCGGGCACCCCACAAGCACTGAACCTCATCAGCAGAACAGTCCCAAACAGCCCCAAAAAGCACCCAAGTCTCCCAAAACAACCTCTGGCAGGGGGCTGTCACAGGGACCAAGTCCCCTGGGCTGCTCCGGGGCTGGGGGGAGACCCCTCAGCCACGGCTCCCTTGACTCCTTGAGCCCAAAAGGGGATATTTTGCACCCAAAAGGGGGTGTTTTGTGCCCCAGGGCTCACTCCAGGTCATCTTTCCTCCCTCAGCACCCACGCTTGGCCCCCCCAAAAAAACTCTAAAGCCGTGCAGTAATTTGCTGGGGCGGCTGGGTCAAAAGCAGCCCAGAGCCTCCGGAAGAGCAAAAAAGCAAAAACTGCATTAAGTAAATTAAAAGTGTCTACTACCGAGCAGCCCATTGCAGACGAGGGAGAGTATGCGAAAAGCTGGGCCTGAGAGCTCCTAAATATTCCCATGTGCTGTTTATGGGAAACAAATGGGGAAAGGCATCCTGCATCAATAAAAGCCTGAACACGGCTGGGGTTGGAGCGGAGCCTTTCCACGGCTCGAGGTTATTGAATACCCTCCGCTTTGATGTGGTGCCAGGCCTGACCCCTGGCCACAGAGCGCGGAGGGGAAAGCTGAGGTTGTGGGAAGCGCAGAGGTTCCTGCCGAGAGATTTAACCTGGCAGGAGGAGAGGGACACGGGGAGCACCCCGAGGACCCCATCCCAGTGATGGGGGGGACGGATCCTGCGTCACCCAGCCTGGTCCCATCACGGTGCCGCATCCTGACCCCGTGCTGGGCAGGGGCTCCATGTGCTCGGGGTGTCAGAATTGGAATTTGCAGAGCTCCAGCAGCTGTGGCGGTGCCCAGAGAGGGCAGGAGGAGCTTTTCCAGCCCTTTGTGTCCCAGCCCTTTATATCCCAACCCTTTACATCCCATCCTCTTACATCCCATCCCCTTAGATCGATCCCTTTACAACCCAGCCCTTTACCTCCCATCCCAGCCCCTTACATCCATCCTTTTACACCCCAGCCCTTTACATCCATCCCTTTCCCTCCCATCCCCTTACATCCCATCCCCTTACATCCAACCCTTTAAAATCCAGCCCTTTACCTCCCATCCCTTTACACCCCAGCCCCTTGCCCCCATCCCTTTGCCTCCCATCCCCGGCAGCACCCACGTGTGTCCCGCTGCTGGCGCAGGGACGATGCCAGGAGGAGAGGAGCCTGGCTGGGGACGGGGAATCTCTCCGGGAGGGATGTGCATCCGGGCCGGTGTCCTCAGAGCGAGGGCAGCCTGCACAGCTTTCAGCCAGATGTGTGGGGCCGCGAGCCGGGCGCTGGCTGGGGCCGCGTGGAGGCGGCGCTGCCGGGACGCTTCGCCGGGGATGGCAGCGCCTCAACGGGGCTGGCACCGAGCTCCCCAGGGGGATGGCAGTGTCACAGGCACGTTTCTGCTCCTTTCCCTGGCACCATGAACAAAGCACGTTTGGATGAGCAGAAAATTGAGGTCCCTGTGCGTTGCCGCGCCCCCTCTCCGTCTCCCCCTGTTCACACATGGGCCACTGGCACAGGTGACCAAGGGGACATTTTTCCAGGCAAGCACTTGTTATTTGAATTTTTGGGGGTAGAAAAACACTTTTTTTTTTTTTTTCCCCAAGATGTGTGGATGTAGGCCAAAATGGGAAGGGGCCGTATGGCTTCTCCAAAAGCTCTGACCTCATCCGGGTGGGAACTCGCTGCGCTCAGGTGGGTTTTGTCCTCCACTCCTCTCCCTCTTGTTTAGCACAAACCTTTGCTCCTCCTTTATTTCCATGAAAAAAAAGCCTAAAGCAGGGAAAACAGCCCTAGTTATAAACAGCTTGACCTCAGCAGGCAGAGGAGAGGCTCAGCTGGAGGTTTGCTGGGGCACAGCTCTGCTGTCCCCCTGGGATGGAGCAGGGTGTCCTCGGGCATCGCCCCCCATCCCTGTCCTGGGACACCTGGGCTCAGCCTGGTCCCTCTGCCCTGATTTTGGGGCCATGGTGCTGCCTCCTGGGGAGCCAGCACTGGAGGGATGGAGAGGATGCGGTGACCCCGTGCGCGGTGGGGGCAGCGCTGAGGGTACTCGGGGCACAGGACCTGGATGGATCCATCCCCTCCCTGGGACTCCTGGCTCTGGCCAAGCCACCCGAGCATCTCCCAGCACTTCGTACATCAAATTTGGGCACCAGATGTGCTTCCTGGCTGATAACTATCTGTCAGGCTCGGGTGTTTTTACAACCCACCCTGTGCTGGCTGTGAATCCGGCTGGGGATGGGGCGGGCAGAGCCCCGGCAGGGTTTGCAGCTCAGCACTGGTGGAGGAAAAATCCCCAAAGAGCACCCAAACCGAAGCCGGGCGATTGCATCAGGTTTTTATGGCTTTTGGAGAGCCTCTGCAGGCAGCTCCCAGCCCGAGGAGAGGTGTTATTGCAGCTGTAATTAACGCTGTAATTACTGCTCAGGATCTGCCTCTGCGAGTGCGGGTGAGGGCTGATGGTCCCGGTGCCAGGAGCGGTGTGGGTGCGTGCCCTGCAGGATGCAGCACCCATGGGTGCCCCCCTGGCACCCTGATCACTGAAATTCTTGTTTTTGGCCAAGGAGCCTTTGGTAAAATGCTGGGCAAATGGAAAAGGAACGAGGAGCATCCTCACGGGTGGCTGAGGACCAGGGGATGCCCTGGCAGCGGTGCAGTGCTCCAGGACGAGGGACAACCAGGACGTGGGCTGTCCCCCCGGCACCACCCGGGGACAGATGGGCAAGGAAAGTCCCCGCTGCCTTTCTCCCTGTGGTCCTGCTGCTCTCGTTTGCCCGTTCTGCTCCGCGCAGCTCAGTAATTAAAACCACAGCCTCTGCTCTGATGGTGGCAGCAGCGCTGCCCTCCTGGAGGCTCTCAGCTGCTGCCCGGCGGTGCAGGATGCGTGCGGCTGCCGAAAAAAGGTGCGTGAGTGCCAGCAGGGGGGCACAGCCCCAGCACCACTTCTGCAAAAAGCCAGGGGCTTGCTCCCGTCCTGAAACACAGAACCTGCGGTGATCCAGGAGCATCCCCTCCTCCCCCCCCCAAAAAAAAAAAACAACAAAAAAAACACCTTTCCTACCTGATGCACGAGGTGCCCAAGGTGCAAAGCTGCCAGGGGCTGATCACCAAGCGCGACCGAAGCTCCAGGTCCCACCTGGGTGGATCCTCAGTGTCCGGGGGAGGCTCTGGGGAAGCGCTGCTGCGGAGCAGACTTGGCCTGCGCCGAGATCTTTGGCTGCAGGCTGCGGGCCAGGAAAAGAAAAGACAGACATTTTGATGAGAAATGTTTGTTTTCTTTTCAAATAGTTTTAATTGTGGCTTCCAAGGAGGGGAAACTCTGAAGCGCGCCGCGTTTCCTCGAGCCGCAGCCAGCCGGGGCTTCGCGGGGCGTCGTGGCCAGGGCAGGAGCTGCCCGAGCCCAGCACCCGGGCTGGGGGCACTGCTTGACCCCAGCAGGGCTGACCCAGGTTAAATCCATCCCCCAGCAGCCCTTTTTTTTTTTTTTTTCTTGTCCCAGCAAGCACCCACGGAGAGGGATTGTCCCTGTCCTCCTTGCAGAGCCGTTCCTGTCCCCACTGGGGACACAACGGGACATCGGTGCTGGCAGGTGGCTGCAGGCTCTGTCCCCCAGCTGCCACGGGATCAGCTCCTCCCTGGGGTCTGGGGGGGGGTATTTTTAAATCATATCTCGCAGCAAAGCACTCGGTGCCATCCCCAGACCAGCCCCGTCACCCCCAGCACGGTGCCACACCAGGACGTGTCCCAACCCTGACCCCGACCCCGTCCCCATCCCATCCCCACCGTGGCAAGTGTTTGGCCGCAGGCAGGACCGAGCTGGCTGCCTCGAGCAGGCTGCGGCGGAGGCTTCCCAGCGGTTAAATTCACAGGGAGAGGAGAAAAAGGGTTTGAAGCGTTAAAAACAATCCCCTCCCCGAGCGGGGCGCAGCCCCAGACATTGCCTCTCAGCCCCGGGAGCCCGCTGGCTTCCCCTGCGTGCCATGCCCGGCCAGCCGAAACGTGGGAACTCACTCAGGGAAAGTGCTCACCAGAACAATGTCCCTTTTTTTTTTTTTTTTCTTTAATTTTTCCCCAGAAAAAAAAAAAAAAAAAAAAAAAAAAAAAAAAAAAAAAAAAAAATCGATTTTCTTTTCATTTGCACCAGCGCTGACATCCGAGGGCTCGGAGACAAGGTGCTGGGCATGGGGCCGGCTGTGCCCTGGGCTCTGGATCTCCGTGTCCCTGTGCCACCCCGGGGTGAGGAGCACCCCACGGACACCCCACAGACACCCCACGGACACCCCACGGACACCCCACGGACACCCCACAGAGCGGGGCTGGCCCCGGCCCCTGGCTGCACGGTGCCACGGGGGGAGAAACCCAAAGCTTTCCTTGAGTGCAGAGCACCGAAATGGCCCTGCCCAGTGCATGGGACCTGAAAGGAGCAAAATTGGGCAATGGGGGCTGCCCTGGGCTCCAGCACCCCCTGAGCTCCAGCACCCCTATACCTTGGGCTCCAGCATCCCCTTACCCCAAGCTCCTGCATCCCCCCGTTCCTCACGTCTGCTTTTCCCCATCCAGCATCCTTTTCCCCATCCTTTTCCCCACCCAGCATCCTTTTTCCCCATTTTCTGCATCCTCCAGCCCCGGGCTCCGGCATCCCCTGAGCTCCTCCGCCCTCCTCACCCCATACTCCATCACTCCCCCACCCTAAATTTCTGCATCCCCAGGCTCCCCCACCCTCCATCCCTGGGCTCCAGCACCCCCTGACCCCAGTCTCCAGCATCCCTCACCCTTCATTTCCCCATCCCCAGCCTCCAGCACCCCCATGCCCCCTGTCCCCCCCCCCTGGTGCCGTGGTGCCCGGGGCCGGGGAGCGCAGCGTTAACGGGGGCGGCGGGGCCGGGGAGAGCAGCCCATGGAATGAGGAAGCCGAGGACCGGGTACCCGGAGTGGAAATGGCTTGGCACGGGCTGTGGAAAATGGAGGCCTAGAGAAATGTGACAGCAGGCTGGACTCGCTCGGAGTACCACACAAGCGTATTTAAGCCTTCAAGCCTGCCATTGTTCTCCCCTAATTATTCCCACTCCCTGAGTATTACACCCCATAATTCAGGAAAGCTGAGTAATGGAAGAAACAACAGCAATTTTAATCTCTCAGTACCGGTGGTCTCCACCAAAAAAATGCTTTCAAGAACTCTGCGGTTGCGACTTCCTCCGTGTGGTGGGCAGCGAGGGGAGGGGAGAGCGCCGGCCACCGCTCCGGGGCGCCCGGCTGAAAACGGGGCCCGGAGGGGAGCGGGACCGGGGCCGGGACCCCTCCGAGAAGCTCCAGGGGTTGGGGTCGTCCCCGCCAGGTGCCACGCGGGGAGGTGGCTGTGGGGTGACGCCGGCTGCTGGAAGGGGATGGGGATGGATGGAGCCGGGCACGGCACCCACCACGGCCCCCGGCATTTTGTCTTGGTCGTGGAGAGGAGAAGCAGGCGTCAGTTCTTGGTCAGAGCGGGTTTTATTAATGGGAACTGGCTGGGGGAAAGGGAAATTCTGATTGCCCTCGAAATGCTCTTGCTTTTTGGGTTTGGTGCCTGGTGAGTGAGCTTTGGGTACGTGCTCCCACTCCTGCAAGGAACCCAAGCAGCCGGGGAGCCTGGTGTAGGGTCGGGGGAGCCCACGGGTGGGAAGACCCCGAGCCCAGCCCCAAACGGATCCAGGCACCTGCCCCATCCCTTCCCAGGAGGTACAATGGTCGTAGGGGTTTAAACGAGCTCTCAGCTGCTCCAGCAGCATTTACCCACCAGTGGTCGGAGAGGTTTCGGGCTGCTCAAGGCACCAAAACAATCCCAGGTCTGTCCTCAGCCCCAGCAGCCAACCTGCCACAGATCCAAATGAGCACTTTCCCTCCCGTTTGATGCTTTTGGGATAGCAAAGCTCGGGGAAAAAGCCCGGCACACAAAGCCAAGCAGCAGCACTCACACCTGGGACACGCTGCGGCAGGGGAGGTGCTGGCATCGTTCTGGGGGCGAGCACTTTGGGGACCCGTGTGCAGCATCACCTCTGTCAATGATTTAATTTCTGAGTTCTGTGCTTAGCAGGGTTTACAGGTGAGCGCATCCTTGCCACAGGTGGTGGTTCTGCAGCCTCCCCCTGGCAGCGTGTGACAAACCAGGAGCTGCAGGGGACAGGGAGGACGTGGCGCTGGGGACGGGTCACCCTATGCCACCATTAGGGTCACCACCCGTGGCACGTGGCTCAACCTGGTGCATCCTCATAGCCTCCAGCACTGCAGCCAGGAGAGCCACCGACAGCTCCATGTGGCCCCTCAGCGTGTCCCAAAGCCCCCGATGTCCCCGATGTCCCCAAGTGTCACACACGGTGGGATGGGGTGGCCCGAGCGGCGGCAGAGGGGCGCAGGCTGCCTCTGTGTGGTCTGCAGCCATCTGGATGTACTTACAGCAGCGCTGCAGCAATTGCGAAAAGATCAAAAATCAGCAGGCCAACCTTGATTCCCGTTGCATTTTTGGCATTTTTGAGGACTCGCGGCTAAAACCTGCTGCTGGGGAGAGGGCACTGCCCGCGCTGCCCCGCGCTGGGCTGCTCCGGGCTTGGGACTGCCCCAGCAAAACCTCAGCACGATCCCAGTTTGTGCTGGGCGCTCAGGACCTGGTCCTGTTCCTCCTGGGGGACACGAGGTTTCCGAGCAGCCCTGCCCAGCAGCAATTTCCCCGCTGATTTCCCCGCTGTGCTCACGGGCACCGAGGTGTGCACGGGATGGCTGCAGGCACCCCTGGAGTTGCAGGGCATGGGGAGAGGGACGGGCACCCGGGGTGCTGGTTTCAAAGGGATTTTCCCCCTGTTTCAGCAGAAAGAAATGAAAGAGAGAAAAATGCTCTCACCTAGGAGCCCAGGAGCAGCCCAGCTCCGGCAGCGGGCCCCAGGGCTGGATTTTGGCCCCTTTGCAGGGCGCACGAGGGCACCCGGGGGGGGAGCCCTGCCCGCCCCCTGCCCATCCTGGCACGGGATGCGGATGCACCTGGGCCCTCCGGTGCTGCTCTCCACGCGCCCGCACGGCCCTGGCACGCTTGCCGTGCACAAAAGGAGCTCAGAGAGGTGCCGGCCCCGAGCAATTCATCATCGCCTCGGTCCCTATGAAAACGTCGGCCCCGCAGCGGCGGGGGGGGGAGGCCGAGGCAGGCGCTGCCAGCCCTGCCAGGGCCGCCTGAATGGCGCAGTCATTAACGGCACCGGGGCTGGCTTGGCTTCTCCCTCGCGCCGTCTGGAAAGGGGCCACCGGCTGGTTTACAACTAAAATAACAAATTATTTCATAGCGGGACGGAGCTGCCGAGAGCGCGCCCGGGCTGGCCGCGGGGAGACGCGCAGCGCTCCCACCGGCATGGGGGGCTCGGGGGGTGGAGAGGCAGGGAGGGGGGCACCGGCACTGGGGGCCCCTAAGGCACTTGTCCCCATCGTGGAGACGTCGTGTCCCCTTTTTCTTGGCCCCCTATCCATGGTGGTGCCCGGTCCCCCCAGCCTTGCACCATGTCTCCAAGGTGGGAGAGGCTCCGCGCGGTGCTGGGGGGCTGCAGCAGCCCCTGACCCCCCCTGGGCTTGGTGACTGCATCCCACAGCCCTGCCCCAGCTGGGCACAGGCGATGCCCTGGTCCCAGCACGTGGCTTCCTCTGGGAAAGGGAGGTTGTGCAGGGCCCCGGGCTTCCCTTCCCAGGGAATTCAATGGGACAGAGCCCGGGGCCCCCGCTCCAGCGCCCGGCCCTGCTCACGCACTGTCTGGCTCCAACGCTGGCGCGCTGGGTGCCGCAGGATGCGGCCCCACACCGGCACCCATTGAAACGGGCCCTGCTCCACCTCCTGGAGGCGACCCGCTGACAGCCCCAACAATGGGGTGGCGGATAAAAATCATAAAGCAACAAGTGCGCTTCCCCGGGCAGCGCCGGCCCCCGCAGCCCCCTCCCTGCTCCCGTGCGGTGGGACCCGATGGAGCCAACGGGGTCAGGAGCACAGCTCTGCTCTGCCAGACCTCGGCGGGTACCAGCACCCCAAAAGGACCCCAAAAGCACCTTTGGGTGCTGGTGCTGTGGGGCAAAAGGGGCTGGGGAGCAGGAGTGGAGCAGCCCGGTGCTGTGCTTTGCGCCTCTGCTCCTCCGGCCAGACCTCCTCGGAGCGTGACCCCTGTAAAACGAAGCAGCAGCTGCTCAGAGGATAATAAAACATTATTTTTTTTTCTCCCCCTCTTTTACTGCACGGAGGTTTTAGCAGCACAAAGGGAGCAGCAAACCTCCTCTCGCACTGATGCTCGGTCACGGGACACTGCCCTCTCCCCATGGGACGCGTCCCCAGCACCCATGGGGGAGACAGCACCTGGGGGCATGGATCCAGCCCACGCCTGCAGCGAGGAGCAGGGATGAGCATGGGGAGGGTGAGAGCCCCCTTTGCGGACCGTGGGTGCTGTGGATCCCCCCCGGCTGGGCAGGAGCAGCCCCCCTGGGATGCGGGGTCTCAGCGCGGCGGCCGGCCCCGGCGGCAGATTTACTAGCGAGGAGCCAGGGGTGTTTATGGCAGGCTGGAATGTGTGCTCCGAGCACGTGATGAATTTACAACGTGCCAACGAGTGGATTTATTTCGAGCCCACTGTCAGTGAATTAATCACAGCAGCCAAGGAGACCTTTGGAGGCACGGGGCGGGGAGAGGTGGCACTGGGGACACTGGGGGGCACGGGGACGGTGCCCGGCTCCGGCTGCGCCAGCTCCGTGGTGCAGAGCAGGGGTGCAGAGCTGCTGCCTCGAGGAGCTGGTTTGAATTAGGTGCAGCTCGGGAAGCCAGGAGAGCAGCGTGCTTCCCAGCTGCTCTCCCATTCTCCCATTCCCTCTCCCCAAGCAGCCGGGTCTCGTCTCATCCCCACCTGCCCACCGAGCCCCATGGGTGCAGCGGCCACGGGAGTGCTCCAGGAGTTCTCCAACACCTCCCCCAAAGCGAGCTGGGAAAAAGTGCTCAGGAAAAAGACATCCTGCAGGGTTTGGTCCCCAGATCCCACCCCAGCACCACGGGCAGGATCCCTGCCACCAGCAGCTCCCATCGCCCTGGGTGAGAGCTCCCCGAGCCCAGCCCCTTGGGAGCGCAGGAGCAGACGCCGCCGGTGCTCACGTGAGCGTCTCATCCCTGGAACCGCGCTGAGCTATTTCCAGCAATATCCTGCGGCAGGATTTGCACGTGCCTGTTTTGAATTTGCTGTGTTTAACAGCGCTGTGGGTCACTGCAGCCCCTGCTCCCATCCCGCAGCAGGATGCCTGTGCAGGAGGGGACGCAGCCCTGCCCTCAGGGACACCGCAGCTCTGGGGCTGCGCCTGCTGCCCCTGGGACCCCCGCAGCAGCCTGGGGACGGAGCCACCTCTTGCTCCTGCTCCTGCTCCTGCACCGTGAGCAGTCCCCGGTCACCTTTTTCATCATCCTCCCCCTAAATCCCAGCTGCATTTCCAAAGCCGCTCTGCTCAGGGCTCCGTGCCCAGGCAGGGATGCTCAGCATCAAGCAGGATTTTCCTCTGACATCCCCATGGATGCAGAAGGACGGGTGGGCACCAGCAGCTCCCCAGGGCCCCCTGCACCCCGGGCAGGTCCCGCATCCCGCAGCATCGCCCCTCGGGGCTGCTCCGGGGGGAGCTTTCGCCTTAGCTCCCCTGTGGTTTCTATCCAAAGCCCCATTTACAAACAGGGGTCCCGGGGCCGCCAGCTCCCACCTGGGCTGGCCCTGTGCAGAAAAGGGAGCCTTGGAAATGTTAGGTGAGTGCAGTTTTTCCATGCATATGTATATAGGAGGGGAGGCGGCTGCCAAAGTAAATACAACCCTTCCCTTTCCAAAAATGTCCTCCAGGAATTGTAAAGGATCCTGGAGCAAGAATTCCGTCTCAGATCCTTTACGCTTTCTATCGGGGGAAGCATATAAACCAGCTTCTTTTTAGCTCCAGCAAAGTCAACGTGCTGAGAGTGTTTTTTTTTATGACATGCACCAAAGGCGCTGGGAGCCGGAGCCACAGCCATGTGTACCCCGGGCAGGGCTTACGCAGAAAAACAATCCCAGTAAAGAGCTTTATAGCCACTGAGGAATGTGGAACCTCCACCAGCCCGGCCGAAGCTTGCAAGGCTAATTGCTTTGGGATTTACTCTTTTTTTTTTTTTTTTTGGGGGGGGGGGGGTTGAGTCTCCGTGGTCGCTGCCTCCAAGGGTCCCAGCCGCCCTTGCGGTTCATTAGGATGCTGAGCGGGGAACTGTGGATGCTTTGAGGAGAGCTGCAGAGCTTGTGGGGTAAGGGAAGGAGCCGTGCGGTTCCTGCCTTCTCCCCTTACAGCCCCGGGGCTGAACCTTCCGGGGGCAGAGGCACCGGGGATGCTCCTGGAGGACGAAGCATCCCGAGCATCCTCGTGCCCAGCCCGGGGCGCGCAGCCCCAGCCTCCTCCCGGGGCTGTGGTTTGCTGCTTGCAGAAGTTCCCCCGAGCCCCCCCGCTGCTCCCGGGTGCTGTGCCCGTGCTGAGCGCCTGCCCCTGCCCGGCTGGCAGCCGTGGTTTTTCTCTGCTGATCTTCCCTCGCTCGTTTCAGTGACTTTGGAAAATGGGATTTTGGCTCTTAAATCGTTCAGGGGCTTTTGAAAATTTGACTCTAAATACTTTCCGAAGTGCATTTGTATGAAGTAATTCTCTCCAACCTCCCACAGTGGTAGTCAGATTGCATTTAATCCATCACTGAATGTTCCCGAAGGCTGGGATCTGGCACCACGCTCCACACGGAGCCGCGGCTCGCCCCGCGCCGGGCCGGCACCGAGCTCGCTCCCCTCGCCTGCTCCCACCCGGGGCTGCTCCCACCTGCTCCGGGACCCTCCGGGACCCTCCGAGACCCTCTGGGACCTCGCACCCTGCTCCTCACCCCGGGGGCAAGGGGCAGCGGGGGGCACGATGCTGTGGGATCAGCCTGCGTGGCCCCCTGTGGCAGCATCACCTGCGCGATGCCGCGGGGTCCCCAGGTCCCCATCACAGCCCAACCCAAAGTGTGTGACACCCCCAGGGCTCGGTGTCACCTGCTGTGGGGACATTTTGGATCAGTGACCAGCATGGCTGAGGATTTGGGGTGGGCAGGAGCGCTCCTGGCCCCCCGCTGCCCCACCAAGGCACGTGGCCCCCTCCTGCACGCGCTGCAGCTTTTCCTGTCAGGCACCGAAGGGCTTGTTTTCAGAGCACAATTACCCAGCTTGTGGAAACATGGAAACGATATTCCGACGCGCAGGGCTGATTTGATTATGCCCGTGACCCACCGAAATTAAGTTAAGGCTTTTTTTTTTTTTTCAGCCCTAGATTGAATTATTTCTCCCCCTGCTCTCTCGCTCTTTCTGTGCGGAGCAGCAGGAACGGCTGGGACAGCAAACCCCGGAGCCCCCTGAGACATCCCCTGGGCGCAGCAGGGTGCCGGGCACCCAAATCTGGGTGCTGCTGCTGTGCCAGAGCCCTCGCTGGCTTGGAGAGCCAGGAGCAGGTCCTCAGCATGGAGCTTTTCACCCTCCTGGGAGGCCGGGGCCACCGCAGAGCCCTGGCACGTTGGCGGGCGCTGAGCTGCCAAAGGTCAAGGACAGAAGAGCTGCTAAATCCTGCGCTAAGCCCGGCTTCCTTCTCCCACCGGGGAGCAGCGCTGTCGGCAGCCGCTCGGCGTGGCCGTGCCCAGCTCCGTGCTGCTGCAGCCAGGGCTGAGCCGTGGGAGCCCCGTCCTGGTGCTGGGGCACGTCCTGGGGCTGCAGTGGCCACGCTCGTCCCCGGTGCCCCACGTGCGCCCTTGGGGATGGCACCATGGGGACACTGCTGAGCAAGGAGCGAGTGTCCCCGGTGCTCTGGTGATGATGGGTGGAGGGAAGGAGGTGGCGCATGGCCAGATGGAGCAGGGCAGCACGGGCAGGATGGCACGGGCAGGATGACATTTATAGGGTGACACTTTCAGGATGGCACGGGCAGGACACCATGGGCAGGATGGCACAGGGCAGGATGACACTTACAGAGTGACACTTTCAGGATGACACTTTCAGGATGGCACAGGGCAGGATGGCACAGGACAGCAGGCTCAGGGCAGCACAGCACTCGGCACCAGGCTGCAGCCCAGCGAAGGGGCAGACGAGGGGGCGCAGGGGGAGTGAGCGCGGGGGCGATGACAGGCGGGAGAGGCAGGCACCAAGCGGGGCCGCGGCCGATGCTTCGCTCTGCGGGACAGAGGAATGTCTGTGCTGCTAATGAGTCTGTTTGGAGAGGAAATGCTTCGCCAGTGAGCGCTCCGGTTAAACAAGGCCGGTCCGTTTCTCCGAGAGCCACCGGGTCGGTGGAGGCCTCTCCGGGCTCTGCTTTGGGGTCTGCAGTGGGGACGGGATGGAGGCAGCGCAGGGCAGGGGCAGACACGCACGAGGTGAGCCACAGTGCTGGGATGAGGCAGCCCAGGGCCAGCAGGGTGGCTCCTGGTAGCCACCCCCTTGGGGTCACGGCCCCGAGCAGCAGGTGAGGGCTCAGCCATGGCCAGGGGCAGCCCCCGAGCTGCTCACTGTGCCCTGGGGATGGGGACCTGCGGTGGGGCAGAGCCTGCTCGGGGCACGGAGGGGTTCCCAGCTCTGTTCCCATCACCCTGAGCCCACCCCGAGCCTGGCACAGCTCACAGGGAGGCCACACAGCAGCAGGGGCTGTGGCAAGGGCGGCTCCTGCCCTCCTCATCCAGTCCTACAAACCCCCAAATTGGGATAACCACAGCCGTGGTCGATCCCTCCTGCTTTGCGCCACCGGGGCCGTGCTGTGCGGCACCAGCTGCGTCTCACCCCAAGCCCAGCACCTCTCCAGCACCCCTGGGCAGCCCAGCACCCCTGCGCCCACCCAGCCCCATCCAGGCCAGAGCACATCAGCATTCCTGGGAGCAGGGTCTGGTCCCGCGGCGGCCGCGATGCAGGGGAAGGCATTGAGGGGGGATTAGCTGTCTGATGCTCCCCCTGGCTCAGGCGCTTAATACGGAAAACAAACAGCCTTGTGCGCCCCGATCCAGACGGGTTTTCTCCATGCCCGTTGCCTGGGCGACCCTAATCTGCCTCCTCGGGCACACCGGGGGCCTGCGCCCCCGGGGTCTGCACCCCATGGGCAGGACACGGGAGGGTTCCCGGTCCCCAGCAGCTGCGGTGGTGGCCTGTGCCAGGGACACTGTGACACCTCTGGCTCGGGAAGGGGCCGCACGTGGTGGCTGGGCAGGGCAGGAGGTGGGAATGGGGCTCCCCGTTGTACGGGTACATGATTCGGAGAGGTGCTGAGCCAAGGGGCAGCAGCACCTGGCTGTGTGTTGTGGGATTTTTGGGGTGGTGATGTCCCTGATGTCCCTGCACCATAGTAAAGGAAGGAAAATGCTTCCAGCTCACGCTGGCCCCGTGCCTGCAAAAGGTTGTTCTGGGGCAACGTGGGGGCTGCTCCAGCTCCTGGCTGCAAGACGGGCCAAGGAGGGGAAAAGGATTCAGCCCCAACATCCCCGAGCAGCCCTGGGGGCAGGTAGCGCCCAGCCTGGTGCTGGGGGGGCTGAGGATGGAGGGGGCTCATTTTCCACCACCAGGGTCGGTATTTCCAGCACCAGCATCCCCAGGGCACAGCACCCAGAGGGGGTTCGGGGTGTGAGTGGTGCCGGTGGAGCATCAGGGAGCCAAGTGGTGCAGGGGGCTGGCTGGGAGGGGTGGGGGGGGTTGCACTTAGTTATTTTGCACGAAGTTGCTGTAGATGGTTAGGGAAGGGAGGAAGAATCCTGGGCTGGAATTAAGAATAAAAAGAGAAAAAGGGAAAAAATAAAAGAAAAAAAGGAAAAAAAGAAAGAAAGAAATGAAAAAAAGAAAAAGAAAAAAAGAAAAAAGAAGAAAAAAAAAAGAAAAAGAAAAAGAAAAAAAAAGGAAAAAAAAGGAAAAAAAAGGGAATTTTTTTTTTTTTTTTAAAAAAAGAGGGAAGGAAAAGTCTCCGCAGCCAACCCAGCCCGGCCCAGCCGGCTGCGAGCCGCCCCCTCGCCCCCTCCCTCGGTCCCGCAGTCCCCGCTCCGCCCCGCTCCGCGCCCCCCGCGCCGCCCCGCGCCCGCCGCCAGAGCGGCCCCGGCCCCGTCCCGGCCCCGTCCCGGCCCCGTCCCGCCCGGGGCAGGCAGCGCGGCTCGGCTCGGCTCGGTTCGGCTGCTCCTCCAGCCCCCGCTGCGAGCCTCGGGAGCGCCCCGGCCAAGGTAAGGGCGCGCTGCGCCCCCCCAGCCCGCCCCGCTCACCTGGCTGCGGGGAAATGGGGCTGGGGGTTCGGGGGGGGGACCCCATCACCGGACCCTATAAATCCCTGCCCCGATCCTCCTCGCGGTCCTCTCCTAGCCTGCATGCTTCTGGTTCTTTATTTTTCCCTTTTGTCATCCCTTCTTTCCCCCTGACCCACTTTTATTCGCCTGCCTCCTGCGCCCCGAGGACCCGCCGTGCGCCATCGGTTATGGGGGGACCCAAGCGGACCCCGCCAATACCTGGCCCCGACTTTTGGACTTTCTTATCCCCTGCTGCAAAACACCCTGCTGGGATCAAAAGTGTTCGGGGGCAAGTGCCGAAACCTTTGGGGTTGCCACCACCGGCACCTCGGTGGCGCGATGCCCTTGCCCCATGGGTGCCCGTCCCCTACAGACCCCAGCACCCAAGGGCTCCCGGCAGCACCGGGGCAGGTCGCGGTGGCTCGTTCCCAAACACCTTGGCAAGCACAAGGTGCTTATTTTATTTGATTTTTTTTTCCCCTTTTTTAAGAGCCTTGCTGTTAATTGGCTCCCGATCCTACCGAGCAGTCCCCGTGAGGCACGGCAGGTCCCCCCCCCCCCGTGCGTTAGCCCCAGGCGAGGCAATAACCCGCCGGAGCTATTTTCTCATCCACGGGCAGCTTTGCTCTAAGGAACATGTTTAATAAATCATAAGGCCGGTGAATTCCTGGGATTTTTATTGCTTCTGTAAAAATGCAGTTTTGATCTGTCTGCGAGGGACACTGGGAAACAAAGCTGCTCCTTTCGGGGGCCGGATCCTGCGAATTTAGGACAGGGACCTGGCAGCGGGGTAGGGGCTGCGGGCCCCCCCAGTGCCGGGCAGCACCCCACCCCTGAGGCTCCCTGTGGTTTTCTGCCTCTGCCCCATCCCTCGGAGGGGCTGAATATTACTGGGGGGGGGACAGGAGCCCCCGTGAGACCCCCGCTGGCCCCCACTCAGCTCCCGTGTGCCGCCGGGGCTGGGGGAGCCGACGTGCGCACGGAGCGAAGGCGGCGATGCCAGGGGAAATCGCGCAGCTAGAAACCCAGCCAGGCTGCGGCCGGGCTTCGAATTACATTTTTCCTCCTCGCCCTCTCGCCTGGGGGCAAGAGAAGCAGCGAAAACAAAAGTGCTCCAAAAAACCCCGAGAGAGATCCTTACGGGAAGGATCGCCCCGTTTCCAGCGGGCAGCCTGCCCGCCTGCCCGCACCCCGCAGCCTCACCAGAGCTCGGCCGCGCGGGGCTGCCGCACAGCAGGGCGTGGATTTCCTAACACGCTGGGGCAGAGGAATGAAAAATCAAGAAGTTTTCTTCCTCAGCTCGTTCCAGCCTGCGTGCCGGGGTGCTGAGCTGTGGCTTGAAGGGCACCCCGAGCTCTGAACCCAAGCTGTCAGGAGCTTGGGAAGCGCGCGGTGCCGGAGCCAGGGCGCGGGGTTAGGAGTGCAAGAGGTGCTCGGAGATGCCCAGCTCCGTCCTGCTGGAAGGATCCCTGTGGGATGCCACCGCCGAGCAGCAGTTTGGTGACCCAGCCTTGCGCTCGTTTCCTGCCATGCCCTTTGTTTCAGGCTGTGCAGAGCCCGGCTGCGGCGGCGGAGGCAGGGGAGGCAGCTTGGCTTTGTACGGGGAAGCGTTTAAACCCCTCGCCCTGATTCAGATGTTCCATTCATACGAAACGCCGTCGCGCGGAGTGTGAATGGGGACTGCTGGGGGATTTTTACGGCAATAAGCCCTAGAAGTGTCAAAAGTTATTCACACCTTGGTGAAATCAAGGATATTTCTGTCCGGGGCTCTTGGCAGGGGCTCAGCACGGCTCGCGTTGTGTCGGGTTTTTGGTTTCCCATTTGGATACCGGGGTGGGGGGAGCACTACAGCGGCCGTCTCGCCCCGACGTCCCGGTGCTGGAAGTGTCTCAACACCTGGGGGGCTGTGGGGCTGTGCCGGGGGGCGCACACAGCCCCCCCCAGCCCCACGGGGGTCCAGCTGCTGCAAGGCAGCGGGTGCTTCTGTGGGGCATGAGCCCAGCGTTGGCCAGCAAAGGGTGAGCCCCCCCTGCCTCGCAGGAGCCGCAGCAACAATTCAGCAGCCTGGCGTGAGCATGCTGCCCGCCCCGGGGCTGCTCCGCGCCCGCTGCGCTCGGCTCGGCGTTGAGAAATCCCTTCCCCTCCTGGGCCCTTTGGGGGGGTGCAGCTGGGCTGGTACCGATGGCGAAAGTGTCTTGGGGTCAGGCGTGTCCCCGGGGGTGTTGGCATGCTCCAGAGGAGCTGCCAAGTCCATGCTGGGGAGCGTCGGTTTGGGAGGAAATCGGGGAAAAAGCCTCTCGGGCACGGCCCCGCTGCCAGGATGCGCCCCAGGTGCGGGGCCGGTGCCCGCGGGGTGCTCTCGCCTCCAGCAGCCGCTCCACGCAGCGCTTCTGGGCTGCTTCAAGCTGCTGTAAATCCTCCCTGAAGGAACCGGGAAGACAGTTTTATGGCTGCCGGGGAGGAAGATTAGCAGGGTGTTGTTTTCAGAGCTGATCCATCACGGGACGCGGGCGCCGCATGGTGCATCCGTGCGCTCGGCTGCTCGCGGGGGGCGCAGAGATTCCTGCGAGGGGTGAGATAACGATGCCTGCTTTTAATGCTCCGACTCCTCTTGGGATCTCAGGGTGATAAAACCACCTCGGCTGGGCCCCCACGCCCACCCCGGTGCCCATGCTGCAGCTGGGCTCCCCGCGAGCCGTGCAGGGGGGGCAGCGTGGCAGTGACAGCACGTTGGGCAAGGCCACCTGCGAAACGCATTAACCCCGGTGGAAGGGGCGTGCAGGGCCCTTCCCTTCCCCTTTCTCACACACCCCCTCTGTCATTCTCTCATATTTCAACTTGTCCGCAGCTCGGGAAGCGGCAGAGTTTCCATTGCCTTGCGCTAAAGAAAACGTCTGTGACAACAAAACCGAGGAGCTCGGCGGGGGGAGGGACGAAGAGACGCCAAATTTCACTCGGTTCCCCCCAGGTGCTCCCCCCGAGCCCTTCCCTTTGGAGAGGTGCAGACCCTGGGGCTCCCCGCAGCCTGCCCGGTGCCCTGTGTGCTCACTCACCAGCTAATTACAAAGGCCAATTAATTCAGGGGGCACTGACTCGTACCCGAGGGCTCCCTGCCCTTCTGTGGTTTCTCTCCCCTGGGTGTTTTGGGGAGAGGGCTGGGTGCTGCTGGCAGCCCCTTGGCCACATCCTGCAGAAATCCTGTGGGATCGGGGCCCCCTGGGGCTGCAGGCGGTGCCAGGGCCATCACCCCATGCTCTCCTCCCTCCTGCTGGGCTCAGCCCAGTGCCACTGGCCCCACAGGACAGCTCGGGGGCTGCTGCACACCAGGAACCGCTTTCCCTTTTCCCCTTGTCACCGGAGTTGCTCCCGAGTCCCATCCCGGTGTGCCTGGCCGCAGGCAGGAGCCTGGTGTTGTTAATTAGGGACGAGGGAAAAAAAAAGGAGCCCAAAAGCAGCTGCGTGGGGTTCTCTCCTGTACCCTCAGCCCATCTGCAGAGCAGCTCTGGCCTCCTGTGGCCCCGGTGTCATCCGAGTTCAGGCGGCAGAGCTGCGGATCGCGGGCAGGAGCCGCAGCCAAGATCCCGGCTGCCCTGCAGCAGCTCTCGTCTCCGCGGCCTTCCCTGGGGCTGAGCCTGTCCCTCTGTCCCATCTGGAGATGTTTGTCCTTACAGACTCTCTGGGGCGCCTCTGTCCAGGACAGGGCTTGGCACGAAATGACTGGGGAGGAGGAAAATCCTCTCCACGTCCACCTGCGGCTCTGTGCGGGCAGTGAGGGGCAGGGGGAGAGGCGGAGGCCGGGTTTTTCCCAGCTTGGATATTTTTGCACCAAAGACCCGAGTCCTTAGCATCGAGGTTCAGCACTCTCAGCCCCCATCAAGCCTTCCCCGGGCAGGATGTGGCCCCGGGGATCCCCCCCAAAAGCAGCAGAGTTCTGCAAAGCGTCTCCAAGCCCGAGGAGCACAGAAAGCCCCGGTGGCTGGGATCTCGCCGCTCTCTTTTCCTCCCATGCCGATCTCCCTGGCCATTGCTGAGAGCCTCGTTATTGTTCTTGCAGAGGGTTTTGTTTCACTGCTGCCTTCCAAGTTCCCAGGGATCTAAATTGTAAAGAAGGGGTCTTGTAAAGAGCCCCGTCCAGATGAATGAGATGATACTGCTGCTATCGAGACGAGATCTGTCCCCATCTTTATCCGCAGACAATGCAGCAGTGGGAGCAAACAAGGATACAGCCTTTCTTCTGGGGCACATTAGCCAAATCAGAGCCTCCTCTTTGTTTTGCTCTGAAACCTAAGCCCCTGCAGCCAGACCACCTTGTGCTCGCAGCGCCCGGCTCTCCGCAGCCGTGGGGGGAATTCGTCCCTTTCTCTGCCCCGTCCCCGTGCCCAAACTGCGGGCAGGGCAGGTGCCTGCCTCTTTGGGTTTAGGGGTGGGGGGGATTTCATTTCTGGAAGGAAAATGATGTTTCTGCCTGCATTCTTTGTGCACCCACAGCTCTCCGTGCCGCTCGGGGTGCTGCTGGGCAAGGGGGCACGAGCTGCAGGAGGTGGAGGCCGCCCTGTCTGTAAGGACAGCCGGCGGGGGCAGCTCCGCGCACGAGGCTTGTTGCGGTGCCTGACGCCTGCGGCCGCTTCACCTGCTTCCCCGTTTCCTTACAAGTCCTACAATTCAGCCCAGGTTTGTTTTAAGAAGTTACCGGAGGCTGAGAGAGCCTGGGACTGATTTATGGCTTCCCATCAAAATCGTGTGGTTTCACCACGGCGCTTGGAAGCCCCGGCTGCGTTTTTTTTATTTTATTTTATTTTTTGTTCTTTGCTTTCGAGACGTTGGCTCTGCTTCAGGCTCGGCTCCTCGGGGTGAGAGCACGGGTGCAAGGGGAGCCCCAGGGTGGGAGCATTCGGGGGTCGTGGGGGAGCTGCACCTCGCCACGGGGAGCAGATTTTGTGTCAGGACCACACAGCCACCGTTTTAGGGGAGCGCCGATAAGGCGAGGGGAGGTTTGGCACGGCGGGGAGCTGCAGGGCTTCCTCTGCATTCCTCGTAGCTTTAATTTCAACATCGGCCACTTATCACCCTTGCATCCTGCTAACGTTTAAGTGGCTCGGTGTCAGCAGCTCCCAGCAAGCTCTCCCGTCCCGTTTTTGTGCCGTGCAAGAGCCGCTGGGTTCCTCCGTGCCCTGCTCCCACAGCCACAGGCTGAGCCGCCGGTACCCACCGAGGTTAAGTATGTGGGCTTTTGCCAGATAAGCATATTTTCAGCCTCAAACATGCATTGTCAATGACTTCAGAAAGGTATTATTCAGCTGTTGCAGTGCTCTGTAAGCCAGCCAGCCGGCGGAGGGAAACAAGCCTACTTTTATTGCTGTTTCTTCGTATTTCCTGATAGTGCCAGTCTGGCACTCGAAAGCCACGGGTCAGATCCCCGCAGATTTGGGTTAGGATTACAGCAGCGATACCTTTGTCTTCCCTTTGCCGTTAATTCCAGACCCTTTGGGCCCCAGCGGGGTCTCTCTGATAACCTCACCCCGAAACCTCACCGCCCTGTGCGCCAGCCTGGGCGCAGGAACCGACCACGGCGCTGCTCAGAGCGGGCACGGGCACCTCGGGGGCAGGGAGGGCACCGGGGTGCTGGGACCCCATGATGGCCACGTGCCCACAGAGCTCTGGGCAGCGTGCTGGGGGAGTTTGGGCTTTGTGGACGGAGGGGAATAGGGCTTTGCATCACCCAAGTGGCAGGGTCGGGGTGGCGACGCGCAGGGGCCGTGCCGCACCGAGCATCCCCTGGCCGAGGTGGTGCAGAGTGATTTTGGGACTTCATGGTTTTGATTATTTATGTGGTAAATTAAAGATGAAAGGGAGAAGCAGGCATCTTTGCATCACATCCCCTGTCTGCAGCCAAAGGAAGCTGGGGGGAGGCTTTTTTGCTTTTTTCATGACCATTTCCCCCGCCAAGGCGGGGCTGCGCTGAGCACCCGGTGCACCTCGCCGGGGTCCCGCACCCTGCTCCTTCCTTCCTGAAGCCTTCACAGAAATCTCTGCACCACAACCAAGCCCCTGGCCGTGCCAAACGCCGTGCCAGCCAGCTCCACGGCTCTGGCCGTGTGCGCTCAGCGCTGCTCGATGCATCCACCCGTGCCCGTTGCCATGAAGCCTCCTCATCGTTGTTTCTCCAAGACCCTGTGTGATGTTAGTGCTGAATGCAAGCTCTGAGCTCGGATGAGACCCCAGAGCCCCTCCAAGCACTTAGAAGCAGAGCTCTGCAATGAGTTTGTAATTATTTTATTTTAGCTGGGTATTTTCCTCCCCCCGGGGGAAGGCCAGTGCAGCGTATAAGCGTGGGCCCGTGCCAAACCGTGCCCAGGCAGCGCTTTTATGAAACGTTGGGCTCCTCAGAATTAATTTCATACGAAACATTCTTCTCGTTTTTCATAAAGCACAGCAAATCCGCGGTGCTTACGGCAGGAATGCACCGAGTGCTGCCGGGCAGACACGAATTCCCCACGGTGCACGGATGGGGCGGGGGCTTCCCCGGGTGCGAGCCCCCGGCCCCCCCCGTGCCCGAGCATCCCCCGGGCAGCAGGGGGTGATGCTGGACCATCCCGCAGCCAGCCGTGCCCACGCAAGCGGGTGGTGCTGAGCAGGAAAAGGGCACAGCTGCCAGCTCTCGAAACCACAGATTTTTTTCATTTTTTCCCCCCTGACACATCCAGATTTTGTCATTTTGCCCGGCGGTCGCATCCCCTCCGCGGGGGCGGCTTTGCCCTCTGTGACCGTCCCTTCCTGGGGTCTGGGGGGAAGCTGGCAGCTGTCTCCTCCTGCCTGGCATTTGCAGGGCCGTGGGAGGAGCGGGCTGCTTGTCCCCAAAGGTCAGGGAAATGCCAGCGAGGCCGCCCCATGGGTGAGTGCCAGGCGCGAGGGCAGCGGCTGCCGGCTTGCTGCTGGGCTGGGAAAGGTCCTGGTAAATGGTCCGCTGAGTGCCCTGGCTGCTGGGGACTGATCCTGGGGTGAAAATGAAGTGGATTTGCTCAGGTGGCAGGTTGTAAAGAATTCAAGTGGGTTTTGGGGCTGGGGTAGTGAAACGAGGGGCTCTCGGTGCTGGAGAGCCAGCAGCAAGGGAAGCGCCGTGGGAGAAATAAATCCGCACCCGTCCCATCGCTGGATGCAGCTCAGATCTTGTGAGCCCCCCCAGGGCTCAGCACTGCCGGGGTTTTGCTCCCTGGGGTCAGATCCTGGTGGGAAGCAGAGCCCAAACCCCGTTACCCCGGCTGCTGCCCCGCTCCGCCAGCATCCCCAGCAGGAGCCCGGAGCCGCGCTGGGAGCTCTGGCTCGCACATCTTCCCTCTCACCTGGCTGACGTGCGCCCGGCCTGCCTTAAAGAGCTGATTGTGGTGGATAAGAGGAGGATTAGAGGGTTTAGCAGGTGTCAAGCCTCGTATTTCACTGTGTAGGGGTGGCTGGCTCTTCCCTGCTCCTGCCTGAGCCCTGCCGGAGCTGGGGCTGCCCTTTCCTTCTAAATATTTGTTGCTAATGTGGGATAAATTTGAAATTTGGGGGGGCGGCAATACAGCAGGGCAAGCTGGCCCAGCCGGGTGGCTGCATGCCCGCATCCTGCTGTCCCTTCCCTTCCCTTCCCTTCCCTTCCCTTCCCTTCCCTTCCCTTCCCTTCCCTTCCCTTCCCTTCCCTTCCCTTCCCTTCCCTTCCCTTCCCTTCCCTTCCCTTCCCTTCCCTTCCCTTCCCTTCCCTTCCCTTCCCTTCCCTTCCCTTCCCTTCCCTTCCCTTCCCTTCCCTTCCCTTCCCTTCCCTTCCCTTCCCTTCCCTTCCCGCAGGGCCATATCAGGACAGCCTCGTGTCCCCCCCAGCCGCTCCATCGTCCCCCCCAGCTGCCTGTGGCTGCGTTGGCACT
The DNA here is from genome assembly GCF_963932015.1 of Anas acuta. NCBI lineage: Eukaryota > Metazoa > Chordata > Aves > Anseriformes > Anatidae > Anas > Anas acuta. The sequence goes on from NC_088999.1 coordinate 6,138,454, forward strand.
TGTCAAAGTGGGCCGTGGGTTTTGCCAGCCCGAGGAGGGTGCTGAGCCCTGCTCACTCCCCTTTTTGCTGGAGCAGCATCAGCGCACGGGGCTGTGCCGCTTTGCTGCTTCAACCAAGTTTTCTCCAGGAGACTGGGGGGGCGCGGGGGGCCTCCAGACAAGGAAGGGGCTTTTGTGCGCCGGGCTGCAAGCCGATCCCCTTTTGTGGTTTCGCTATTTTGGATGATGCACTTTGTTATTCCAAGAACCACCCGGCAAAAGCACCCGGTGAGCCGAGTCCCCGCCGGTGCCTTCGCTCGCTGCGCCCACCTGGGGCCCGCTGCAGGCACCGGTGCCCCCCGAGCACCTCTGCCACTGCACCCGGGGGGAGAAGGCAGCAGCCAGCATCCCCGTCTTGCGAACGGGGCCGTGCTGACGGGGCAGCTTGGGGGATTAGCCGGGGTTGGGAAAGCCAGAGCAGCAAGCGGAAAATGCGGGGTTTGCTTAATTCCCCGGCACACTCGTGTCCCGGGCGGCACGCTGACAATAACCCGATTGTGGCCACGCTGCCAGGGGTCCGAGCTGGTGCTGGGGTGCCCGGGCAGCCCCTTTGCCCCTCCTGGATAAGGCTGGGCCCTCACCTCCAGCCCCCTGAGCTCAGACTTTCAGTGGGACCCTCAGGGTTTGCGTCTTGACCACGCGCATCTCCATCGGTGATGTGCGTGGGGAGCGCTGGAGCCACGGCACCAGTTTGGGGTGTGGATGGGGACTGGTCCTACAGCACCCCGAGCTGGGCACGGGCACCTCTGAGCTGATTTTTTGGGCCCCTAGGGTTGGGTATTTGGGCTGGAGCATCCTTGGCCCGGCCGGCATCGCCTCCTGCCGCGCAGGGATGCTGCTGGCTCTGTTTGTCTTGGCTCCGCCGGGCTTTTTCCTGCATGAGAGCTGCTTGTAGCTGGGCAGGAGCCAGCGGGTTTATAAATAAAAGCATCGGACACCTCTCTGGGTGGTGCTGAAAGTTCCCGAAATAGCCTCGCGGCCCCGCCAAGGCTCGCGTGGCCGGGCTGTTCGCAGCAGCAGCCCCGGGTCTGGGTGTGGAGGCAGGGGCTGGCCCCGGCTGCTGCCTCCGTCCCTCCCGCACCCGCACCAGCTCCGTGCTTCCCTCCGTGATGCTGGGAAGCACTGGGAAGAGCTGCCCCGGCCGGCTTGGAGGCATCCCCTGCATCGCCAGCCTGCCACTGGGATGTCCCCAGCTGGCTCTGGGGCTGGCTGTCCCCGTCCCCAGCCAGGACGATGCTCCGGGAGCGGGCACCGGGTGCTACCCGGGGGCTCTCCACCTGCAGGAACGTCCCCGTGCCTTGGATTTTCCCCGAAGCTCTGGCCTGGAAGGGATCATTTGAGGGCACGGGAGGCTGGCCTTGTGCTGCGGGTTGCTCCCTTTGGGAAACCAGGAGGTTTGCAGGGTGCCAAGGCACAGCCGAGCCTGTTTAGCACCGCGGCAGCCCCACACCCCTTCCAGGCTCCCCTGCTATTTCAGGCAAACCGTGCTAATTCCAGTTATTTCTCCACCAGGCAGCAAAGCTGGAGCTGCCTGACCCCGTCGTGGTCCTGCCAGCCTCTGGGTGCAGAGATTTGGGGCATGAGGGTGCTGAGCTCAGGAAGCTGTGGGCATCACCCAGCCCCTGGTGCAGCTGCAGGAGCCTCTCCCCGTGCTGCTCCCCACACAACAGCTTTTGGGTTAAAAATCGAAGGGTTTCTCTTTTTTTTTTCCCTTCCTTTTTTTTTTTTTTATAATTGTCCTCTAGAAAAATAGGATGAATAGGTTGATTTAATTTTTTCCCCATGTCTCGTTGCCACATGCCCATAAATCCTGGGCGAAGCACAGCGCAGCAGCCACAGCAGAAACTCGGAGCTCTCCAGAGCGCGGCACGCTCGAGCCCGGGGGCTCAAACATTTCCCATTTCCTCGAAGGCAGAAACAGGGAAAATGCCCGGGGCTTCTCCTGAGGGGTGCACGGGGCGCAAATGGCCCCGTGCATGGGGATGAGCCACGTGCGTGCCGGTCCTGCCCGGCACCTGGGCAGCTTTTCTGCATTTCAGGGTTATTTTGGGATTCCTGGCAGTGCTCGGAATCCGTGCATGGTGGTTTTCCTGGGAGCTTGCGGGAACCCCTGCGTGCCTGGGCTTTTTTTTTTTTGCACAATTTTTGCACAATTGAGCAACAGAGACCGGGATTCATGCGCTGCCCGCCCTCGGGACAGAGCGTCTGGTGACAGCTGTGCCCCGCTCCGGGCTCCCGTGTGATTTCCGAGCCTTGCAAAGCTCCTGGTCCAAGGTCAGCCCCCGGGCAGGCACGGTGCCCGGCCGCCTCCACGGCCCATTCGGCATCCCCGGACCCGTGGGGACGGCGTGAATGGGGTCCCGGTGCGCCGTGCCAACGGCGAGCATCCTCGCTTGGCCTCAGCTCTCAAATTGTGCAGGGCAGGAGCGTGGGGACAGCGAGGCTGGAGCCCCCCGGCCTCAAACCCCGCAGTGCGGTCCCATCTGGCTGCCAAACTGGTTTGTAATGGGAACAAACGGCCGCCCCAGTGCGGAGGCTGGATGCTGCCCGGGCACCGGCGCTGGCTCGGAGCCGCCGCGGGGCTTGGGAAGCGGGTGCCGAGCGTGGGCAGAGGGAGGCTCCCGCATGACGCAGCCCGGAGGGGAGCCGTGCATGGAAAATAGGAGCCGAATGTTTTTTCCAGCTTGAAGCCCAAACAAAAGGTTTTGTAATAAACGCGTCCCTCGGCCCCGGCTCTGCACCCGCCGCGGCGCCCCCCGATTTCTCCCCGTGGCGCTGCCAGGACGGGGGCCAAGGGGCAGAGCAGTCCCAGGCCCTCGTGCCACGGGGCCGCGAGCCTTTTTGCTTTTTTCATGCAAAATCTGCCCTTAAAAAGATCGCTCCGGCAGGGTTTTGTTGGCTTTGGTCAAAAGCGGGACGCGGACACGTGGGAAAGAGGTGAGGATTTGGGTGCCTGCGGGGGCTGCGGTGCTCGGCGGGTTTTGGCTTCTCCTCCTGCCAGGGGCACAAGGGGGGCTCGCAGTGGGGTCGCTGCGGGTGCCAGGTGCCCGCTGCGCATTGGGAGGAGCCGGGGAGCAAAAGGGCACTGGGAAACGGAGCCAGCCCTGGTTTTTTTTGTCTGTCTGAGGGCTGGCGTCGCTTACAGAAATAACCAAGTCCCACCACGAAAACATTCGGCGTCTTCTTCGCTGCTGGTGCTTGAGCTCTGGGTCCGGCATTTGGCTTGGCAAGGGGTCAGTGGTAATAAAACCTGCCCGAGCCAAGAACCCCTCGCCTTGCCGGGACACGGGGCTGGCTCTGACACTACCAAACCTTTAAAATCAGCCAGGTCGCCAGCTTTGCAGCAGTTCTGATGCTGCATCCACTGCTCCTACGGGGCCGCCTTCCCCAAAGGGGGTCCAGAAGAGTTTTTTCCCCCCCGGGATGGTCGTTCCCATCATCATCGGTGCGGCCACCCCGATGTATTTGGGACCCACCGTGTATTTGGGACAGCTCAGCTGGTGGCAAAGCCTAGCAGAAGGAGAAATACGAGGGGAAGGGCTGGGGTGGGCTCTGCTCCCCCCTTCGGTCCAGCCAGGCGCGGGCAGAGGGAGGCTTCGGGGTCTGGAAGCCTTTAAAGCAGATTAGCCCAGATATTGGATTGCACTGGAAATTAGGAGCCCGGTAATGAGATTGTGGCTTCGGCTAGCTGCAGATTAGCGTTACCCGGGGTTTGAAGCTCTTTGTTTATAACAAATAGAGATGGGGCAGGCAGGCAGGCAGGCAGACAGACAGACAAACCCTGTCCCGGCGGTGGAGCTGCAAGGCTGCCACGGGTCGGGGCTGGGGGTGTCGAGAGCTCCCCTGCACCTCGGGGTCCTGGGTGACCCCTGGGGTCCCTCATCCTCCTCCGTGCTCCCCGGGAGCAGGGTGAGGACGGCGGGCACAGGGCTCGGCCGCCTCTGCCAGGGGGTTGAGAGGGGGCCGGGAGGTTTGGAGCCATCCCCGGAGAAGCGGAGGGGTTGGAATTCCCTGCGAGGCTTTCAGCTCGGAGACAAAAGAAATGTGGGAACTACATTAAAAAAAAAAAAAAGGGAAAAAAATTTCAAATCGAAAAATCAAAACAGCTGATTCAGTGGTGTCGAAACATCTTGTGACAGAGCCGGAGGAATTTTTTCCAAAACGGGGTTCTGGGAAGGATCGGCCTGGCCCTGTGCACGTGCTGCGGGGCCGCGTCCCCCCCCGGGCACGGAGCTGAGCCCCTGGGGACCCCCGGGGGCTGCTTCCTCCGGTGCTGCAGGCTCGTGGGGTGCTGCATCCAGCTCTGCTCAGAGGTCCTGAGCCGGGTAAAGGATCCAGATCACCTCCACCCCCCCGCCGAAATGGTCATTACGGGGAAAATCTGAAATACAAGCCGGGAGCGCCGCAGCCAGCGCTGGCCGGGCGGCGGGAGCGTGGTTTCTGGTAGCGGCTTGTCAGAGTTTCCACTGAACACCTCGGGCTTTCTGGGATCTCACATCGGCTGACATAAATTAAATTAAATTAAGGAACATAAACTAAGCTAATGTCTGAGCGCCGCGCACCCGATCCCCTCGCCGGGGCGTGAGCGCGTTTGAAGCGCGGCCGGAGCAGACTGGAAGGGGGCAAGAGGGGAAACCAGGGTTGGTTTTTTGGTGCTGAGCCCCGTGTAGGGGCACGGAGCAAGGCACGGGGCTCAGCAGCGGGGCTTCGAGCACCCGAGTGCAGCAGGGGACGGGGACGGTGGGGAGGGGGTGCCCCAGGGTGCTGGGGGCGCAGGGTGCCAAGGGCTCGAGCTGGGGCGGGAAGAGGGGGGGGTGTTTGGGTCCGGCTGGAGGGAGCCAGATATTTTTTTTTAAATTTTTAATGAGTTAATTGACAGAACGCGGAAAAGTCACATGCTTTAAACCCGTGAAATCCCCGAGCCAAGGCTGGGCTTGTCAGTCATTCTTATAGGGCAAAGCGAGGGCAGGACCAGGCGAGGGGCCCCGTGGTGCGGAGGGGCGCAACCTCCGCTCCTCCCGTCCCCCCCAGCACCTCCTGTCCCCCCCCAGCACCTCCCGTCCCCCCCAGCACCATCCCCACAGCCCACACCATGTCCCCAACCCCGCTGCCACCGCACCTGAGACCCCGGGGCTGTGGGGCTGTGGGATGGGGACCCTGGGGACGGTGGCTGCTGGTGGGGCCGGGCAGGGCCGCGGCACCTCCCTGGCAGGTAACCCAATCCCTCCCCGCCGCCCCCCGCCCTCCGCCCCGCTGCCGAGCAGAAAACGCCGCCGAGGCTCCCGGTCCTGAAATTTATTTTAATGTAAACCTAGCTCTGAGGCAGCTTTTTCTCATTTTTAAACTATTTCATATCAATCCTTGGCCTGACATTTGTTTTCTTTGAATTTGGTGGGGAGCGTGGTCTGCATTGCTGAGGATATCTCCTCAGGAATCTTGGCAGAGGCCGCACCGTATCTTTGAAGAAACGGCAAATGCAAAACAGAAGGCAGATATTAGAGGAGCACAAACAAGATTTTCCCCGTGCTCACCCCAGAAGCAGCACAGCAGCAGTGGCACGGGGGACTCGGTCCCCAAGGGACACCCCAAGGGTGGCACCGCAGCTCCCCGGGCACGGGGTGACCCCGCTGCACCCCCAGACCCCAGGTGGGGTCGGTGGCCCCGACACTGGTGGCACCACCCCAGGTTTTTTGGGTGCCATCGGGTCCCCAGCACCTGTAGCAGCACGGCACGAGAGGAAACGGGGGATCAAAGGGCCCAGCAAAAGCAGGGAGCCGGGGTTTCAGACCCGTGACATTAAAATAAAAGGACTGTTAGGATCAACACTGAAACGCCGTTTCCCATCCCAGGCAGCCAGCCTCGCTGTCAGAGCGCTGGGAGGCGAGGATTATGTACTTTGGCATTTCACACCCGAGAATCAGTTTTCACGGCAGCTCACAAATTTGCTGTCGTATCTGGGCGGCCAGGAGAGCACCAGAACACGGACGAGGAGCGCGGTGGTGCTGAGCCTGGAAAAATAACCGAGTGGGGATGCCAGGACCGTGCCGGGACCACGAGGAGCCCACCAGTGCCACCAGTGCCACGGGGCACGAGGAGGAGCAGCCTGGGCTCTCGGTGCCCCCAGCTCCATCCCTGCCATGGCACGGGCAGCGCGCATCCATCCTGGGCTGGGGGTGCGTTGGCTGACGGCTCCGTGCCACAAACCAGAGCCACCGAGGAGGTTTTTGTGAGCTCAGGGGTGATGAAGGGAGGCTGTTGTCCCAACAGTGCTTGGATCCAGGCAAGGAGAAGCTCCTTGACTCGCTCACAAGGATCATCCTGCGGAGCATCTGCTTGCTGCTTAGATCCTAACGCGGCGAGGAACGAGGGGCTGTGCGCCCAGCCCACCTTCTCCCCACCTCTGCCCCCAGCTGCTGTCCCTGGGGCAGCCCCGATGCCCCCAGCTCCTGGCAGCAGCTGGGCAGCCCCGGTCCCCTCCACCCCCAGCCCCAAATTTCACCCCGGTGATGGGTTGTGGGGTGCTGAGGACAACGCTTTGCTTGCCGTGGGTGCAGCTCGGAAGGACGGGAGGAGATGCCCGGCTGTGGCCACGCTGATAATTCTCCATCATCCCCCATCGCGGGGCTGCCTCCTGTGCCCCGGGCATCAAACCTTCACGTGCAGCCTCGGTGCCACTCCTGGGACACTCCAGAAACCGACACAGCTCATCCTGCTGAGACTGAATGTGATTGCTTTTGTTTATAAAACACACAGAGGAATAAAGCCCTCTGGAGGAGGAGGGCAGAGCTCCAAGCCGCCTTGCCCCGCGGTGCACTCGCTCCAACCAGCACTCAGCCACCGCGGCTGGGCTGCGGCTTTGGCCAGGGCCCGGCTGAGCGGCCGTGGTTCTTCCCACCAGCCACCGGCCCCAAAAAGCCTGGCAGCTTTGGGTTCCCACCCTGGGCAATGTTGGAGACCTTGGCACATCGGGACACAGCGCAGAAAACTCCCCTGGGGATGTGCGGGCAGGTGCAGGGGGATGCAGCAGGTGTAGGGGATTTGGAGAGGCACGGGGCTGATCCTGCACGGGGCTGGGTGCGCCTTTGGTGTGGTGCTGCCCTAACTCCTCTCTTCTCAGCGCACTCACGAGGGGCAGGAACCAGCTCTTAGGACCTGCAGTAAATAATGAAATGCCCCTGAAGACCCCACGCTGCTCGGTGGGGCTGGGCTCCCCACCCTTTGTGGTGTCCCCGTGTGGGATGGGGCAGCGCAGGCTGTGCACCCAAAGGCTCCAGCCCGGTCCACAGCTCGTTACCAAGCTGGTGACCCCAACACGAGGCCGGTTTCAACATCTGTGGCTCGTGGCCTCTTGCCTGCAAATTCCCTGCCATGGGAACCGCTGGGCTTGGTGGATTTCTTTGCAAAACACCCAAAAGGTTTGAAACCCTGCTTCTGCGTGGGACCAGAGGGCTGGGTGCTGCAGCTGCCACCACCCCACGGTGTCCGTGCAGGTGCTGCATGGCACGAGGCAGGGACACCACGCGCTGGCATCACCAACCTCACCGCGTGCCCCGCTGCTTGGCTCACCCCGCACCATCCTTTCGTTTTTTTGGGAAGGGCACCATCCCCCCGGGAGAAGGAGGAGGAGGAGGAGAGGGGAAGAAGAGGGGAAGGAAAAAAAGAATCCCCACAAAAATGTCTTCATAACAGGAAACGTCTCATAAAATACCTGTGGTTTGGCATGTGCGATCCGACTGGTCAAACTATGCACCTGGCAGGCAACCCTGCTATTAATGCTGCGCAGTCTGGTATTTCGGTGGGGCTGCAGCTCGGAGGGGGAGGACGGGAGCGGGAAGCTCGGGGAGCAGGAGCCCTCCGAGGGGCTGGGTGCGGGGGAACGTGCCCGTCGGGTCCCACGGGGGGTCCCCACGGGGGCTGGAGCAGCCCCGTGAGGGCTGAGACCCCGTCTGCAGCACCCAGGGGTGCGTTGTGCCAGGCTGAGCCTCCAGCAGAGCGTGCGGCTCCATGCCCGGCTGCAGAGCAGCCCGAGCATGCTGCTGTTAATTACTGCTTAATTACAGCAGGTCAGGGCTCTGGGGTTGGCTGAGCACCGCTGGACAAGCTCCTGGTGCCCCCAAAAGCGGGCTCCTGGTGCGGTGAGAGCTGGGGAAGGGCTGCAGCACTGACAAACACCCCGAGTGTGCTGCCCGGATCCGTCCTGGGGCTGCGGGTGCTGCTTACAGGCTGGGCTGGCCGGGAAACATCAGCCACCGCTGCGTGCAGCGATCGCACAAAGGCCGTTTGTGAAGAGCCTTGTAAGAGCAGAAACACCAAATTTCTGCAGGTTGGGGCCCTGCTTTTCCGTGCTGACCACGTCCATGCCTGAGCAGATGCGGGGCTCTCTGCCCAGGTCTCCAAGCGCTGCGGTGCCACCGAGGCAGGGGGTGCAAGGAGCTGTTCCCCGGGGATGGCTTCATCCTGCGCGTCAGCAGCGATCAGCCCGGGGCTCCGCTGCGCTCAGCGGAGGAGTTTTGACAGCTGGAGGTGAGGGATTAAGCCCTGAGCTGTGACCTGTGGCGGGCTCACGCCTCGCTGTGCCGCGGCACGCACACGCCGAGGGGCATTAATCCGCCTTAGCTGATCCCTGACCCGATGGCTGCGGGATCAAGCAGCGGCACCGACCCCATCGGCAGCACCCCAGCTCCAGGCGGGATGAACCACGGGCACCGGGCGGCATGCGCAGCGAGCAGCGTGTGCTGGAGCAGCGTGCAGCACGTGCGTCCCCGCCGTGTCCCAAAAATCAGCCTGGCACCCCCGGGACATCGCCGCCGGGGCAGGGTGTGCTCCCCGCACGCTCCGCGCTCTCCGCACGCCGCACATGGCTCAGGCGTGTCGGGAGGCGAGTCAAGACAGGGAGAAGTACCCAGCTCGGGGTTTGCAGAAAGCTTTTTAGCAGCTGTGTGCAAACCAGCTGTTTTATGGCCGGCGCAGCGAGCGGAGTCTGGCTTCCTACAGCCTCGTGTTGTGTTCCTACAGCCCTCAAACTCCTCCCGCCGCAGCAGCCGCCCCCGGCGCAGCCGTGCCAGCACCAACCCCGCTCCCCTCCTGCTCCCCAGCTCGGCCGCGGGTGTCCCGAGCTCCACGGGTGCTGGCTGCCTGAGTGCCCCTGAGGTTGTTATTAACGCAGCGGGGGTTAATTAGCGCAGAGCCCCCAGTTCCGGGGTTAATTTGGCTGCAGCTCCTGCAAGGATCTGAGTGCTACAGATGGGCATAGTCGCTGCCCGCTGCCTGCTGGGCGATGCACCGTGCCGTGCCGTGCCATGCCATCCTGTGCCAAGCTGTGCCATGTCGTGCCGTGCCATAATGTCCCGTGCCAAGCCGTGCCATGCCATGCCAGCTGTGTGCTGGGGCCAGGCGCAGCACTCCCAGGGTGTCAGGAAGCTGCGTGCAGATGGGGTGGGGTGTTTTTTTTTTTTTTTCTCGACAAGGAAAATGTTTTCTTGTTCCCTCTGATGAAGGGCGGGCGAGGCTCTGGATCCGTGCGGCGCGTACAGCAGCTTTTGGATCGGATCAGGTGTCATGCATTTAAGGACTCGCCCGTGCCAAGACTCTCCCCGCGCGCTCCTGCGCTGCGCGGCTGAGCCGCTGTGCGATGCCTTTGGCTTTCGCAGCCCGGCCTGCGGAAATAACGTGCTCGCTCCCCCTTTCAATAGCTCACTTTTCGTTTTTGACTCGTTTTATTATTATTTTTAAAGCATGTGTAGCGCAAACCAAATCACCTACCTCCCGCTGGAGTCGGTCCAGCCCCGTGTTGAGCTTGGAAAACCTCCCTGCTTTATTTTTTATTGTAAATGACCGGAGGATGGAGCGGCTCGATGGGACACGGCGGCGTCCAAGCCCGCGCCGCCTCCAGCCCACCCACGCGCGCCGGCTGCTCTCTCGGTGCTTTCTCTTCGTGCATTTCGCAGCGGGGTGCCCGTGCCGTGCCCCAAGTGCTCCCAGTGCATGGCACGGGGATGGTGACGGGGACAGGGTGGTGACAAAGCTGCAAGGGGCTTGGGAACGTGGCCGGGGCTGGCATGGCCAGAGGTTTGGACTGGGGACAGCGTTGATGGCATTTTTACTGCTGGGTTTAAACAAGTTCTCCGCTTTACTGACCTTCAACCGCAGTCACAGATCCCCTGTGGATCACATATATTGACTTAAAAAATAATTAGCGTCGAAGCGAGCGGGTGCTGCGCCCGCCTGCCAGCCCCAGCCTTAACATCGAGAGAGCAGGGGCCGTAAATCAGCTGCAGCCGCGCGAACAAGCCCGGGGCTGTGCGCACAGGGGAGCGCACGGCTGCAGCTCTCCGCGAGCGGGGCCGTGCCGGGGGCTTGGACACGGGGCCGGGAAATGAAAGCAGAGAAGGTGCCAGGATTGCACCGCCGCTGCCGGATCCGGCCCCCGTGCCGCTCGCCCCTGCCCTCTGCTCGGCCAGCACAAGGCGCAGCCTGTTCCTGGCGCGGCGGGGGCTGCGCTCCCCCAGCCCTGGCGCTGCTGTGAGAACAAGGTGACATTTCTTGTCTCGTTTCTCGTGCTCTAAGTGTGAGATTTTTTTTTTTTTCGATTTTTTTTTTTTCTTTCCCCTCCGGTGCTTTCATTGCGTGCCAGGGGTTTTTAACACGTCTGCTCGCGCGGTGCCAGGGGAGCAGACACTTGCACAGCTAGCGCGGCGGCGGCGCGCTCTGAAGCCGTGCCAGGGGTCTCCGCGCCGGGCCGGCCGCGCACCCGCTGCTCCGGAGCCCACTCCCCGCCGTCAGCCCCTTGGGGGGGGGGACAGCACGGCTTGGCTGAGCCCCCTGAACGCACCCCCTTTATAAACTCTCCGGCCCCATCTGCTCCTGCTGGGCTTGTTTTTCCTGGCCGGGGAGGTTGTGCTCCAACTACTGTACGGCGCAGGGACGGGTAGGGGATGGTGGCTGCTGGGCTGTCCCCATCCCGTGGTGCTCGGGGGCAGGAGGGGCTGTGCCACGGACCCGCGGAGCCCCCAGCACATCTCCCCTTCTCCAGGTGGGACAAACAAGCCCCCTGTGCCGTCCCTGCCAGCTGCAGATGGTTTGGTCCCGAACCACTGGCCCTGTGGGATATTTGGCCCCCCGGCGAGCCAGCCAGCTCGTGGCGGTGCCTTCAAGGATGGACACATCGCAGGGCTGCTAAGAGTGATTAATTACTTAACGCCAGAGATCTCAGGCATGAAAGAGCCTCTTCTTAGCCATGCTGTGCACACTCGATCCATCAGACCTAACTCCAGACGTTGCCAGTTTATTAAGTCACTGCCCGGGGGCACCGCCTATCGCAGGGACTCCAGCGGCCGGTGCCTGCCTTAAGCCACCTGTGGGGTCCCAGGCCAGGTCTGCGGCCCCACAGCCCCCTCAGGAGGACAGGTGAAGCCACCTGGCCGGATTAATGGAGAGCATGGGCGAGCTAAACCCCATCTGGAGGTGCTCCATGGCCACTTATTTCGGCCACGGAGCTGGCTGCCTCGATTTAGCACCCGGCGCACAGCGAGACCGCAGCTGGAGCCAAGCAGACAGATCACCGTGACCACCGTCCCTGTCCCCCTTCTCCCTTTGGCTCCAGTTGCTGCTGATGGCTATGGGGTGTCCCAACACCCGCAGCTCCTCCTGCCCCATCCACCCAGTTGGGGATTGTCCCCATTGCCACAGCCCCGGTGGCACCTGGCGGCACTCGGGCTGAGCCGTGCCGAGGCGCTGCTCGCGCGGTGTGGGCTGCTCAGAGCAACAGGGAGCATCCCACAAAAGCTCCTGAACCAAGGGGAGGAACAAGCCTGAGCAAAGCTCAAGTGGCAGAAAAGAGAGATAGGAAATGAGGGGAAGGGATGGAGTCAGAGCCAGAGGCACGGGGGTCATTCCAGGTAAGGAAAACAAATAAATAGCTGATTCAGGATTTTGTTCTCCTCTTTTATTTAGCAGAAACCGTATTTTTACAGCTGCAGTCCCTTAAAAACGGGATTTTTTTTCCCCCTTAAACAGACCCCTGTAAAATAATGCTTCATAAAAATAAGCGTTCCTCTTCTAAACCCCACAAACAACAAGGCCAACAAGGTGCTCGCTCAGCAGGGTCCTGCTCATGCCCCCAGCCCCGGCAGCACACGAGGCCTCTGCCAACCTGCCAAGCGCTTGCAGCACGGGGAGCAATCCCACGCCAGGGCTCCCTTTACTTAATTTGGTTTAATTAGATTTCAGCTTATTTATTTATTTTTCCCCTCCGTGCTGCAGCTTTTTTTTTTTCGCTGCTGTTTCAGCAAAAGCGATCCAAGAAATTCCGACCAAATCCCGGCGCGCTGCAGCCCTGTCCCTGCCTCCCCGTCGGGGAGAGGCGAAGGGCTTAATTCTCATTAATTACCACCACGGGTCAATTATTGCGAGGAGGAGAAGAAAAAAATACAACAGCCAAGCTCTTTGGCATCACGTGTTGTTTAAGCTTCTGAAAATAAACGTTCTCCGCAGATCAATCCGTTCGCAGCTCCGCGCATGGGGCTGGCACAGAGCATGCTGCTGGAGGAAAGGTGTATTTACAGAGGGTGTTTATTTTAAATAAACAGGCTCTTAAGGCTGAGGCTGCTGCTCCCAAATGCTGCAGCCCTCCCCGGGGCTTTCCCAGCCAAGGGACGGACCCAGCCTTTGCTCTCCGAGCGAGCTCCTGGTGCTGTGCACAAAGCACCGCAGCCAACCCCAAGCGTGGTGAGGTTTGGGCTCCGATCTTGCAGTTTGGGGCTGCCAGGAGCTGCCTGGGCAGGCAGGGCTCTGCTTATGGCACAGGATCCGTGCGTTTATCCTGCATCCCCCAACTGGTGCATGTCAGGAAGGGGAACGCTTCCAGGGGCACAGAGAAAGGGAATTTCGGGTGTCCCCGCTTCCCCAGGACCCTTCCCAGGGCCCTGGGTGCACGCTCCCCGCTGATCCTTGTGGGGTGAGGGGTGGAAATCAGGCTCGGGTCCCCCCCTCACTGCCATTTCGTCCACAGGAGCGGCGCGGGCCAGGATGCTGCCGGACGCCGCGGTGCTGCTGCTGCTGCTGGTGGTGGTCGGCCTTCACTCGGCGGCGGGAGGAGGAGCAGCAGGATACGCGCAAGTGAAGTACATGCAGCCCATGGTGAAGGGGCCCCTGGGACCCCCCTTTCGGGAAGGCAAAGGGCAGTACCTCGGTAAGGGACGCGCTCGGCACAGGGTTGGGAGGATGGGGGAGATGAGGCTGCCGTGAGACTGGGGCACCGCAGCATCCCGCAGCATCCCACAGCATCCCACAGAATCTCACAGCATCCCACAGCATCCCATAACATCCCACAGCATCCCGCAGCCACCGGGCGCTCCCCATCAACCCCAAGCCCCATGGTCAGCCCCCTCCCAGCGGGTGCTGCCCTGCAGATTGCCCTATTTCCCCCCAAAAAAGAAATAAGACCAGGGGATGACAGCATGGAGAGGCTGAGCAAAGCCCTTGCTGGGGCTGGGGGGTTTCCCAGTTCTTGCCCTACTCGCATCCCTTGGGGTGCTCAGTCTGGGTGCTTGTGCACAAAGCAGCCCCACAGCCCTTTGCTCTCCTTTTCCTTCTTTTCTGCACATTTTCCAGTGGCTTTGGGGCTCGTGCCCAGGCACGGGAGCCCTGACGCTCACTGCGTCCCTCATTGATGTTAAACCCAAGTCGTCCCCACAAGGCTTTTTTTTTTTTCCACTCCTCCACCTATTCCGTTTTCCCTGCCTGCGTTTTGCACCAGCTGGGAAAGGAAAGAGGGCCAAGACCCAAGCTGGGAGACCCAGCCCAGCACGACGAGGGTGAGAGAGAGTGATTTCCTCCTCCACACGTGTTAAATCAATCCCCACCAGGCAACATGTGCCGCTCGGAGGGGCAGAGGCGCTGAGGTCATTGCTCGGAGCCGCCAGCCCCTCTGCTGCGCTTCCAGCCGAGCCGCAGCCTTTCAGAACCGCCGGCCCCGAGCTGCCCTGCCTGCACGCCCTGCTGGAACATCCTGCCTGCACGCCCTGCTCACACGCCCTGTCTGCACGCCTTGCCTGCCTGCACGCCCTCCTTGCACACCCTGCCCACCCTGCAGCACCCCAGTGCCCGCCTGGGGCTCCCTTTGTGCCCTGGTGCCGAAGCTCAGAAGGGTCCCCATCAGATCCCCAAAGCTGGGGGTTATTACCCTGTGCTAATTACACACCCCCTCTGTAAAATTAAAGGTGTTGAGTGTGGCTGGGGATCTCCGGCACTTCTTGGCTCCTCTTCCAAGGGAGCCCCCAGAATCTCCCCGAGGTTCCCACGGCTGTTGTCACATCCCAGGCGACATCAGCACATCGAGGAGGGGGTGGATGGGGGGCACCGAGCCCTCTCCCTGGCTCCCACACGGTGCTCCCGCTGCTCTCCTGCAGCCAGCACCAGGGGATGGGCATCACCATGGGATGGGGCAGGTCCCTAGGGTGCCCGGTGGCTCTGCTGCGGGGGGTGCAAGCATCACGGGGACCCCCCCAAAGGCTCTCTGAGACCCAGACCCTCCTGGGAGCTGAAGCCTTGGCTCTGGGAGGAGAAACCGGAGAAGTTTTGGCTGCCGGTGGCTGATTTACTGCCGGGCTGAATGGCTTATCAGGAGTTCAGCTCAGCACATATGTCAGAAAACACACAGCAAAACCTGGAGCCGAGGCGCGCTCGGAGCCCCCCCTCCGCTCCCTGCCCCCTTCCCAGCTGTTGTAAAGCTGCTCCCTGAATCCCAGCCAGAGACAAAACCTTCCAGCGCAGCCTCACCAAAGAGCAGCGTTTCAGCTGCTGATGGGCCGGGATTCAAATATCTTCTCCCTGCTGCTTTTCCTCCTTTTTTTTTTTTTTTCCCTCCTTCTTCCTATGCGTCTAAGCCGCTCGTGCTGCCTCCGAGCCTGCTGGCCGTGCCGGAGCAGCGAGCGCTGATGCAGGCTGGGCTGATGCAGGGCACAGCATCCTCACGGGGTGAAAAAGGGCAGAGAGCACCCGGGGAGCTCCCGCTGAGGCTGGTGGCCCCGCTGTAGGATGGAGGAACGGGACCCTAGTGGCCCTCACCCTCCAAAAACCCCATGGGGAAAAACGGGAAGGGGGCCACACGAAGCCATCCGGGGATGCCAGTGCCTCCCTTATCCCACCCAGCTCCCAGCTCTGCTTAACCTCCCCTTGGCAAAGCAAATCCCTGCTGGCCCCCTGCCCTGCTCGGGGCTCTCAGCTGACTCGCCGCGACGGCGCAGGGCTGTGCCAGGCCCCCGCTGCCCCCCGAGCCACCAGGACCCCTGCGGCCCCCTGCTGCTGCCCCAGGCTGGCCCCAGGGGGGCTGAGACCCCCGCTTGGGGGGCTAGAGCCAGCCCCAGGGCTGCAGGCACTGCCTGGCCTGCTGGTGCCATCTAGTGAGAAGGACAGAGCTGCTTTCCTTGGGGTGCTGGATTGATTTTTCTGCACCCAAACTGGGCTCCCGGCTGCACGGAGGCAGCTCTGGATGGCTGGCAGCAGGGCTGGGTGCTCACCCTGTGCCTGGGCTTCATCTCCCCTTCCCAAACATCCCATCTTCCCAAACATCCCATCTTCCCAAACACATCCCTCCTGCCCAAACACATTGAGCTGAGCTGTTTTAAGGCCACTGGGAAGTCGTAGCCCCATGGACAGCCCCATCCACCCTCCTGCCCCCACAGAGAGCATGAGGCCTCTTTGCCCGTCCGTCCCCGCAGAGCAGGGATGCTGACAGCATTTAAGCAGACATTTACATGGTTGGGTTTATTTTGTTTTGGTTCAGAAGGACGATCATGGCTCTTCTATTCATCAAGGCTGTCCCAAAGGCCCTGCCTCAGCAGCCCCCAGCTCGCTGCCACGTGTGGGCTGTGCTCAGTGAGGCGCCCGGGGCTCCCCCTGCAAGGGGCACGGTTTTAAAGGAAAAACATGGTTTTACGAGGGAAATAGGCCTGGACTGCCAGCAGACAGGCACAGCAGGAGCAGCTGGGGCAACCAGGCCTGCAGCACCTTGGCTCAGGGCACTGGTAGGGTGCTGGGTTCCTCCTCCTGGTGTGCCGAGGTCCCCATGGGGACGAAGGCAGCACCGAGGGCTGCAGGACCCACCGGGCGATCCCCACGCTCCTCAAGAAGCTCCCTGGTGCCAAGGAGAGGGCTCACAGAGGCCGTGCCTGCCCCGTCCCCTCCCCGCTGCCCCAGCTGGCTCTTTGCGTTAGCATTCGGGGCAGCTTTGTTCATGCTTCGAGGGGAACACACAACCCCATGCTGCTGCCGTGAAACGCAGAGCTCGGAGACATGCGTCTGTGGTAAGACATGGTCTTTTGAAATAGGATACCGCCGGGGCTGCAGTGGCCCAGTTTCTCCCTGCTAACGTCCCCGGTTTGGTTTTCCCGTCTGCTTTTTTGGCCGCCTGCAAGTTGGCAGCTCGCGCCTGGCGTGGTTCTTGCGCTGCCTGGTGTGAGTGTGTGCGCACACTTTTCCCTTCCTTCGTGGGCTCAGCTGCGGAGCCTTGTTCTGATTCCATGCAAAATGACCTAGAAAACTAATTCTTTTCAAACCATTGCAAGAAAAGAAAAAAAAAAAAAAAAAAAGGGGGGGGGGGGAAGTGGAGGAGGAGAAAACACATTGAAATAATTTTCCGGAGAAAAATTTTTCCAGAATTCAAACCCCAGAAATCTGCTTCGGTGCAACGCTTCACGTCTCCCTTCCCTTCTTTCCCACACCGTTTTCTGGGGTGAGGAGCAGGAGGCTCGCAGAAATCCAGTGGCAGTGTCATGACAGACAAGTATTTCCTTAATCCAGGCTGCCAAGTGACCTCTGTTACAGCAGAGGAGGAGTGGGCCAGGCTTTGATATGTAGATAAGCTGTGAAAATGTTTCCATTACCGAAAGAAAAACAAGCAGGCACCAGGCCTGGAGATGGCCAGAGCTAATTGCTGAGCTGGGAAAGGTGAAGCTGCTGCGGGTGCGCTGGGAGCCGTGCCTGCTGCTGCTGCCGTTCTGCTTTACACGTGTCCCAAACCTCCCCTAACCAAATCCTGTTGATTAAAGACACCAAAGGTGGGCAGGTGATGGTGCTACGGGTGCTTTGGGAGCCCCTCAGCCTCCTCCAGCAGCACCAGGCTGGGGCACGCAGCGCCCAGTTCAGCTCTGTTCTTCCTTGGGTTTGGTTAAATTTTGCCCGAGGCGTTGAGGCCCTTTCCAGTGCCCTTCACCTTTCTCACCGTAGCCCCGTCTACATACGGCTGCCAAGCCTTTCCTTCATTTCGAGCTTCCCAAAAGAGAGCTCATGGCATTTGGTGTTTCTCACCCATTCCCTGCCTCACGTGGGAAGCGACACCCTGCCTGGGCTGGCCTCAAAGCCTGATTTATGCTCACGTCTGCGCTTTTCGCGCTGAGCTGCGGTGGGCATGTAATCTGGCTCGCCTCGGCTTTGTAGTCTCTCAGCCCATTAGTTTCTTTCTTATATCCGTTTGCAAAAGACCTCTATAAATTCTTTAAATGTCAAGTGGTTACGGCCTGTTCCCAGCTGGGCTGACTCACTTGGATGCAACCGAGGTTGCGTTTCCCTCGCAGCTATTGGCTTTTCCTCCCTCCTCAGCGCTTTTTTCTTTGTAAGTTTTTCTCTACCTCGCTGGACACGGGAGCTGAGCCAGAGAACGCCGCTGGCATGTCTTAACGGCTACACGAATCGCCTCCCTGGGCTCTCGAGTACACGCAAAAGGTTTCTTTTTAATCCCAAAGGAGACAATCGAGCGTAGGTCTCCGGGGCCCTGGCCTCACGGGATGGGGTAGAGGGATTATCTCCAGTCCTGGCATCCTCCGTTGCCAGCTGAGCCCAGGCAGCAGCGGCTGAGTCCCACGCTGCTTTCGAGGCTGCTGGGAAGTGAGGCAGCGGGAGGTTTGAATCCAGCTCCTAAAAAAAAAACCCACAGCAGGTCATCACAAAACAGCGCTGCCAGAGCCGACAGTAATTGCCGGTCTTGTTGACACCCTCTGCGGAGGGACAGATGGAGCAAGGCTTCAATTAGTGCCTTGGGCTCTGGCCAAGGTCTGGCCTCAAGTCTGCTGATGTGGTGGCCCAGGAAGCCACCGTGACCACGTTTAAATAAAACCATTTCTGGAGGAGGGCAGGCTTGCAACGACCCGGTTGAGGGGAAGGCTCCCGCTCTGCGCAGCCATGCACTCGCTGCAAAATAAATGTTAGCTGCTGACCTGCTGAGTTTTTTTTCCAGCCCCAGCACTGACAGTGGCTGCCTTCAGCACCGCACACTGCTTGGGGGGGGGCGGGTTGTCACTGCAAAATGAAGGTGCTGCTGGCTGCAGGCACCTGAACCCCATGGCTTCACGTGTCCTCAGCCCACCGCTGCCCCCAGTAAAGCTCTGCGGTCTCCTCTCTCCACAGACATGCCGCCGCTGCTGCCGATGGACCTCAAAGGGGAGCCAGGACCTCCAGGGAAGCCCGGACCCCGCGGCCCCCCCGGCCCCCCTGGCTACCCAGGAAAGCCAGGCACGGGGAAGCCGGGCATGCATGGCCAGCCCGGACCTGCTGGGCCCCCCGGCTTCTCGGGCATTGGGAAACCCGGCATCCCAGGACTGCCTGGAAAGGCGGGGATGAAGGGGATGCCTGGAGCCAAGGGTGAACCCGGCATACGAGGAGAGCAAGGACCCAGAGGACTGCCCGGCCCCCCGGGGCTGCCGGGGCCAGCCGGCATCTCAGTCAATGGGAAACCAGGCCCCCAGGGTGGCCCAGGGCTGCCAGGGTTTCGGGGCGAGCCTGGCCCAAAAGGGGAGCCTGGTCCCCGCGGAGAGCGAGGGATGAAGGGTGAAAACGGAGTGGGGAAGCCAGGGCTACCGGGACCACGGGGGAACGGGGGCCCTCCTGGCCCCGCAGGGCCCCCAGGGCCTGTCGGCGTTGGAAAACCCGGCCTCGATGGCCTGCCGGGTGCGCCGGGGGAGAAGGGCGACATGGGGCCCCCAGGTGGGCCGGGGGTCAGCGGGGAGCCCGGCCCCGTGGGGCCGCGGGGGCCTCCTGGCATCGATGGGATCGGCATCCCGGGGGCAGCGGGGGTGCCCGGCATACAGGGCCCTATGGGACCGAAGGGAGAACCGGGCATCCGCGGCCTCCCCGGTTTGCCGGGCCCCACGGGCTATGGGAAGCCAGGCTTGCCCGGCCTCAAGGGAGATCGTGGCCAGCCTGGGGTGCCAGGAGCCATCGGTGATAAGGGGGAACCCGGTGTCGATGGCGAGCCGGGTGAGCCAGGCCCTGCGGGTGTCATCGGGCCACCAGGGCCACCAGGGTCCATGGGCCTGCCAGGCAAGCACGGGCTGCCCGGCTCCAAGGGCGATGTGGGGCCCAGTGGGCCCCCGGGAATGCCGGGGATGCGCGGCGACCAGGGCCCGAATGGCTTCGCAGGGAAGCCGGGAGTGCCGGGAGAAAGGGGTCTGCCCGGCTCACAGGGTCCCCCTGGCCCAACGGGCCCGAAAGGGGAACCGGGGTTCATCGGTCTCCCAGGGGTGCCGGGATTAACGGGCGGCCCTGGGCCAAAAGGGGACGGCGGGATCCCTGGGCAGCCGGGGCTGCGGGGCCCCTCCGGCATCCCAGGCTTGCAGGGACCCGCAGGTCCCATGGGGCCCCAAGGGTTGCCAGGGCTCAAAGGGGAGCCTGGGCTCCCTGGGGCTCCTGGCGAGGGGAAAACGGGCGAACCCGGCATGGCCGGCCCCATCGGCCCACCAGGAATGCCAGGAACTCCGGGGCTGAACGGGCCGCCGGGCCCACCGGGGCCGCCCGGGCCACCGGGAGCACCGGGGGTGTTTGACGAGACCGGCATCGCGGGGCTGCACCTGCCCGATGGAGGTGTGGAGGGCGCCGTGCTGGGGAATGGCAAGCCGGGGAAGCCGCAGTACGGCCGAGGAGAGCTCTCCGCCCGCATCGCGCCCGCCTTCACCGCCATCCTCACCTCTCCCTTCCCGGCGTCCGGCATGCCGGTCAAATTCGACCGGACTTTGTACAACGGGCACAACGGCTACAACCCGGTCACCGGGATATTCACCTGCCCCGTATCCGGCATTTATTACTTTGCCTACCACGTGCATGTCAAAGGGACTAACGTTTGGGTGGCGCTTTATAAGAACAACGTGCCCGCCACCTACACCTACGACGAGTACAAAAAAGGCTACCTGGACCAAGCCTCGGGCAGTGCCGTGCTTGAACTCAAGGAGAACGACCAAGTCTGGGTACAAATGCCCTCGGACCAGGCCAACGGGTTGTACTCCACAGAATACATCCACTCCTCCTTCTCCGGGTTCCTGCTTTGCCCCACATAACGGCTGTAGGGCGCGTTTCCTTTTCACCCACTTTAGCCATAAACTGTCTTTTTTTTTTTTTTTTTTGATAAAAAAAAAGAATTAAAATTAATACAAAAAAGAAAAATCACTGGGAAGAACGCGCAAGCCGTTGTCGCGGGACCTTGCTTCACGCTGTTTGATCCATGAGTCAAGAGGGTAATCAGAAAGGAGACGACTTTTCTTTCTTTCTTTCTTTTTTTTAGGGGGATAGAGAAGGGAGGGAGGGAGCAACTTCCTCGGTAAAGTGTATTTGGAATAAATTTTACCCTAGTGACTGCACATCAAACAAAGGAACTCGCTTGGGATGGCAAGGATCTGGCTGTGCAGAACATCGCTCTGCGGCCCAGGGAGGGGAGTCTGGAAAACCAGACCCCCCTGGCCTATAATCAAGTGCCCTCGCTTCCCATTCGGAGCACTAGTCAAATAAATACAGCTGTTGTAATGGATGGTGTATTTGCTAGTCAACACAGAGGTCCTAGGCACTTAAGACAAATGCATACAGCACCGGAGATCCTTGATGGATTGAGAAATTTCCTTCCCAACCCATCAAATGCCCACGTTTCGGGCTCCCTGATGCTTATTTGTTTAGACTGTGCTTTGAGGGGGCCTGTCTTACTCCAGATTCAGTGTGGTTGGATTTATAAACAGAGAAAGTGGAACACTTTGCATAAGCACCTTCTTATAGTAAGTAAATATTATTTTTTAGCCTTCCCCCCCACCCCACCCCCAATCATCTTTAGGAATAAAACCATCCAGGCACTGCTTTTTGGGAGGACGACAGCCAGCCTGGTCCAGAGCCGATCAGGGAAGCTGGGACCCCTGTGATGGACGAACAACGATCCTCCCTCTTGTGTTAATTCATCTCCTGGGCTCGCCCTGTCCCGTACATTTCTTTGCAGTCCAAAGACTTGACCTCATGAGCGTGTCATTCTCTGACGACGCGGGGATGGCACAAAAAGCCTGGCTTACAGTGCTGCTGGCCTGGTGTGACGGAAGGTTTAGTTCTGCTTTCTTCCAAGTGCCTCTTACGGACAACCTGCTTCCACTGCCTCACTACTCCAGGATGTGTAAGCTTTCACATTGGTATTTTCCCCCTTCTCCGGGGACCTTTTTATTAAGAACCAGTGATAACTCTTTAACTTCCCATTCAGTCGTTTTACAACGGTGCTATTACCTACTTAACCATGTTATTTACAAGTCTAGTGCAATATGTGTCTGTAAAAGCGCGCCGTTCCGGGTGCCCATCTATGACAGGTTAAAAAAAAAAATCACATTTGTCTGTTGTTACCACTTTTTGTCTCTCCAATGCTTGAAACGTCATCGACCTAAATATGAGCTACAAGGATTTGGGGAAGGAACGCGCGGATTCTGACCACTTGGCTGCTCTGTCCTTTGCTAAAGGGAGTGATTGAGCTCTGCTGCTTCGTGGATTTTCTCATGGCAGGATAGTGATTGCCAGCCGCACTTAGAGTGAAGCAATTCTTCTCATCCCAGGCAAGTAGCACGCTGCTGAAGTTACCCCATGAGTTATACTGCGTGTCCCCCTACCGGGGCACATCCCTGAGAAAATGGCAACGATTTGGTCACCAGCTGAGCAACTCTTACCCTCACATTTTCCTAAAGCCTACTCCATGGCCAAAGAGAAGAGATGTAGCAGGAATGGGACTTGGGATTGTTCTCCAGATTGACTGGACAAGATATTTAAACAACTTTTTCTATTATTTTTTTTCCTTTGGTTGTTTTTTGTTTTGTTTTTCTGTAAGCCTGTCCCGTCTTTCTGTCTCTTGCCATCCAGGGCTTCCATTTAGAAACACCTCTATCCCTGAAATTAAGAAACACAAAAGCCTAAAATTGAAAGGCCAGCACTTGAGCTCCTGCCCTTCTGGGGCTGGCATCCCTCCACCAGGATGATTTGACTCCACGGAAAGCTGCAAGTTGTGACGTGAGGAAGTTCTCTCAAGTTGAAACGCAGCCTTGGGCGCTTCTGATCCCACTGGACGTTTTTAATTCCTGAGAGCAGGGAGGTGCCACGGCCACTTGGGTCCCGATCCCAGCTGGAGCAGGAGCCATACAGACAAGCAACCCTAAAATTAAAAGTGGAAGCTCGCTTTCTTCGAGCCCAGCCTTGGGAGGAGGGCTCTGGGACGAAGCCTGCGTCTCCTTTATCAAATTTTCTGTCCTGTGGAGAACAGCAACGGACTGGAGCTGGCAGCACGGGACACCCACTGGGGTCTCGCTCCCTCTGCCAGGCAGCTCTGCGGCGGCGGGGCGGCGACGTGCACACTACCTGCAGTAGGGTCCGCAGCTTCCACGTGCTCCCAGGGTGGAAGCATAGTCCTTTTCTTCAACACCACCATTTATTTATACTGTGCTCTAACCTACGTTCAATCTCGTTTTGTTCTGTGTTGTTTTATTCCGATCTTCTCGTTCTAGCTGGCAAAAAAAAAAGCGGCGACAAAAATACTCGCTGTAACCAAACCGAGTCAGTAACTCGTTCAGTGCTGTAGATATTGTTTTGCATTTCCACTTTCCCTTCACGTGCAGAGCATAAACCATAATCAACCTTTTGCAGCTGTATAACCTGTTACATTTACACAGTAATTGAAAGGCAGAGAGATTACATGCACATAGGCTAGAAAAAAACGATGCACGGGACGAGGGAGGCTGTTCACTAAACCAGATATCGTCAGGAAGATTTTTTTTTTCTGGAGTACTGAGTACGTGATATTCGCCAGCAGAAGGAATTATTTTCTGTCGTGTGTGTGAGCGCATGGGATTTTGGTTTCAATCGCAGTAATAAAAAAAAAAAGGTTGGGTTGGATGAAGTATGTCTATTTTTAATTATGAAAACTGCATTACAACATGCATTTTTATATACAAATTCTTACTATTTTTTTTAAATTTGCCTCTAGTATCTTCATTTCTAACCTAGTATATAGAGGTTTTTAGTTTTGTAAATACTTATTACATGCACTGTCTGTCATAGTAAAAGTTGGTTTAAAATGCACTCTTTTTGTGATCAGAAACTGGCCTTGTCTTCAGAACTAAAACTACAGTACTTGATTGTATTGACAAACCATCAATAAAACTTATTGTATAAAAGGTAGGCTCAGCTGTGCCTTTGTCCTACTTACCTTACCCTTCACTCCTTTGGACAGAAGGCCCCCCAAAAGCTGCACGTGCAGGATATAAGAACACCTACAGGGCAGACCCTTATTAGAAGGGCACGAGCTGACAGCTTCCTTACACTCCCCACACACTTGCCACCGACTCCTGATGAGCACAGCCTCACCTGGTCCTGTCCCTGGCACCCCTGACATCCACGAAATCCGTTCACAGGGGTGATGAGGATCAGGGGTGATGAGGATTATGTCCTCTCCTAGCAGAGGAAACAGGAACACTGCAGCACGGCCTCCAGGCAAATCACGTTTCACACACACGCTTTCTGTGTACGTTTCCCCAAGTCCAGCTTCAGCTAAATGACGAGGATTCTTTAAAACAGCTACAAAACCCTGGCAGAAACATAAATAAAGCCATCTAATTGCCCAGATGCCTGACCAGCTCTGTTCTCCAGCTCAGGAGGCTGAGGTCAGATGTTCCCCAGGGCAATGTCATGCCTGAAGCCCAGAATCAACTTTGTGACTTTAAGGAAAAGACAGGAGCAGTGGCTAAATAACAAAGAGAGCTGCATGATTTTATTTCTTTCCAAGAAAGTCAGAGCTGAGTGTTTTGGTATGCATTTAAATTCTGGCCTAAAATGAGCTGTATTTTTTAAACAGGAAACTTCTGTTCTTCATGAATTCCACACATTTAAAATTATAAAGCTCCTTTAAAGGGAAAATACCTTCTTTTAAATAACTCTGTGAATACGTCGACATCTCTGGCAGAAAAACGTGAAAAACCTGACATTTTACACCTCGGATCTGCAGCACAATATACAAAAGACCAAAATTCCACATGTTCTCAGAACAAGATATTCATTTATACAAGGAAAACCCATTAAAGCATCACACAGAAGACTGGCACTTGAAGGAAGCAGAGTACAGGAAAGCCTGGAATGACTATCACGAGCAGATTTTCCACACGTGCATGCGGTCTGACACACACAACAGCCATGTGCTGCTATCAGAAGGGAGTGAACTCCATTCGTGTACAACGTTCACTTCCTGGTGTTACAAGAAATACTAGAGAGAGAACACAGAACTACACTGCCACATTCAAATTTACAAACATTTCCATATGATGACTGCTTGCCTCTTTTGTTTTTAATTATTGGAAAACCCTTTTCAGACGTGCCATACACAAGCTGTTATTATTCCCTTTCTGACCAGCTCCATTTGGCAAAGGTTTTAAACTTGAAACCCTGGAACAACACAGCTTTGCTAGAATATTCTTGCCCCCCCCAGTACCAGCCTCAAACCCTGAAATTCTTTTAAACTCTGCCAAGTTCTCTCCCAATTAACCTTCTTTCCCCTTTATTTTCAGATGATTCTTACAAAGTAGTTTTGAAGCTATGAGAATTAGCTCCTGCTTCCTGCTGAAGTCATTTTTGTCGCTGACTGCAGCAGGAGCAAGAATTCAATCCTTGTGTGACACTGGGTTTCATGATGTACCTCCACCCCCAGATTTAGATAGCAATCTCTTGGTGCTCTGGACATAGGTAGGACAGGATTAAAAATGCAGGGTGAAAGGATTAGGAACTAAGGAAATGGCTGCAGAAATGTGAAAGTCAGTGACATAAAGGAACACAAAATGTAATAAATCAGGACAGCATCAGGCAGATTGCAGAGCACAGGACACCAAAGGGACAATAATTAGTTATGTCTTCTTCCAGCGGTAACAATGAGCCTACTGGGATTCTGTCTGCATGCACCAAAGGCAGTTCATGGAATCACAGAATGGCCTGGGTTGAAAAGGACCTTAAAGATCATCTAGTTTCAACCCCCCTGCTCAATGGGTTGCTAACCACTGAAGCAGGCTGCCCAGAGCCGCATCCAGCCTGGCCTTCAATGCCTCCAGGGATGGGGCAGTTCTTAACATGCCACTAGCTATGCAGAGAAATCCCTTCTCCAATCTCTGGCACTTTTCATTTCGCTTTTACTGTAGTGAACCTCCCTGTGAGGTCTGTTCTCCTGCATCCTCACTGCACAGTACAGGTGGGAAGCATCCTGCCAGGCGGGATATCCTCCAGGCTCTCCGTCCCCTCTCGTGCTGCTCTGATGACTCCCACCCACAGCCTTTAGCTGGTCAGTAGAGAACAAATCAGTGTTTCAAGAGGGGTGAGCAGCCTGTGAGAGCCACTGCTTGACAGAGCTAACAACTGAAGTGAAGGCCACGGCGTACAGAGCAAAACAGCAAAAGAGTCAGCGGGGTCAGGCACCCACCCAGCAGTGACAAAGTGACATAGTGGCAGGAACTAGGACAAAGCAAGAAGCAGAAATCTTATGAAAACTAGACGCTCCTGTACTTCAGAGGAGAGGCACGCCACTGTCCAAGGCGCCACATGCAGCCATTTCCCAGCTGGAAGGGCACGTCCCGTCTCTTCAAACCCCTCGGCTCACAGCAGATGTCTCTCCGATGGAGGCTCGCCGGTGTCTGCAGATGGCAGGGATCCCCCCCAAACTTTCTGACCAGAACAGCAGAGGTGACCACCTGCTTTGCCTTCTGCACACAAGCTCCCCTCGGGGCTCAGAGCCGCTGGCAGTACAGTTCATACAAACTATTTGCCAGCTTCTGCGTCTCTTGAAAAGCTTCACAGCTCTGCTCCCAGCTCGGGGGTATCTGTTCCTCACCATAATAAGCCCCTGCAATGGCTCCTGCCATGGTGGCAATGGTGTCTGTGTCTCCACCCAGAGAGATACAGTAGATGATGGTCCTCTGCAGGTTGCTGTAGTGTTCAGGAATATCTGGGTCTGCTTCCATACAGCGCAAGAAGGAGTAAATTGCAGTAGGGACAGACCGCAAAGCTGCGATGCCATTGCCTGTTAAAAAAAAACAACAAGCACAATGATCTTTAGTGCTGCAGAACACTCCGGTCTTCTTTCCCACAGAAGTACCTGTTCCCCTTTCATTGCAACATCCTAACACCCCATTGCCAGTTACTTTCTGTATTAGTTTTGCTGATTTTATCACGCCAAAGAGCAAAACTAAGTTTGCAGAACACTCCCCGTGTTCACCACTATCACTGCCACCCCGGAGACCAAATCACAGCCACACCAGCATGGGCTGGCAGTACTCATCCAACACAAAGATCTTACAGCCATTAAGACAAGAGGTCTTAGAATATTAAGAAACTTTACTCAAGATAGTTTTTCCTAGTCAGATTTTTTTTTTCCCAGCAATTCAGGGAGGGAGTCACAGCGTCAGGACTCAGAGAATTACTGCCTGGAGAGCACACGCAGCCTTTCCAGCACACGCAGTGCCTGGCAGGCAGCAGGGGCCAAAGTGGTAGCCTGGGGGAGGACAAATGACCCTGGCTTACTGAGTCGGTCCTGCTTCCAGCTCTTTCCTAACACGAGTAGTAAGAAAGGTATTTACCTAATTCAAACAATACATCATCTTTGGGAACACTGCTGAGCTCCAAAAATTCTTTTATTTTCTTCAAGCGCCTTGAAAATGGTAAGTCCTCAAATCCCAGCCTGGAAACAAAAGCACAATGAGGAAGAGAGACTGAAAAGCCAGAACAAACTGTACACAGCAGTGTTAGTGCTCCTCACAGCTACTTACGCTCGGGCATCAGTAAGAGACTTATCATCTGCTTCTATGTCTTCCATGTGGCTAATCAGCTGCTCAAGGAAGGTTTCCTTGCTGAGCTCTCCCTGCAGGGCGAGATGCACCGCCAGGGCCTGCAGGATGGCCCCGTTGTAACCCAGGGAGTTGGCATGGGTTAATTCAGCACTGAGCTTTGCAAACTGCAAAAGAAAACACATCATGAGCAAAACTGAGAGACCACGGTGGGACCTGCCTGCCAGCAGGGAGTTGCAGGGCCAGGGTGCCCAAACGGGCCAAGAATCATACCTTCTTCACATCCTGAACATCAGAATAGGCGAGCGAAATGCCTGCCACCCTCATGGCACCGCCGTTTCCATAGGAGCCTTTCCCATTAAACTGGGCTCTTGCAGGTTCAAACACATCATTGCACTTGGGGCTCAGGAGCTTCTTAAAGACATTGACAACTGCCATCCCGTAGCCCCTGTTGGGTTCCTTCTTGTATTCCTCAGCAAACCTGCCACGATCAAGAAAGCATCAGTTACACAGGTGAGAAAGAATACAAGGGATGCTCGGTCTGTTACTGAAGTTGCAAAGGGTTGTAGAAGGCACTTCATAGGGTGAATTAATAGCACATGGACATTCCAGTGACAGTCATGGTTCAACTGATTCACTTCTGCATGCAAAGAATCTCGCTCCCAAAAATTGGTGTGAAAGGAGGAAAGGGTGTATAAACATCATCTTTCACAACCCACTTGTTTCCCTCTCAACTTTGCTTTGAAATAGAAGCAAACTGGAAACATTTCCCTGGGTCACAACCACAAAGAAAGTCTTTTGTTCAAGTTCAATGGAAGTGTTTTCTAAACAAATAAATGCTCTCCCCTAAGTGGAACCAAATGCTGCCAGGGTTGTGGATCCAAAAGGGAAATGGATCATAAACAAGCTGAAGCTGACCTCACTAATATTCACTAACTAAATTAAGGGAAGTACAAACATAAATAGCAACAAATTAACATGAAAGGAAATGCTTCTGAAATGTCTGAGCGTTATCTTTCACAAAGGTGGGTAAATGCACACGGCTGCAATACAGAATGGTAAAACAGCATGTCCCATACTGCTTCATTTCAAAGCTAACGATGCTGTATGTTCCAGGACAGCGCTAAGCACATAATGAATTACAGGATTAGCAATCACTCTTATCTTCTCCACAAATTAACAATGACTTTGCCTTAGCCCCCGTCCCCTTTTGCAGAAAATTACAGTGATTGCTTCACTTTAAGAAAGTTTTGCCATTGCTAGTGAATGTCAACACCCTGGCCTCAGAAGCTGGCTGCAGTCCTTACCTCTTGGCCATGTCAACTTCGTCAAACTCCCTCTTGGCCAGCAGAGACTGCACCACAGACCTGCTCATGGCCGTGTCGTCTGTGTACGAAAGCGTTTCTAAAATAGAAGGTCAAAACATAACTTGAGTGCCCAAGGGCAAGCTCCCGTCCTTCTCAGCTCCCAGCTCTTCCCTACTCTCCAAGGACCCCCCATCTGCATAGTTGGAGTTAAAAAACTACCAGAAGACTGACAGCAACTCACGCTCACTGCCCACAGCCATCAGAGCAGCGAGGCACAGAGCATGAGGGATGCGATCACAGCAAGAACGAGACAAAAAGCATTTTGAGACAAATAAGATCCAAGACAAAATGTTTGGTGTTTCATAGGCACAGTCAGACAAATCAGAGACGTCTCTTTCTTGGGGAGTATACAGCATGCACTGACAAGCAGAGAAGATAAAGCACTGCTTCATTTAAGTTACACAGCAATAAAATCGTGCCACTGAGGCACGGTGATGCTCCTGCACCCCAGTTTCACTCAAAAAACATCTGAGGGCCCTCAGCTTCACCTCCATGCCCAACATGTGCACAGGAGCCAGGACACGGCCACGGGGAGCTGCGCGCTGCTTCAGCAAAATCAGCCCTAAAGGGAGGACCCCAGCCCCAAAAAGCGGGACCAAGCACTAAAGGGGGGACCCCAGCCCCGGGACCGGTCCCGGTCTCCCCCCCGCCGTTCCGCCCACCTCTGCGGGCGCTGCCGGGCGGTTCTCCCTCACCGGCCGGCCCGGGCGCCGGTTCCAAGCCGCGGAGGAAGCGCAGCAAGTCGGGCAGCTTCACCACGCTCCTGCCCTCGAAGACAGCACCGAGGCAATCGCCCAGCAGCGCCCCGGCCAAGCAGCCCCGGAACCGGGCGGGACCGGGCCGAGGACGAGCCGCAGCCGCTGCCACCGGAGACCGACCCGAGCCCGAGCCCGAGCCCGGGCCAGACCCGGAGCCCGCCGCCGCCGCCATTTTGTCCCGCAGCGCCTCACAGCCGGCACCAGCGGCCCCTGGCGGCCCGGAGGGGAGCGCGCTGAGAACCGGGGGCTGCGCTTGGGGGCTTCACAGGGCCCCTGGGGGCTGCCCATGGGATCACAGAATCACTAGGGTTGAAAAAAGCCTCCAAGATCACCCGTTCCAGCCACTACCCACTGACCGTGTCCCCAAGCACCACGTCCAACCTCTCCCTCGACACCCCCAGGGACGGGGACTCCACCACCTCCCTGGGCAACCCGTCCCAACGCCTGAGCGCTCTTGCTGAGGAGAAATGTCTCCTCATTGCCAGCCTGAACCTCCCCTGGCACAACTCGAGGCCGTTCCCTCTGCTCCTGGCACAGTTCCCTGTGAGCAGAGGCCGACCCCAGCTCCCCACCCCTTCCTTCCAGGCAGTTGCAGAGAGCAATGAGCTCTGCCCTGTCCCTCTTCTCCACCAGCAGCAGCAGGCTGGAGGACGTTATTCCCAGATGGCCACTTTATCTCCCTGTGCTAATTTTTCCTCCATCCCCTCATGAAGGACACGGGGCTCCTTCCCCCTAGGAGCAGTGCCCAGGGGGAGCGCGGTGCTCAGCACACCAGGAGTGGGACCTGCACCTCGCCCTGCGTTGGGTTAAAACAAGGCTGCTGGCACGCGAGGCAGAACGGACTCTGGCTCTTGTTCATGTAGCTTGTGTTCGCTCTGCAGGGCTAGCAGGCGGGGGGAAATCCCAAGCCAAACTTTAATCATTAAAGGGAGCAGATTCGAGTCAGTGCACCCAGAGAGCAGATGTGGCGCGCTGCCACCATTACACAGTCCCTTTTCAGAGCCCAGCCTCGCACTTTGAAGGACTTAAAACACTAAAGAGCCCAGATGGATTCAATCATCACGAAATGCTTCCAACACTGTCAGATGACAACTGCTCTTGGGGACAGACTCTTTATTGTTTATAATGCTCCTTGGAGTGCAAGAGGCTATAAACATCATGCAAGGGGACAGACAGTTATATAACAAACTAAGGAGAGAGAGAGGGAGGAGAATTACATTATCCTAACATGACACAGATGTCCGCTTTCCCTACTACGGAACTGAGTCACTGGTAGCTCTCTCTTCGGCGTGGCTCGTTGCACAACACTCCCCAGCACGCTAAGCCAACTCCAGCTGCCCGTTCTTCAGCGGGGAGGGTGCACGGTTTGTGGTCCGGTTGAAAGTGTCGACCTCTGGCACAAATTTCTCGGCAGGAACCACGAGTTTTCGCCGGCTATCCATACACTTGTTGTCCAGCATCAGGGAATTGGCTTTGTAGCCAATATCTGTCTGGATGCGGTAAAGCTGTCTGTATAGAGCGTCCAAGGCATCCCTGAGAACAAGCACAAGTGAGAGGATTTGGGTTCAGACACTGTATTCACATCTCAAGTTGGACAGGAAACACCCAACTTCCCACTTTCTGGCAGCAGAAATAGCTGTGTAGCATTTGCCTTTGCATAAAGAGCTAATGCACCAGATACTTCTCGGTTCATAGCAGTAGCATTGTTTGGGTCTGTGAATAGCAAGCCCACACGCTGCTCCTAGATTGCAGCACAGAGATGTGCACCCTGGGAGCCCTGTGCCAGCACAGAACAGCATTTCTATTTCCTCCTTCACTTTTCACCCACTTTTTTTTCCCTTTTAGAACTGCTGATTAAGCTTGGTTGCAGTCTGAGTGCAGGCAAGGGCCGTGGGAACCCCATGCAGCCTCCCACCATGCAGACCTCCAGGCCTTGCCTGCTCCCCCGCTGCCCAGTGAAGCATCCCTCCAAGCCCAAAAACCATTTCCACTCTTGCTCTAAACAGACACAAGCTCCAAAATGCAGCTCCTGCAGGCACGCCAGGCCCAGCACTGCACATAGCCATGTCCCTCACATCAGCAATGCTGGGCCACCATCGCTGCAGAGAGCAGAGGACTTACTGTGCCTCTGCCAGCTTGAGCTTGAGTGCGCGGATGATTCCCTCCAGCTGGTGGACCTCATCTGTTAGCCCGTACTGGACCTGCAAGGTGGGGAGGGAGTCAGTCGTGGCAGTTAACGGGACCAATGTGCTGTTTTAGAAAGGCCACAGTTCTCTCGTTCCCCTGCTAGCCCAGCTGTGACATTTATTTGCTCGCTTTGCCGTGTGCCTGTAGGAACTGTTGCTCAGTCCCTCTGTAATTTTCTCCAAAGCACAGCCACGCTTCTCAGACTCATGCAAGCACCCCAGTTCAGCTCCCCCGTCCCTGCTGGCAGGATGTGTGCCAGGTGAGGCTGGTACCTGATCCCGACAGAGCTCCACGTTGGGCCGATACGTGCGGGTCTCCAGGCGGGTGTGTGCTACTTTCAGATCCTGCATTTTCCTTCGGAGATCTTCCTCCAGCCG